>NC_056413.1:18625500-18970000 GCF_905147365.1 Aricia agestis
TAATGAAAACGGCCACGACGCGTTCTGGCAATCACAAAAAGACCATAACGCGAAATTCGTGTCGTGCCTGATACGAGTATGCTATTCGTTTTTCTTGATTTGTTCTTGATTGATTAATCGTCCATAGGTATGGAAGATTATATTTAAATTACCACGCGTACTACAAAATATTTTCTCTTTTACTAAATCACTGCATAACGTGTTTTTCATTATTATTTGAAAATATCCATAGTACCATAATGTCCGTGCTAATCAAAGAATTCTATTTAAACTGAAGTAGAAGTGGTGTACTCTAAGAAATTTCATTTGAAAAGCAATCCTAAAACAATACACTCAAACCATTACTCACACACAGAAACTAAAAGTATATCTACGTAGTCAAGTGCGAGATGCCAATATTATTTGTAACAAGAGTGACAAGGATGCAGGCCTATGACATTCGGTCATACCGAACGCAAGCGTAACTCCCCGAAAGATCAAACGCCCGAAAGTACTGACTGCAAAAAAGTCTATTACAAATTAAGATTTTTTGTTATTAAGTTTATTGTTTTTTATAATAATATAAATTAAACTTAAACTACAACTGACAATTAACTGGTATTTAATAGTACCTGCAAAGGGCGTGCGCGGGTGAGGTCAGTGTGAAGCGGGAGGGTGGTCGAATGCATTGTATAGGAATAATTATAATATTGTTACCGTTAGAATGCGGAATACGTTAATGTTCAAATTAACTAGGTAATCTGCAGATTTTCTGATACCATTCGGTAAAGTGTGAAATTTAAATCAAAAAAGCAATTTTTTGTACTTTACCTAGTTAGTTTGCATAGTATCGTTACCATTCGTATGGTACATCGTTGAATTGCGGAAGACAGTGAACTAAACACTTTTCTTACGCTCCTTCGCTGGAACTGCACCCCTCTGTTCCTATGTTCGACTATTTGGTCCGTTATATTTTATCAGTGGAGTAACATTAACAACAACAACATTGAAGTTAATATTGAATATTTTATCCTTTGTTTATTTTTTTCTTATTATGGCGCTTCGGCTTTATAACCATGGCCAGTGTCAAATACGTGGCGGGAAAACTATGTTCTTGTAACAATTTTTAGCACGTTTCTGGAAGTTGTATCACTGGCCTACACTTGTGCATAATAATAAATATCTAATGGTTAATATTCTACCAATAAAACACATTAAAAACCCAGAACAATCTTAGGAAATTAATATATAAAACACATTAACGTCACTCTTTTACAATCTATATTCTAAGCTAAACTCTTCCTTCGTTTATGTCCTAAAAATTTTTGACTTAAGCATGTTAATCTTATGGCTACCACACACGCTACGATCTACCGTAGAGGTCACCTGCAGGTATGCCTGCGCAGGTGTCATTCGAAAGAATTGATTCTCGATTTTGCGCCGGTCGAATGCGCAAGTCCAAGCAACTGCACAGGTCTATTCCCACACGTATTCCGATTTACTTGCGCAGGCATACCTGCACAGGTAGACCTCTCCGGTAGACCGTTGCATGTATGCCTAACATTAGACTGTTTTTAATTGTTTCTTATTGGTTTTTTTCTAGTTGATTTGATCTGTTACATTTTATCAGTGCAGTAATATTTTAGCTACTTAAATTTTAATCCTTTGTTAAGGTCCTAAAAATTAAATTCAATAATCCCTATACCTACAACTAAATAATATTATTTATTCAAACAAGAACCTGTTTTATGCAATTTGCCGTATGCATGGTCAGTAGTCTTCAGATTACCTAGATATTCTGCAGATTATCTAGTAATGTAAGAATAAAATTAATCTTTTGCACTTTAACTGACTCACCCAGATAATCTGCAGAATACCGCGTTAATCTGCAGAGTGCAGATTTGCTTTGCTGTAGTCAGGTAAAAATTATTCATCTATTGTGAACAACTATGATAGTGAAGATTTATTTGATTTACATATTTGTATATTTGTTACAAAATCTTATAACACAACATAGCATTTTGCCCTTTGATTACATTTAGTATCTGAAAATAAAACGAAGTTTGTTTTAAAAATTTCTTTGCTAACCGTACACACTCGCATACGACCGTCGCATACAGCGTGCCAGTGAAGACTGACTGCAATGGTGTGAATTAGCTCTATTGGAACGGCGGAACATTTGGTGCGTATGGCATGTCTACATCAGTTTAAATAGAAGTCTTTGGTGCTAATATTATTACTGCCTGTCTGTCTGGCGCTGGTTATGGATATTTTATAAATAATAATGATAAACACGTTATGCAGTGATTTAGTAAAAGAAAAAATATTTTGTAGTACGCGTGGTAATTCAAATATAATCTTCCATACCTATGGACGATTAATCAATCAAGAACAAATAAAA
This sequence comes from Aricia agestis, assembly GCF_905147365.1. Classification (NCBI taxonomy): domain Eukaryota; kingdom Metazoa; phylum Arthropoda; class Insecta; order Lepidoptera; family Lycaenidae; genus Aricia; species Aricia agestis. The sequence continues at coordinate 18,627,881 of NC_056413.1, forward strand.
AAAAACGAATAGCATATCAGCCACGACACGAATTTCGCGTTATGGTCTTTTTGTGATTGCCAAAACGCGTCGTGGCCGTTTTCATTAGAGCCACTACGCGAATTTCGCGTCGTGGCTGTTTCACTGTGACCACAACGCGTTGTGAGCCATTTTTTCGCTCATTGAGCGATTTCGGTCTTTGAGCGTAACATATATTAAACTCAAAGGTGACTGACTGATTGACATAGTGACCTATCAACGCGAAGCCCAAACCACTGGACGGATCGGGCTGAAATTTGGCATGCAGGTAGAAATTCCGATCCCAAGGGGTTCAAGTAGAGGATGAAAGTTTGTATATAATAATACTTTTTAACGCGAGCGAAGCCGCGGGCAAAAGCTCGTTATTAATATAGCCCGTCTGTAGAACAGGTTAAATTTGATCGAGTAGACGTCATATTGGCATTTCGGCATAATAAAAGCGTCAAGCAATATTTTCGGACACGAGTGAAAGATACCGTCCTATACTAAGTAATAAATAATAAGTCATCAAATGTAAAGTGAACGGTTGCGTCGTATACGAGGTGCTGCTGAAGGTGCGCGTGCAGTCGGGGGCGGTGGACGTGTGGGCGGCGGGCGTGGTGCTGCTGAGCGCGCTGACGGCCCGCTACCCGCTTCTGCGCGCCACGTGCGACGCCGCCGCCCTCGCCGAGATACACGACCTGCTGGGCACCGCGCCGCTCGCCGCCGCCGCCGCTCACCTCGGTACGTCCTGAGTCCTGACAGTGCGAATTGCGACATACCGCTAGAGACAATATTTTTATTTTCTATACTTATTTCTACCATTACTGGTTTACCTCGATGCGATAGAAACTTACAAATAAAAACTTACTATCTGAACAGTATTTAAAGTATTGTTGTACCTATGCCAAACACTAAACAGTAACTTATTTTATAAATAGTTAATAGAATCAGGCGTTACTTTGCAGAATTCTATAGTTTAAAATTTAGTATGTTGATATTTTTAGCAATATTTCGCGAAATAATCCTCAACCTGTAAGTAAATGAGTGAGTGTACGCATAGGCATGAACGTGACGGACGTTGTTCGTAGAGTCCACATCCTGTGGATGCTCCGGTGTTGGGGCGAAACGCGCGTCGAGGTTTTCAACTTGTATGGTGGTGAGAGACCTTGCACGAATTTGCTAAAATTATTGCTTGTGTGGTGGTGGTGTTTGCAGGTTCTTGCATGCGAGTGTACGCATAGGCAGTGGCCAGTGGTGGGAGAGGAGGGAGGTGCTGTACGCATGCCTATGCGTACACTCACTCATTTACTTACAGGTTGAAGTTTATTTCGCGGAATATTGCTAAAAGTATCAACATGTAACTATTTTTTTATTTTATAAATAGCAATCTTTTGCAAGCAATAATATATTTTATATCCATCGCAATACCATACTGTGAGACAATTAAACTGTATACTCTGTTATCACGGAGACTTACTGCCGCACTCGGACACGGGTATTCATTACATAACTGTAATTAAATGAAGATTTTGATATTAGCAACTACATTTTCTCTGAAACTCTTTATCAAATTGAAGCTTAATCAACATCATATCACATATGTCTCCGAGTGCCTCACCGGCGGTATAATCGACCAGGTCGGAGGCTGGTGACGTCGTCGCGGCGGCCGGGGCTGTGTTTACGCAAGCTGGCGGCGTGGCTGCGCGCGGCCCCGCCCCCCGCACCCGCCGCGCCCGCCTGCGACGACTGCGGCGTGCCGCGACCGCACTGCGTCTGCCGGGATGGGCGGCCGGTACGTTATACGTTCATCATTATTGTCGTACCGCCCGATACCTAAGTAAAAGTAAAGATTAAAGGCACCTCCCTACATTAGGCTATGGTGATAAAATGTATAATTATGTATTACTAGCTGTTGCCCGCGACTTCGTCCGCGTGGACTTCAGTTTATAGCGCGCGGTGTCAATAAAATTGGTGTCAAAAGCTTTTTAAAACCCTGGTACCCCTTCAATCAAAATACCCAAAACAGCCGTGTAGTGTGCACATAATATGATTTTTTTTAATTAAACTTTTTTATACCTTTTAAAGCTTATTTAGCTTTATACAACTTAGCTGCATAATGCATTACACAACTTTAGCTTTGCCCAATAGCCAATACCCATAGGCCATTAAACTATTTAGGGCGGATTCGACCAAACTGGAGTAAAATTTTACTCGAGTATAACTGTCTCCTAATCTAAGTTTGCGTTTTTCCAACTTCTAATCCAAGAATGAGGTAACGGGAGTAAATAATTAAACGGGCTATTTTGGTGGAATAAATATTAAACTGAGAATAGTTGCTGAGAACTGAGAATAACAGGGTTCACCTGTCACGGTCGGTGTCATTGTGAACTATAATTGACATTTTATTTCATACTCTTTGAGTAACTTGGTAAAATGCAAACGATTATACCCTAGAGTAAATTAAAAGGAGTAAAATTATTCTCATGATAGTTATACTCGTGTAACTTCAAGTTTGGTCGAATCGGGCCTTAGTATTTATTATTGGTAGACAGTTGTTTCTGATTTCTATGTTGGTACGTGAGTTATTTAACAACATGTATAACAATCGAAAGAATCGAAAAGCCTAGTTTGACATGGTACCACCTCTTATAGAAATACGCATGAGCAAGCAATAGCGCGATCTAGGGAACTCTTGGTGCCATCTATTTTAAGTTTTTGGAACTAACTTAATTTGACCAAATTTACGCATTTTCACCCCCTTACAACCCCCTTTTCCAGTTAAAAGTAGCCTATGTCCTTTCTCAGGCTTTAGACTATCTGTGTACAACATTTCATTACAATCGGTTCAGTAGTTTTGGCGTGAAAGCGAGACAGACAGACAGAGATACTTTCGCATTTATAATATTAGTATAGATAATATTCTAACGTATTAAAAACTATAAACAAAAACATACTAACTAATAAGTATGATTAGTTCTATGTTACAATAAAGTAAAAATTAAAACGCCATCTGTTGAATCGTATTAGAACTAAAATGTTCGTATTAGAAATTGCATCGATATATTTCTGGATTTTTTATAATATTATACATAAAATATGTTTAATATTTTTGAAATTTTATTTTAATACACATCCAAGACCCAGGAAAATTGAAAACTTTTTGTTCCGCCTGCGGGACTTGAACCCAGGACCCCCGGGATGAGCGCTGGCCACGCGCAATGCGAATTCATTTTCATCGATATTTTCATGGAAATAAGATATTTTCCCACATCAAAATGTAGCCTATGTCCTTTCTCAGACTCTAGAATAACTGTGTACAAAATTTCATTGCAATCGGTTCAGTAGTTTTGGCGTGAAAGCAAGACAGACAGACAGACAGACAGACAGACAGACAGACAGACAGACAGAGATACTTTCGCATTTATAATATTAGTATGGATAATAATTATCACCATAGCCCAATGTAGGGAGGGGCCTTTATAGTCTTTATACTTAGGTATATTCGGTAGTATATATTCGCAATTATTGCGAAGTTGTCTATACTGCAGCTATCGTTACTGATCAATAGATGGCGCTAGGAAATACTCTAAATTTTAAATGCTCTCCTATTTTCCAGGAGTCGGATTTAGTTTATGATATACTTACTATATATACTATATAGTGTTTGATTTGCTTAATGCATATTACCTTAGCGAACAAAAATGTACTTATTGCATTAAACGTGACAAGTAATCGTTTCAGGCGGAAGAGTACAGCTCGGCGGTGCGAGCCGGCGGGTTCCCGGACGCGGCGTTCGCGCTGGCGGCGCGCCTGCTCGACCCCGACCCCCGCACCCGTCCCTCCGCCGCCGCCGCGCTACGACACCCCTTCCTCGCCGACTGACCCCGCCCCGCCCCGCCCACCGCCCCACCGATGCCAAAGTTGCCTCCGGAGTGCCTTGTACGAGAATGGTACGAGTGTGTTTGTAATTGAAGACGTAACTGGATGAAATGACTAACAATTTTGAAAATGTTTGTTTCATTGCATTAATGCGCTTAGAACCGGAAATATAGAAAAAATAGGGATTTATTATTGCAAATTATTTTTCGGTCCTAAAGCCTTCATTTATGCAAAAAAATAACATTTTAAAAAGATTAGTTAGCCGCTTCATCCACTTACGTCATCGATTGTTTTGCCAGTCTACCATGTTAAAATTATCAAGTATGACACAAAAATGTGGCACTTGCATAGTTTTAACTTTTAAGGTTGGGTTGCACCAGAGACGTGGTTAAGAGGAGTCCACACCGCCCTTTTTTCCATACAAACGTTGTCCCCTGTTTCCTCCCTGGATAATGCTAGTAGAGTTATTATTTTTTTCCTGAATATCTACGGCCACTAATACGATGTCCCTATGTTTTCTTTTTTTTCATAATTTAATTATTAAATAAGATATGAACGTTCAAAAACCCAAAAAAATGGCCAGTTTTTCCGCTGCGTTCAAACGTCCAGAAAACAGATTTGGCTAGATTATACAAAAAAAGCAAAACATAGGAACACAGCTCAAGCCTTTTTTTAATCTTTAATGAAAAAAGTACTTAGATCGGTTAAGTTTTGGAGAAGGAATCAGGGGACAACGAATCGTTGATTTTCTGGATTTTCTGCAGTTGTCTCTATCGCGTTCTGCGGTAGAGGCTTGAGGTAAGGGAGACAGCTATAGATATTACACGTACTTTTTTTTCATTTCTCTAGCCCCTGGTGTATCCTCTTAAAGTTAAAGTTTAACTAAAGTTATTTTTATAGTTTAACCGGAGAAATTCACGTATGAGCGGAGGTAAGGACGCCATATTTAACTTAAGATTTGACATTTTGCACTGTAGTTAAAGATAAAGTTACAGTTAAAGTTACAGACTTACTAAAGTCAAAAATTCTTTTAAAGGTCAATGTATACGCCTTTATAATAAGATCCCACAAATCGTTCAAAATCTCTCAATTAATAGATTTAAAAAAGTTGTTAAAGAATGTTTGTGTACCAAAGCGTACTATAAAGTTACTGATTTCATGAATGATAGTACACCATGGGAATAAGGTTGCCCCCTGCAGAGCTGTTTCTATATAATATTATGTATAATAATTGTACACTCGTTGTATTTTATTTAGTCATAATGACACTGTTATTTTATAATATATTTTTTGTAATTTTCCATCTTTTTAGAAAAAGTGCGAGTTTCTTACGCCGGTTCTTCTCGCCGGGTTAGTTCCCGAACCGGTGGTAGGCATCTGTGTAGCCCCGAAGTTCAGAGAATATTTGAAAAAATTTATTCTGATTAAAAAATTTTGAGTTTGAGTTAGCTGGTGCAACCCAGTCTTAAATCTGGTACTCTGTTTCCATTCATTTTGAAGCGGTTGTAATGCTTTTATTGCCATTCAAATGAAGTACATTGGCACATTTATCAATTTCCAATATAATGTTTGCACTAACATCAAAATAAATTGAAACTGAGTATAGTCGCTAGTAACAGTGCAAAAATTCGGTGTTGTAGACTGGTAAAATGTAAATCTTAAGGAATACCGTAAAAGTAAGTCTCTGACTGGGTAAATTAATTAATGTTAGTAATATTGTTACCATTGTTTAGAATGCTAAGGCTGTGAGGTTTACCTTTACATATCTCTTTTGGGATGTCGTGTTAACTATTTTGTAAGATATATTAAGCCTACGTTAGCTTCCTGTAATAGACTGAATATGGGATGGTTTACCTGCTCAGGAGCCTTTTGCGGAGATCCCACACTTTTGCTGAATTTAGTCTTACTATTTTTCTTTAGTGGAAGATACATTTTCCTATTTTTCCTGAAACTTGTGAATACAAATACACCTGTGTGGTTCCTTAAATGACCATTATGTATCGAGTGGTGCTAACGTTTTAAAGTGAGAAACCTTAAACAAACCAAACTAAATATACATTTTTAACGTTACCTTGATTTATTGCAAGTCTGTACTGTTTAACGATTTTTATTTCTCAATCCCTGAAATAAAGAATTTGAGTTTAACAAATGATAATATGCTTTTAGGGTGGTTTTACACGCGTACCGTCCGCGCGGGTGGTAAGCGCGGCTCGCAAGCACGCGGATGACCCGCTCGAAACTATAAAACGAGTTCAGAGCCACGCGGTTTGCCATCTCGTACAGTCGTAATGAGAACAGCGCGGCCGAAACACCGTCCGCGCGGTTAGTTTAATGTTTACTATGTACCTAACGATCTATTGGCACTCAAAGCTCGTGAACCGAGACGCTTACCAACCGCGCTGGCAGACGCGTCATTATAAAACCACATTTAATATTTATTATTGTCAAAAAAATAACGATAATTGATGCTGTATCCACACATGCCGCCGGCTTCGGTGGCAACTGGCAAGGCAGTCTGAAAGCCGGCTACAAACCCGGCGGCATGTGTGGATGCGCCATAATAAGTTTTTACTTTTGTTTTCGGTTGTACGAGGGGCGACTGAAAAGTTTTGAGCCTAAGGTATTAAAAATGCTGATAAAAATGTACAAAAAAAATATTTTTCAATATAGTCTCCCTGTATTTCAATGCACTTCTTACATTTATTGTAAAGAGCTTTTAACCCAATGAAAAAATATTCGCCGTTTTGTCTTTAAAATGTTCATCTACGGCCATCTTCATTTCTTCGTCAATGGAAAATCTCCTTCCCCGTAGGTCTTTTTTCAAATTTGAAAAGAGAAAATAGTCACTAGGAGCCAGGTCAGGACTGTAGGGTGGGTGGTTGATTTCCTCAAATGCTGTCTCGGTGAGGGCACGCCTTGCAACTCGCGCAATGTGGACGGGCGCGTTGTCTTGCAAAAACAGGACTCCTTTTGTCAGTTTGCCTCTCCGTTTCTCAACAACCACTTGACGTAACTTCGTCAACAATGCGGCATAGTAGTCTCCGTTCATTGTGGTATTTTTCGGAAGGTAATCAATGAACAAAATACCTTCACAATCCCAAAAAACAGTGGCCATGAGCTTGGACGCCGACCTTTCTACTTTGAACTTCCGTGGCGGCTTTTCTCTCTTTTCTATCCACTGCATTGACTCCTGTTTTGACTCCGGATCGTACTGTCGAATCCAGGTTACATCAACAGTAATAAGACGAGAAAAAACGTCGTCTGGATTATCGCCACAGATGTCCAAAAACTCCTGTGAAGTTGTGACTCGACGTTGCTTGTCCAGAGGCGTCAGCATTTTCGGCACCCATCGCGCGCAAGCCTTTTTCATGTGCAGGTGATCATGCAAAATATTTCCGATTCGTTCCTTGCTAATGCCTATGGCTTCAGCTATCTGCCACAACTTAATTCGCCGATCTTCCAGAACAAGTTTTTTTACTTTTTCAACGTTTTCTTACTGACCTGGGGTCATCTTCGAGTGACTCCCTGCCAAGTTTAAACTGTCGGTTCCAACGTTTGACGGTCGCAAATGAAGGTGCAGACTCCCCATAAACAGCTGTCATCTCTTCAAATATTTCCGTCGTCGTTTTATTCTTCTTTGTTAAGAATTTTATCACAGCTCTGTACTCCAAATGGTGCGGCTCTCAAACGGCGGCGACTCAGGCTCAAAACTTTTCAGCCGCCCTGGTATTAAGTACTTATTAATTGTAAAAATATTATGTTTATGTTTAAATTATGATGTGCATGAGTTATGATGAAGTTTTCGTATGTTTGGAGCTACGAATAATAAAAACTAGTTTGGAGTCTGTCTCAGACATGTTGGGTGTTACACTTTTGAACTTTATTTCATTAGGAATAAGTTTGAATAATGGTGCACACTGCACAGGATATAGTGACTGTACATAATTTTGTGATATCGGTTTATGTTTATACTTAGATCTCAGCTGTGTGTATTTAAAAAGGCAGTATTAGTACATTGTTTTGTAAAATGTTATGTTTGAGTAAACAATGAATTCTTATGCAAACGATAGTGCCTTAAAACTGTTTTGATGTATTGTTACCTCAATGTTGTATAATAAATTAAAATATATTTTACTTATTGACTTCTTTATTTAGAATTCTGTAATTTACATAAGACAGTGTAATTATTTGTCTAAGGCTTCTTACAGACGAACGGCACGTGTCGGCGGCAGTCGACGGCAGTTGACGGCACGTGTCGGCGGCAGTTGACGGCAGCCGTTGACAGTTTATGACGCTTGCAGGCGATCTACCACGACCTTCCCTAAAACGATCATGTTTCCAGAAAACTTTGTTGTTAGATAACAATAACATTACCGTACTCACTTTTTAAATATAATTTTACTAAAAAACAGTAAAAAATGCAAAATATTGTTAAATCTTCTGTGAAATATCAACTTTTTTAAGATCGCTAGCTTGAAGTTAAAGAAATTATTGCTTATCTGTCAAACGGTGCCGCTTAGGGGGATATTAGATTATCATATATGTATATTGGATCCGAGATCATTGAGACAATGATATTGGACAATGTAATATAGACATATGATTCATTTCTTCCTTGATCATAGATTTTTGACATTTGCTGAGAGATTGGATCCAATACGGTCATAGAAATAGGTGTTGCCAGTTATTTAATATAAAAAAGAGTTTTTAATTTCTTGTTCGTTAATATGTTTCAAATAATGTAATGTAATTATTTTTCTAATTATATACTTGGATAATCTTGCTGAAATAACAAAAAACAAAGCCATATTAAAAATGACGATGTCTTTTGACAAATCGAATTCTCTGAGATCTAGTAACCCTGACGTCAATACCTGTCAGCGTTAGCGCTCTCCATTGGCTATTGAAACCACATATGACGTAAAATAGGATCAATGAAATATGATAATGTAATAAGCAGATATGAACAAATGATCATATACATATATTGGATCCTATATATGATCATAGAAATGATCCAATATAAATGATAATGTAATACCCCCCTTAGTAGAGGTGGTGGTAGGCCCCCAGTTGTGACGTACCGCCTAAAGGTAAGCGGCCACAGGTCGGTATCATACGCAACGGACGTCTCGCATCAAATAGGATAATTTTTTTAACAGTACTTCCGCTGAATCGGCAACGTACGGATTATCGAATAGCCTAGTAAATCAATGCTCAAAAGGGGGGTGTGGATGGAATAGTCGAAAGCAGAAATTTTGACTTAGAAACTTTGTTTGGACTAATTTGAAGATAAGCATACTGTCTAGTCGGTAATCCGTACGCTGCCGATACAGTGGACGTACTGTAAAAAAATATCCGTTTGATGCTAGACGTCTGTTGCGTACGATATCGACCTGTGGACCTTTACCTTTACGCGATACGTCACAACTGCAAGCGTGATAAACTGTCGACGGCTGCCGTGGACTGCCGCCGACGCGTGCCGTTCGTCTGTAAGCGCTCTAGAAGGAAAATAAATAATATTGAACAAAAAAATTGCTTCTTAAGATATGTCTAGGGAAAAGTTGTAACAGGTCAGAAATGATTCGATTTGTAGTATTACTTATTTATGTTTATTAATAATGAAATTAAAATAAAATTATCAAATTATAAAAAAAAGTATGTATAATTAAAACTCGTCACTTTAATACATTTTTATATTTTGTATAAAAATATAATAAACAGTCTTAAATTAGCAACAAATTGGAATTGTTTGAACAATTCTTTACCACTTCCACTCAGTCTATAATAACATGCTTTTCAAATGCAGGCAAACATAAGCATAGCTCAATGAATATTTTATTAATTTTGCGATAGATTCTGTCTGTATTCGTAATATCTCCAAATTTAAGAAATCTGCATATTAACAGTAATAATTAACTAAAGTAGTTAATTTTGTTATTAGTTTATGAAATAAGGCAATATGTATATTGTATAGTTTAAGATAGAAGACAAGTGCAATAGTAGTGAAAGACTAGCAACATTCTGCTTAATCTAGGTTTTTCATCTGTTTAGATGTATAGGCTATGCCCTTTTTAATTAATCTACCTGAATTATATAAATATTATGAGTTTTCAGACGAGAATAACAAAATTAAGGTCATTTTATACATAACATATTCCAACTGCATTTACAAACACTAACTAACACATGGCAGACTTTGTTCCTAGTGATGCATCGTATCACAAAAACACTTCTTTATTGCCACATCCTAATAAAAAAAATAATGTTCACTTAATACTAACTCAAGCAAAACTTCACTCGCCAATTTGTTACAACACTAAAATGTCATTAAAACACAAGCAGAATGTTCACAGAGTTAGTTCTTCCAGAAGTTAGGATTCTGCTGGAGCCTCCTCTCAAAGTTTTGGTACCAGGTGTGCAACGTGTTGAGGGGGATATAGGACACTCCGGGTGTGGGTGTCATCTGGTCTTGCGTCACGGAGAATGATGCTACAAAATTAACTAAATTCTCTAACATCTTCTGAGCAAATGTTACGTACGAGTGAGCTTGTTGAGCCTAAAAGAAAATTTTTTTTAATAAAATATTGATTGTAACAAGCTTAAAAACAATAACTGCTTAAAAAGAACAGTAGAAGTATAATATTTTAATGGTTTTTAGGGTTCTGTACGCAAAGGGTAGAAACGGGACCCTATTACTGAGTCTTCGATGTCTGTCTCCAAGCTGTATATCAAGAACCGCTATACCTAGACTTCTGAAATTTTCACAGATTGTGTATTTCTGTTGCCACTACAACAAATACTAAAAAAAAAAATATTTAAGGGGGCTTCCATACAACAAATGTGATTTTTTGGCTTTTTTTGTTCGATATCAATAATGGCAACAGGTAGGGACTTGAAATTTTTAGAAATTCCTTAATTATGTAATTATGTACTCCATTAAATTTTAATAACATTAAAATAAAATAAAAATTTCTCCAACACAAAAAAAAAAAACAATTTTTGGCCTATTTATACTCTATAACGGTACGGAACCCATCGTGCGCAAGTACGACTTGCACTGGCCGATTTTTTTCTTATTAATGAGAACAAAAAGAGACAATCCATAAAGATTTAACCAATAAGTTTAAGTATTGACAATAGTAAAACAAGCTTACATCTGAGGAAGGCAGAAGCTGGGCATTAGCTTCAGGTTCTATGGAGATACCGATCTGTGCATTATTACATATTTGTTGTTGACCAAATGCACTCATAAATTTGTTTTCACCTGTAACACATTTAATAATAATGAGTAAATACATCATAAACTGTTTTGTTGAGTTACTCAGGGAAGGAGGACATATGCAGCGTACTCACTAGATAATTCGTGAAGCTTCTTCAAGTTGGATATTTTGAATATTGCGGAGGGTTTGGCGTTGGAAATGTGGCCTAAGGGTTGCCAGTTCGGCGGCGCGTTGGGGTCCGGCCAGCTCCAGTAGACCACGGCCACCGAGCCCACCGGCAGCGGCGTCGTCCCCGTCAGGAACACCACCGCGTGATTTATCGAATCCACGTCCAGAATCGTCGTCACCAAACTAGTCTCCGACACGGGAGTGAAATCGGTTTGCACCTGTGTAAAGCGATGAAATTTTATGCGTTGCTCCATACGAATAATAAAAACTAGTTTTTAATATTCGTAGGTTGCTTCTATGGAAACGACTCGGTAACCAGAACGACCCACTCACCAGCCTTCCTGACACTATTAAGCCGAACATATTTGCCATTTTTGGGTTTGGCACTTATATACAACACGAGTTTAATTCAGAAATAGTAACTTAACCTAAGACTTTTCCAAAACAAAGAGTATTTTGGAAATTCTAGAATGTACTTGAGAGCAGCTAACAAACAAATATGACAGTGACTGAATAAGCTGAATGGTGACTGATGACAGTTTTTCAGTGTTGCCAGACGGCCAACTCGGTTTCTCCCATTGACTTTTATAAGTCGACTCGGCATAATGGTCTCTACCAAATCAAAATACTGTGGCCGGTCCGCCATTTTATGTTCCGGTTCTCCGAGGTACATAAACTGTCAAAGTGTCGTATTAAAGAGATGTCGAAATTGAAAAATCGATATTTGAAAAACTGTAAACACTTCGTGAGCGAGTACAACTAGTATTTGTCCGGTTTTTTGGTAATTTTTGCCCGATATCAATAATGGCAACTAAAATAATAATTAATAAACCTAAAAAAAATTAAATAGTTTTATTAAAATTAAGGAGGCTCCTATATAAAAAAAAAAAAACATATTTGCCTATTTTGTCTCTATGTACTATAATACATAGAGACAAAAATGTTTTTTTTTATATAATATAAAAAAATCATTTTTGATATCAGTATAATAAATAATATAACAGGACGCTCACTTATAACATGTTAGTTTATCGATGTCCTCGACAAATATCAACCGAGTGTCCCATCACTATAGACCGCCATGTTTAGTTCTTGGCAATATGGCGTCGGCCACACTTTTTTGTAGTTATGTCGCCTCCATCTGTTTCCTTATTCATTGGTTTCTCCCCAAGTGTTCCCCGAAATTCCCCCAAAATTCGGGATTTCAAGAAAAATCCCCCCACAAATTATAAAAGAAAAATTTTGTTCATTATGCATTCATAATTTTGCATTCGGAATTTCACAAATTGATACGATGAATGTACACTATTTCTGCAATAGCGTCCAATCTTTACAGAATCAGCATCTTCGCGAGCTCCTTGATCATTTTTATGGTTCTGTAAGTCGTAACCAAAGGGTAAAAACGGGACCATAGTACTTAGATTTCGCCGTCTGTTCCCAAATTTTTTCCTCCAACAATCCCCCCAAAAAATTGTTCCCCCCATCACCTAAAAAAACCCCAAATTTGGGGGGATTCCCCCCAATCTGGCATCACTGCAGTTTTTTTGACATCACATCTGACACTATTTTTTTTAATTATACATCCTAACATCCCTATGGGGAAGATTTCATAGTCAGAGGGCGCCACGCGTATGATCTATTTACATTCTATGGTTCGGAGCGGTTCATACGAAATATTTTTGTATAACGTTTACCTGTGCCACGTTTACCTGTCTGATGTTTACCTGTGCAATGTATTGTACCTGGAAATTAAATCAGCTCAAAGAAGAATTAAAGAAGAGGGGTGCTTCCTGTAGTGGAAGAAAGGCAGACCTTGTAGAGAGGTTAGTAAATAAAAGTATATAAATTACTACAGTACTTTATATTTTCTTGGTGAATGTTTTTACTGATTAACATTAAACTCTTGACCATAATTCTATGAACCTTTATTCACTTCGTTTATTATTGTTTGTGAAAAACAAGTTCTAAGCTATCTTCTGCTTTTGTAGGTTTAAGAAGCGTATGATAGAAATTTTAACTTCACTGATAAATCATGTCCCTCAGAACCGGTACAAACCGAAGTTATGGTCATACCAAAAGACGATTATTATAAAGATATAAACAGCAATACCCCATTGCCACCATTAAATAAACATCAAATACAAGAGTATTTTGGAGAGTGAGTATATTAATTCATTTAATAAACTTTTTGTACCTATAAAAGATAATTTTTGATAATCAGGAAAAAAGTTTGCTGTGTTACTCTACTTACTTAATTTTAATTTTTTCAGATGCAGTCAATCATTAATAAAGGGAAAAAGTTTATACGAGAATAGATACCTTCTTATATTAAGAGCTGTTTCGATAAATGATTTTACATAATATATAAAACGTTTTTGTAAAGCAGCAATGAAAAAAACTCATTAATTAAGAGGTTAATATAAAATTATACAAAAATGGTATATTAGAAGAGACTAATTGCGAATGAACAGCCGGATCTGGAGTTAATTCACATTGCAAGCATGTTGCTACTGTGTTGTTTGGTACAGTTGATATGATTGAACATAAAACTGTAGTATTAGAGGAAGTGTCCACTCAAAAGCTATAGAGTTTTCATCGCCCGAAGAAAAAATATTCTTCCTCACCTCTGAAAGCACAAAATTTACCATACAAAAGAATTAGAAGAAAAGTTTTATAATAATTTTCTGTAAAATGATGTCCACAAAATCGTAAATATGAAGATTGCGATTTCGCCAATTCTGGCCGTTTTATTGCTTTAGCCCACAACCTTTTCCTATTTTTATCTTTTGGGAACAAAAGATAACCATTTTCCTTGCATCCCGGCACTGCACACTTTGTCATTTTTATTAGATTTATTATAAAAACGTCAAAAAGATCTCAAATGTAACGATGCACAGATAGGCATAGCGGATCATAGGAATCGCGACACCTAGCGGAGAAAAATGGCAAAAATCTTCCCCATTAAAACCATACATTCGGTCATATAATAAGTATTATACTATAGACTAGATGTCCCGCGCGGCTTCGCCCGCGTAAATTAGAAATTTTACAGAATCCGTAGGTACATTTTCCCATAAAAAATATTTCCCCCGTTTTTCCCACATTTTCCTGAGTTTCTTCAGTCGTATTAGTCTTAGAGTAATAATATAATATAACCTTCTCCATAAATGATGAGTCTTACTCGATAAATGATCTATCTATCACTGAGATAAGTTTTTAAATCGGACCTGTAGTTTCTGAGATTGACGCGTTCAAGCAAACATACTCTTCAGGTTTATAATATTAGGTAGATATAGATTTTTTTTAATTATCGCTTGACAAACTCGAGTCTCGATCTAAAAGACTATGAAATGGTATAATATGGTAGTGATGATGATGATGATGATGATGAAGAATGTAATTTGCATAGTAGCATATGCTTTCTGTTCTTAAAACAACGCCGAAACTCCCAAACTTGTATCTATAAAGAATCAGGAATTCTCTCAGCACCTTCCGAACCACGGTATACCAGGTATATCTCGGTGCAAAATCTTACTTGTTGGTAGCATATGCTTAGAATACTTCTCACGAAACCGAAGTCACCATATGTTTCCCTATAAGTTTTGAGGAGTTCCCTCGATTACTTATGGATCCTTCATCAGATCACCACTTTTCTGAATATAATACCAAATTGGGATGATACCCTATATACCAAAAGAAAAATTTTGAAAATCGGTTAACAAACGGCGGAGTAATCGTTGAATATAAGAAAACGAACATAACACCTCCCCCATTTTGAAAGTCGGTTAAAATTGTAGCCTATGTGTTATTTATTTAATATTTTAATCAGCACATGAATTGAATAACAAAATTTTTTTCAAATTAATCGTAGCACCATCTGTCAGGACAAACTAAAATTGAAATAGAATAATATTGAATGCGATGATAGCGCCGTCCGCCGGATCTAATGTAAAACATTCCAAAATCAACAACTCCTTATAAATAAGAAATTAATTGAAAAAACATTTTCCAGTAGACCAAACTGTAAATCTAAACCATTCTCGAATCTCCACGAACACACACAAAAAATTTCATCAAAATTGGTCCAGTCGTTTAGGAGGAGTTCAGTCACATACACACGCACACAAGAAATATATATATTAAGATGTAGTCTTAGCCCGTCATCGCGTGGCCATTTTGTGCTTATTTTTATACAAGTAGTGTGCTTTTATTTTCTTGAATATTTCTATTTGTCGATTATTTCGAAGCACTTTATGATACAGGAAAGAAAGTCAATTAGTTCATGATATCGATTAACTATAGTTCAAGTGATGAGGATCCGTAAACACACGTAAAAAGCTATGCAATTTTATAGGCAAATTATTAATTGATGTGATATTTTTAGCACTAATGCCTTATAAAGCACGAATAAGGGATTAATAAACTTATAAATTATCTTTTTAGCTTACAAAAATACCGATTGAAAAGCCCAAAAAACGTTATTAAAAACTTACGTATTTTATGTTAAATCCACGTGTTTGAGGCATTCTTTGACTATTCTTATGGTTTATTATTTAGCGGAACCACAAAACTCAACAATGTCTAGTATTAAATATTCACTAAAAACCTTTTTTAAGACTTTTATTATATGAAATATGCCGACCGACTCCTTTGTTATGTCCTAGTAAGTAGGACATAACATTACACGCTTTTGTTGCTTATACACCGATACTTATATCGGTGCATTGAGGTACTATAGACTGGAGAGAGCCTTAGCTCTCTCCAGTCTATAGTACCTCAATGCATTCGGTACTCAGCCAGCTACGGAATGCTATGCCTATAGCACTTAGCAGTGGTCCCCAACCTTTTTTTCATGCGGGCCACAAACATGTTTTTCTATGAAATTTTGGGAGGTCATAAATCATAATAATATACATAATATAAAAGTGATATGTCCCTAGGAAACCTCCCCCCTGCGGACCGCAGTCCACACATAGCATTACTGATGAGTAATGCTATGTGTAGGGTTGCCAGATGTCCGGTATTTGATGGGTATTTAAGCTTTACAGTCCGGTATTTTCGAGGCCTATCCGGTAAAAAATAAACGGTGATACCGGACAGAACAATGTCCGATATTTTGAGAAAAGTCTACTTAAGTACAGTCTGTCAAGAAAGTGAAGAAATCAAAAAGTGGCAACATCGTATTGTCATCCATTTTTTCTTAGATTGATTTGAAAGGGATGACACTACGATGTTGCCACTTTTTGATTTCTTCACTTTCTTGACAGACTGTATATTAGGCTGATTCTCCAAACCGCAAAATTTAGTTGTTGGACGTATAAACTACCCGCAGAGTTACATATGTAGGCCTTTGTATTTTTTTTATAGTTATATAAGGTGTGAGTATATTATAAGTTTATGGTGTGATCTAACTGGGCCACTTAGGTTCTGTAGAAAAACTTAATTGTAAATATAATTAAATTAATTTAAAGGTCGAAAAATTGATTCCCTAGACGTGTCCTGTCCCCAGAATTCACTATAAATTCCCAAAAAATCCCACAAATACGATGAATAATAATTTCAAAGTAAATAAATCGTAAGAGTATAAACAAAATATTTATAAAACAATTGTATATAAACGTATATACCATTATATAAATAGAAAAAGTCATTTTAAGATTTATCCTGGCTCACATAGTGATTCCCTATACGCTTCACTTGGAGGCTCGTACCTCCCTAGTTATAAGAAGCACGTGGTTGCGGGTGCGCAGAGCGGAAGGTTCGGTAGCCCTCTAAACATCATGGAAGGAGGTCACACAATTCGTTTCTCCATTTCCGAGTTGCAAAGGAAAATATCTGATTCCCTCAACCTTGGTTTCTTACACAATTGATTCCCTATTCGCTAATTACAATGTCATTTTCAAAGTTAAGTTTGCTTAGACACGATGCAAACGACGATAATGAGTATGGTTTTTAGTAAGGCTATTTATTGTTTAACCTACATGCACAGTTTTTGTACACCTCAGGAAAAACTAACTTTTTATTGATTCCCTCTACATACATTTTGATGATTCCCTGGGTATTTTAAGTAGGGAATCAAAATATTTTACATTTATTTACCTAATTGCTACATATCTGTTTATTTTCACTAAAACCAATTATTACTTTATCTTCATATACTGATACAAATAAATGACACCAATAAGTAAAATACTTATATAAAAATATTTTTTTCTTAAAGTCAAAATATTTAAAATAAATTCATTTTCCTTTCATTGTATTTGGTTTTAACGAACAAGTTTAGTTTGAAGACAATTTTATACATGTGTATATTTAAATTGAACATGTTTATATAGCTGAAAAAGCTTTTTTCTATTAGCTTTGTTGATTCTCTAGGTTAGAAAAATTTAAATCAAAATATCTTCTAAAATTGTGAAGTGAAAAAGGGCCCAAATAGATAATTATTTTTATAATTCACTTAAAGAATAATATGCGATTATTGATTTTAAAAAATATGCAGAAATAAAAATGTTCCAGGGAATCAACTAAATAATCCAAATCCGGAGAAATGCCCATTACTATTATATGCTACTTGTACGTAGTTTTAGGTGATTTTAATTTTTAGAATTTCCTATCTTTATTTTGATAAGTAAGTTGTATTATATTATTATATACTAATCAAACACTGACCTCTATAATACACTGGACAGGCGATCGCTATCAATAAAATATTCCTATTTGAAAGTCACCATATTGGCGCTGATTGCTATGTAAAAGCAGTAGTGAGTGTACTTGGAACTACTATTTTGCAAATGGCGGTTGTCATTTTCTATATAAATTAGTTCACAGTACGCTCACCGCGGCGCTTCAAATTGGCATAAGAAATAGCTGTCATTTTGTACGGCATAATATGTCCAGTGTATTTTAATAGAGGTCAGTGTAATCAAACCTTTGTTAAAAAGGTTTTCTCAAATTAGCAGTCTTGGCTGAGTTGGCGGCCCTGAAAAACTGTATTTTTGCGACCTTATATCATACATTTTGATTTTTGTTGTTGTCCGGTATTTTTTCGTGACTCATCAGTCATCACTCACCTGGCAACCCTAAGTATTAGAGAAGTTGCAAGTGCGTTTTAAAATTATTCCATGCTATACCATTTTTCAGTTTTAAAAACTCTTGTAGCTTAAAATGTTACATAGATTTTAATATTTAAAATATATAATAGTATCCATTCATTTTAACATGCTTTCAATAAAAACAATACTTTTATGCACGATAATTTATTGTTTGAAGACGACTAAATAACAAGATTTACATCTGCATTTTTAAATTTAATCTAAATAATTACATTACATGTATTGACTTAATATTTTTAACAAAATAAAATTACTTACAACTTAACAAAATCAATAAAATTCTCAAGTGTTTAGTTCATATAAGAAAGCATAAATGCAGAATGATAACAAGAGAGCGGGGCCAGCTATCTGTTGACTTAATACATGATATTATAGGGCAGTCGGCATTACATGATAAGGGGCAAATACTACAAACTGATAAGGAACAGTGATGTACCAGATGTACTCAGGAACACAAGTGTCTAGTGACATTATTAGCCTAAAAATACATTAAATAATACATATCACATCAGTGAACAGATCCTACACACATCTACAGTTACATCGTAATTCGTAAGGTACCAAGTAGTTTATAATTTGTATTGATATTATTTGTGTTAATTTTACACAGCTGGTGGACATTACATTAAATATTGTCTGTTTAGAATAAAGTTTGCAATTACATAATGTAATAATATTATATGCTTTATCTATAGCATTATTGTAATACTTGTGTTTGGCTCGCTAAAGTTACTGCTTAAACATTTCTAAAGCTAATAAACTATAAAATTACATGTACTTAAATCTCTATGTCTACTGAAGTTTGCATTCCATGATATTAGGTCAGACTAGACCAGCTAGACACAAGGAAATCTTAATCTCTCATGTATGGGTAGTCGATATCTTTCAGTGGTACAAAGGTCTCCTTAATGGACTGTGGTGTTGTCCAGCGCATGACGTAGTTGGGTCCACCCGCCTTGTCGTTGGTGCCGGACATGCGGCCGCCGCCGAATGGTTGCTGGCCGACCACCGATCCAGTTGACTTATCATTTATGTAGAAGTTGCCAGCGGTCATCTTTAGCTCCTCCAATGCAGTTTCCAAGAATTTCCTGTCTGATGCAAACACTGCTCCCGTTAAAGCAAATTTGGTGGAAGAGCCCACCAGAGATAATGCCTTGGTGAGGTCCTTGTCCTCGTAGACATAGATAGTGAGCACCGGCCCAAATATTTCCTCGACCATCAGTTTGTCATGAGGGTCAGTGGTCTCAATGATTGTGGGTTGAACGAAGTAACCTTTGCTGCCATTAAATTCTCCTCCCCCGAGAATTTTGTTTTTGGGGTTGTTCTTCGCGTTTTTGATGTAGCCGGTGATCCTAGCGAAGGCTTTATCGTCAATCACTGCTCCACTGAACACTTTGAAATCGGTGGGGTCTCCGATCTTGAGCTTGGCACGCTCCTCGAGAAGGCCATTCTTTATCGGTTCATAAAGAGACCTGGGAACATACATTCTGGAACAAGCAGAGCACTTCTGTCCACAGTACTCAAAAGCTGATCGTATGGTTGAGGTCACTACAGAATTCACATCAGCAGTAGGGTGAATGAAATGATAATTTTTACCTCCACATTCACCAATCAAGCGAGGATAGTTTTTGTAAACATTGAGATTTTTTCCAACTTCATTCCATAACCAGTTAAATGTGGGCACGGATCCAGTGAAGTTAATGCCCGCTAGCTGAGGCGAGGCAGTGATGGTGCGGCCAAAAGTTGGTCCATCTGCCGGGACAAAGTTCACAATACCAGAGGGCAGACCGGCTTCCCTCATGATGTTAAAAATTCTCCAATTGGATAGAAGGGCCGTGTCGGAGGGCTTCCACAGGACTCCGTTACCCATAAGAGCGGGCGTGTAAGATAAATTACCACCAATAGCAGTAAAGTTGAAGGGGCTAATGGCTGCAATGAAGCCGTCAATTCCTCGGAACCTCAAGGAGTTAAGGGTGACCGAAGGAGTCTCAGAAATCGGTTGGTATTTTGCATTCTCTTTCAAGAAGAAAACATTGAACCTGAAGAAATCGATGAGCTCTGCGGCAGAGTCGATCTCGGCTTGCACCACCGATTTGGACTGGCCCAGCATGGTCGCGGCGTTGAGTTTCTGGCGGTGTTCGCCCGCCATCATGTCGGCCGCCTTCTGCCAGATGCGGACGCGCTCCTCCAGCGGTGTGCGGTCCCAGCGCCGCTGCGCCTCCGACGACACCTCGATGGCCTTCTTGATGGTCTTCTCGCTGGCGTAGTAGAACTTGGCGATCTTGCGCGAGTGGTCGTGCGGCATGACCTGGTAGCGCGGCTCGCCGTCGCGGATGGTCTCGTCGCCGATGACGATGGGCACCTCCTCGGTGACGGCGGCGGTGCGCTTGAGCTCCTCGGCCAGCGCGGCGCGCTCCTGGCTGCCGGCGCGGTAGCCCAGCACGGGCTCGTTGGCCACGCCGAACTCCGGCAGCTTGGGCAGCTCCACCACGCTCGAGGCGCAGCGCTCCAGGGCCCGGGCGGCGGGCCCTGTCCGTGCACATATCGCCGATAGCATGTTGTCGTTCGAATAAGTCGAATTAAATTTACAGAAGGAGCGTTTTCGGCTACTGGCTAGTCCTCTTGTATCCTCCTTGTTCGATCTAAACACTTGTCAGATGCGCCTTGTAAAGCTGTTACGTAAACGGACGATACGCGCTCCGTACGCTAATGCTACTGTGGTACGGCAACGCAAAAATGAGGTGTAATCGGTCAATTAGCTCCGGCGGCGACTAACTTCACATTTTGCATGCTCGAATATAATCAATTATCACGCTCGGAACGAAAATTTACGAAAACTGATTTTTGGTTAAAAATATCGCAGATTGAAAATATTGTCGATGTTTTTGTAGTTCTTGTATATTATCCAACAGTCATCTGTTGTAGAATTATCTCACGTAGACAAACGTGTTTCACATAATATTCTGAAACTGGATTATTATTACATCATTCTATTCAACAAAAATAGTTTTATTTGATAATTTTCCTCTCTTCCAATTTCTTTGGAGATAACTCTCTCAGCTGACAAGTGACGAAACAGCTAGGGACACAGATTACTAGTATATATTTGGCTAGGGATGTGCAAACCACAGATTACTAGTATATATTTGTAGAGTGCAAACGACTACGGAATGACTACGGTCTACGGGCTAACATTGATCATTATTGAATCGATTTTAACATAAATTTACAAAAATTGACGGTTCCAAGATTATGATTGAGAAAAATGTTATATAGAATACATTGTTATGTTCGGGCTACACTAACGTTTAACGTCAATGCCCAACAACGCGACAATTATCGCGATAATTTTAATGCCCAACGGCGTTGATTTTACTTAACCGACTTCATAAAAAGGAGGTTATCAATTCGACGCGTATGTATGTAACATTCCAGAACTGCCTAATTTTCGTATATCAGCGTCTGAATAAATGTGACGAAATATTTCAAAAGTGTAGGTATTTATGTATGTAAGTAGGTATGTAAAGTGCGATTTAAATGCAAACAAGTTTAAGCCAACACGTGTGATCCCGTCGGGCTCTCAACGCAAAGTGACGATACGTAGTGTGGCCGCTTCATCGCATTAATTCTCGCGTTAATCTCTTTGATGTACCGCCACTAGAGCTATTGCCAAACGGAAAACGGCATTGTAAACGTCGTTGAAAATTATCGCGTTAAATTGTGGCTACACCTACGGCTAACGTCCAACAACGCGATAATTAACGGCGTTTGACGTTAGTGTGGCCAGGGCTTTAGGAATAAAGTAGGTAACCCAAAAAGTTATTTTGGTGTCGAAGCCTTCAATGTTACCTGAACAGTTTGTTCAATGTCTTGCTTGCTTACGCATTTCTATAGAACTTAGCTCTTGATTGTGTCAATCTAGAAATTCTACTGTGGCAGTACCCACAATTCGCCTAACAATCCTGCATCGCACTATCGAAGTTTCGGGGAACGGCAATATATATACAACGTCTGAAATGACGTCAGTGGGCTTCGGCCTGACCGACCATGCTATCTCGCTCGGTCGGAAGATCTTCCTTTTCGGCCGCCACTAACAACGTTAAATTGGTGACCACCGACAAGAACACGCATCCTTCTGGACATCAATCATCAACAACACTCCCCGCCCCTCCGCACCACGTCAGCAGACATCAAGCATAACCGGGTCGCCTCGACCTCTCGGCTTGGACGGGGCAGCCATCAGGTCTTCGGGGCGGAGTGATGTGGCGGTACCCACAATTCGCCTAACAATCCTGCATCGCACTATCGAAGTTTCGGAGAACGGCAAGATATATACAACGTCTGAAATGACGTCAGTGGGCTTCGGTCTGACCGAGCATGCTATCTCGCTCGGTCGGAAGATCTTCCTTTTCGGCCGCCACTAACAACGTAAACTACATTAAATGTTATCGTCATCGACCGCTAAATTTATTTGTTTGACGAAATGCACCATTTTTGATATTATGCTATCGATTTGTTTACGATCTGATACTGATTCGCGGTTCGCCTTAAAATATAAGGTTATGAAAAACCAGGTACGGTACTACAGATCGACAAAGCTTTAGAACGTGAGCGGGGGCGCTGCACGTAAAGGAGAACTGTCAAAAATGACGTTTTTGTATGATCCAATATATACTAGTAATCTGTGGTATGATCAATGATGGCAGCGTTAGTTCATTCCTTTTTTCGCCACGTTCATATAAAGCCTTGTCGATCTGTATGATACTACGCGGTTTTTCACAACCATCTTGGCGAACCGCGAATCAGTGTCTGATCGTAAACAAATCGATAGTATCTCCGAATCTCCGAAAAAACGTTGTAGCAATTAAGCTGTATAGTATTCGTTGGCTGTAATATACTTACCTGATTCCTCAGACATTATGCTAACATCTATTTTAACCGTCCGATAGCTTTTGTTCGAGTAAACTTAACGCCTCAAAATTATTTTACTAAAAATCAGTTAGTGGCATTAACTTACTTTAAAAATTATCTGGCGATTAAAAAACGTTCCCAACAATAACAAAAGTATACTTCACAGGTTTTTGTATCTGTTTCACAATTTAAATTGTGCACTACTTCAGAATCTATACCTATCTGCCGCACTCAGAGACGAATATTAATTAGCTAACTACTTACATAATTATAATTAAAGTAATATTTTGACATAAGACCCATACATTATCTGTCAAACTCTTCATTAAATTGAAGTTTAATCATCATTTAATATCTCTGAGTGCGTTAGTTAATGGTTAGTTACAATAGTAACTTTTTCCATAGCTCATCAAGGTCAAAGGCAACTTCATTGCTACAGAACTATTTGGTACTAGATGTCCCGCGCGGCTTCGCCCGCGTAAATTGGGAATTTTACAGAAACCGTACATTTTCCCATAAAAAATAGCTTATGTCCCTACTCCCTTCACTTGGTCCACTATATAATTATATCTGTGCTTAATATTGCCATAAAAATTGCTCCAGTAGTTCGTAATTTCTAATATTTCCCCCGTTTTTCCCACATTTTCCTGAGTTCTTCGATCGTATTAGTCTTAGCGTGATAATATATTATAGCCTATAGGCTATAGTCTTACTCGATAAATGAGCTATCCAACACTGAAATAAGTTTTTAAATCGGACCTGTAGTTCCTGAGATTAACGCGTTCAAGCAAACATACTCTTCAGGTTTATAATATTAGGTAGGTATAGATTTTTTTAAATTATCGTTTGACAAACTCGAGTCTCGATCTAAAAGACTATGAAAAGTACCAATAACAGGGTCATTATAGGCTCATAAGTCATAACCATGGGACGATGCATGGTATAATATGGTAGTGATGATGATGATGATGATGAATGTAATTTGCATAGTAGTTTATGCTTTCCGTTCTTAAAACAACGCCGAAACTCCCAAACTTGTATCTATAAAAAATCAGGAGTTCTCTCAGCACTTTCCGAACTACGGTATACCAGGTATACCTCGGTGCAAAATCTTACTTGTTGTTAGCATATGCTTAGAATACTTCTCACGAAACCGATATAATATTATTATTATACCAAAAGAAAAATTTTGAAAATCGGTTAACGGCGGAGTAATCGTTGAACATACGAAAACGAACATAACACCTCAATTTTAAAAGTCGGTTAAAATTTTAGCCTTATGTGTTACTCTGATAGTAATCAATAGTTCCCGAACCGGTGGTAGGCCTCATGTGGACACGACGTTCTAAAAGAGTTAACTTTGTTAACCTATTTGGAAATAAATATTTTTGAATTTGATTTTGATGTATTAAGCTACATTATTGTAAAGTTTCATTAAAATCCGTTCAGTAGTTTTTGCGTGAAAGAGTAACAAACATCCACACATCTATACATCCAAACAAATTTTCGCCTTTATAATATTAGTCCATTGATACATCCAAACAAACTTTATATTAGTAGGATTGGTAATATCTAGTAGGCCCTTAGTAGTCTGTACTCTGTATTGGTCAGTAGACACTAGACTAGTGCAGGCGGCCCTGCAGTCAGTAGGCATAGGAGGCCCTAGAAGCCATGGGTTGGGACTTGGGCCCCACATGCGCAAAAAGTTAATAAAAAAAATTCCATGCCTAGGTATATAATTTTTTTACCCGCCTAAACGGTAAAGGCACGTAAAGGTCGAGTTCAAAAGTTGCCAACACCATGGGCGTAGCCACACTGGGGCAAGTTGGGGCGCTTGCCCCACCTGGGTTTGACCTACAAGGTGCTTAATTAAAAAAAATAATCTTATACAACAACAATCATAATATCCGTGAAAGTTAAACAATATAAATAGCGGCGATTCGTATTGTTTGCTTGTTTTGTTTCATTTTAATAAGTTGTTAATCTAGTTAACTTAATATTTATTTGAATAGTGCTGGTTGGTTTTTTTCTATACTTACTTAAAAAATTACCCGGGGTGGGGGTTGACTGCTGCCCCACCCTAAGCCCAAGGCTGGCTACGCCCATGGCAACACCCTGTGTGACTTTTTGTGAGAAGTTTTGACTTTATTAATAAAGAGACTCCAAAAAATTTTAATATGGGGCACCAACGCTAAGGCCAAGGCACGCTACGCTGCTGCTGTAGTGTAGCAAACTGGCCCCCGCGCATAACGCAGGTGACCAGGCCCCGAGGCCACGCCGCGCACTTTGCGGCCACGTCTGCGAGTTCTGCGACCACACTCGTATGAGTAGTGATTTGTTGAGTAAACTTTGAATATTATTATATTATAAAAATAAAAGGCTACTCGTAAGTCGTATGTAGCCAAGTCGTTCAGTAAGTAGGTAAACTTAGTATTAAAACAGTTAAACCAACCATAATTGCCTGTTTAAATTTTTATCTGAATAATCATTCGATGACTGGTCCTATAACGCTATTCTGTTTTGAATTTTTAAAATGAAACGTTCAGAACGCCATTCTGTACACAAAAACGTGTGGCCGCGGCGACCAGTGCGCGTCTCTTGAGTAATTTCATACAAATTCCGTATCTCGTTGGCCGCGGCGGCCAAGTGGCCGCGTGTGTGTCGCGATGTTTTTCGTTGGCCGCGCGGCTAGACCGTGCCTGCTAGTCGCGTAATGCGCGCACCATATATAGCATATATCATGGAAGGAGTTGGCCGCAGCGACCTGGCCGCCTAATGCGCGGCGCATCAACCTGAAATGAGTAATAAAATGGATATTGTTAGAACACTATCGCCTATATGCGACTCCAAAGGCGACTCCTTTTCATGCGAATTAATCACCTGTTTTTATGGTAAGCGCATACTGTAGGGGTAGAAATGAAACTCATGTGCAGTTTTCGCGTTTTATTGGCGTGTCAGCGTGCGGCGACGGCGACGACGGCTGCGACGCGCGGCGGGCGGCGGGCGGCCTGACTGAGCGCCGACACGCAGTTTGTACCAAAACTATGACATCACAACTTATAGATATTAATGCGTACATTTGTCAATTACATTATGTCATTGGTTTCTTCCGCGAGCGGCCGGCGGGAGCTCCCCTACTCGATATCATTGCACCATGTTTTTCAACTTCATTTCAGTTTAAGCTCATCGTTTTATACAAACAGTCTCCCCACCGGCTCGTCTCGCAGCTTACGAAAATAAGCTTAATTCTAGCGGGGCTTAACGTCATAATATGCGTAATACAGTATACCTAGGCATTGGCAAGTGTCGGCCGGCGGCCTGCGTCCCGCCGCTGCAGCGACAGCTGAATAATCGATATCATCTGAACTTGTTCCAGTTATAAAATCTCCAAAATGTTATTTTATTAAACAGAGTTTGACTCTCAGAACTTTGTCAACATCAGCGGGGTCTGCAGTGGCGGGCCACGCTACATACAACAAATATGACACTCTTAAAGCGTGCCTCAATAAGTCGGCTACATCTACACGCTAAACTAACGTAAATGCTCTCGCGCGCCGGCACCTACATATATATAAACGTAGCTTAATGCTGACATAGTGTTCTAATACGATTTCCTCTAAGCCAGGGTTGGATTACATTTATTGAGCAACAATTCATTTTCCCTCCACGACAGTAGTGAGAAGGCCGATGCGTTTGCCGGCGCGCTTTGTACCTCATTTGTAATGCGGTAGCCAGACGGTAGTTATCATATAACACCTAACGACTAACGGAATATAACCCAAACATCGTCGGCACCGGGCACTTGTAATAATTCTTCACTTTGATAATAAAGGACATCATAATATAGGAGCTTAGTGCCTGGCGTCGGCGACGCTCCTTAAATACTAGTAATTTCACTTAACGCAACGATTATAATACATTACAATTATATTATTAACGATTTAAATTCATACATTACAATTTCGTATAAAAATGCAAAAGTTTCTTGTACAATTTGGAATGAACGTTTCGGAATACGATGTCGTCTTACCTCTAAAATAAATGCTCGAAAACACATCGAAATGTTAATCACGTTACTCTAGTCAGTCGAGCTCTACGTTAAGTACTACGCGAGTGCGGGGTCGCTCGAGCGAGCCACCTTACGCGACTTTTGGCTTAGCTAGTCTATCCGTTAGTATATCGAAATATCGTTACAAAAATACACGGAGGCGGGTCGACCGACGCGCCGCCCCGTCGGTATAAAGTGATAAAAAATATGGCTAATATTGTCCCGGGAGGCGCGGGCCGCGCGCACGAGCGGCGCGGGCGGCGGAGCGGGCGGCGCGCCGCCGACCGAGTATTTTCAGCATAATGGAAGACGGCGACGGAACTCGTTACTATTGTAATTTGACTGGCGACTTACGACTACGGCTAAATATTCCAATACATTTTCTACGTTCAGATGCTCGGCCGCGAGTCTGAATACATAACAATAAAAACACTTCGGGCACTTTGCAGCTCGCCCTGGTGGCCGGCGCTACAGAACGTGCCGCGCTCCACGGCCGTCGATCGCTCGAGTGTGAGTTTATTTCTATAACGACTGCAACGTTTCCGGGCAGCGGAAACATGAGCTAAACGAAAACGTACTCGAGGCTGCGACCATCCGTTTTGTAAAGCGTTATTTTAATACTTCACATAACACGCTCAAGGACTGAAGGCTTAATACTCGATATTTGAATGGAGCCCCTCAGAACAGCAGGTCGGTGTGCAGCGTGCGGGACTCGCTCCAGGAGCGCGCGCTCTCGGCGGCGCAGGGCCGCGCGTCGCCCGCCTCCGCCGCCGCCTCCGCCTCCTCGCCGTTCGTGTCCGGCCGCACCTCGGACCGCTCCACCTCTGAAAATTTACATAGAAAACATTTTATTTTCCATTTTCAACAAAATTTCAGAAAACAGGAATTACAATAATTAATATCGTAATCACGAATGCGTGTATTACGGAAAAAATATATTCACCATCAGGGCGGCGCGTCAGTCCAAGCGCAAAGGAGTCGGCGACGGTCTTGCTCGGCGTGTACTGCGACAGCGCCGCTGACACTAGGAACACACATTTTATTAATAAAAAAGTAAAAACAAATACCGTTTCATATAAATAGACACTACTTTGTGCGATATGGTAGCTGCGAGATAGATCATTCACACACTCACACAAATTCAAGACACAACAGAATAAGAGTCAAGAGAAAACAACATCTTAAAGGAAGAGTTTCGTGGTAAAAGAATCAGAAAATTTTAGCGCAATATAAGTTATACAAGAAGGGTATTCAGTCTCTATAAGATATTATAACAATTAATACAATTTTTAACATACCGAGAATATATTACAAAGAAGCCTGACTTATTAAGTATGCGGAATTAAGTAGCACGAGAGAGAGAGCAGTACGAGGAATATGCTAGAGGGACAAAATTTTAGTAGTCGTAGCTGTAGTGGTTTTTTAATAGAGTCTAGATAATTTGTAAGCTACAGTAATAGAACATTTAAGACCGGCGACACGTGTGTGCGGGCGCGGGGGGCGGGGGGCGGGGCTGTCACACAAACGTCTCGACGCTCGCCCGCAGTGTACGGCGCAGGCGCACCAGCCGCGTCACTTTACACGCAAAAAATTACCTTATTAATTTGTTACCGTTTGCATGGGCACCGTTAATCAAATAGTTAACTGCGTTAATCGTTAATTCGCTACAATAAAAGTTTAATTAAAACTTTTTAATCGGGACTTAACGCGACCTATTCAAGTAGTAATGCTTCTACGAATACATACTTTTTCTCGACGTTTCGGCCGTGTCGCAACGGCCGTGGTCACGAGGGGACTGAGATAAAAGTTTACTTCGTTAAACGTTAAAGCGTTACATTTCGAAAGAATTAACACAAGTTAACGTTAATCGTTAATTTGTGTAAAATTGCATTTTTATATCTTTGCGTTAGTGAACTTATAAAACCTGTTGGTTTAGGTTCTGAAAGTTAACAGGTTTGAACATGGGTTCCCAAAGTATGCGTCGCGGCGCCCTGGTGCGCCGTGGAAAGGCAAGAGGGGCATCGTGACTAGTGAGTCGATCCTCCATCATTATCCGAAACCGCAAATATCTATATATATAAAAATGGATTTTCAATTGTGTTAGAAACGCTAAAACTCGAAAACGGCTAAACGGATTGGGCTAATTTTAGTCTTAAAGTATTTGTAAAAGTCCAGGGAAGGTTTTAAAGTGACACGAAGTTCAGCTTGTGACACGGGACAGCTAGTTATAAAATAAAATAATAATATGAAATATACAGACCATCTTTTGTTCGTGATTAACTGATAACGTTTAGAAAATTTTGTATTGCGTCTACTCTTTCTTGACTGACTGTACGTCTAAACCTGTTTTTCGCGCCGCGCCGCGGTGCTGTGCGGTTAATACTTAATACTATTAAGCATTGGATTAACGATTAACGGACTTCTACATATTAACGGAAGTTAACGTGTCCGTTAAGATTTTCTAAAATCCGTTAATCAAAATTTTAACTTCGTTAATCAACGATTAACGGATTAACCAGTTAATGCCCAGCTATGGAGGTAGGCATTCAATTCAAGCTTCTCACCTATATGCGTGTTAGCGGCGAGCGTGGAGGTGGGTGCGGCGCAGGCAGGCGCCGGCGCACAGGCGGGGACGGGGGCGGCGGCGGGAGCGGGCGCGGTCTCTGCAGCGGGCGACTCCTCGCATAGCGAGATCTCGGACGGGTACTCGAACGTGCGCGTCAGCGAGTCGTCGAACTGCAGCTTCAGCTGAAACACCATTACATGAGATTATAGGTTTTGTTACAAGACAATTAGTATCCCACCAAAAACATAAAATGTAAAAAGAACCAAGCAAAACATTGCATAGCTTTAATACTTCTGTCGTAAAAAAAATTCAGATCACATTCAAGCCAAGCCTTCAACTTATTTTGTAATTTAAACTTCGATCACTAATATACAAGATACACAGTCCCATACAAAACCTCTCGAAAATCTGTCGCCGAGTAATAGTTTAATAAAAAAGTATACATTTATCTAAAATCAACCTTAATCATAGTAATTAAAGATCTTTTTATAAAACAATGTACATTGTGTGTTTACAAAGCAATAAATTTTTACGAACGACGCACGCTTCAAACTAAATTCAACCATCCGCGTATATGTCTTAAAGTTTAAATTATTACAATGCCAAAAAAGCACATTAATTTTACGGCCGCACTTCGCCGCTGGAACAGGGCGAAGTGAAGTATGAGTGGAGTCAAACCGTTCAACATAAAAATGTTGTTGATTGTAATAATTTTAATGGTCTATTTTTTAATTTTTTAAAGTTTAATGTATAAAGTGCGGAGTAATTATTTTTTACTTGTTATATTATGTTGTTCTAATATGCTTAATTTTATAGTTAACTAAAATATACGTGTATACATTGAATATAAATCGATGGCCCCAACGAATAATCGTGCCATCGAAAAAAGACAATTTTTCAGGAAGACGAAAAAACGTTTGGAACCAAATAACTTTGACTACATAATAAATAGACAAATATAATGTATAATCAAATTAAAGGTAAAAAAAAATATCTTTTAGCTCATATATTTATTATTAATCAAATATTATCGGTTTACCGCATATTTAAGAAAAACCATATTATTTTATTATTCTAGTGAATAATATGTGACTTGTTAACACTATTGTATCAATGCACGTTTATTCTTGTCATAAATGAAGTTTTAACAAGTGCAGTGTATTGTTGCATGGTTATTCCACGTATATTTTTTTCCGTCTGAGCCATGCTCTGGTCATTTACACGCTTATTCTTGTATATTTTGTTGCTTTTACATGTTTGTAAAGATAAAAGCCCGTATATTAGTGTTAACAATATCGACTCATTATTTATTTATTACGACCTTATTAGTGCATGGTATAAAATGTAAATCTATACTAATATTATAAAGTGGAAGAGTTTGTTCGTTTGAACGCGCTAATCTCAGGAACTACTAGTCCGATTTAAAAAATTATTTCATTGTTAGATGGCTCATTTATCGAGGAAGGTAGAGCCTATAAATTATCCTTCTAAGATTAATAGAAGCGAAGAAACATAGGAAAATGTGGAAAAAACCCGGAAAATTATTTGAAGGTGCTTATGTCGCGAACTACTAGATGAATTTTTAAATTATTTGGCACAGATGTAGAGTAGGCCACGACGTAAAGAAACATAGTCTATTTTTGCGGAAAAATATACGGTTTCTGTAAAATTTCTCATTTTAAATGCAGGCGAGACCTCGTGGAACGTTTAGTTAGCTAATATTTTCTTGTTTTATTAATATTGTTGACCTATTATTGTTGTTGATAAATATTGACCTCCCTCGCGTCTATGAGTTGGCACATACAATATATAAAATGTAGTACAACCTTGCCTATAGATCCTTCAAGAGAGAGATCACTCGGGCAAAGAAACAGCACGTCAATAGTATTGGTGAGAGGCTCGAGTGCCTCCCTTTGGGAACCCGTGAATTCTGGTCTCTGGCCTAAGCTATTGAAGGGTATTTCTGAAAGCCATCCAATCATCCCTATAAGTAGGAAATGGATCGTTGGCCCACGACGCAAAAAACAAAGACGATTTTCGGGGTAAGCTCTTTGCGTCAAACTCGACCCTTGATGACAGGGCATAAAAACCGCCGACCATACCACGATGCAGGAGCATCATGTCGAATATTCGGTTACATCAGCGCTCAGTGTAAATAGCCCTGCGTGCCCTTGATATCCAAAAGTCGAGTGGGCCTGACGGAATCCCTCCTATTGTGATCCCTCCTAGAAAAATATGGAATACGTGGCAAAGCCTTGGACTGGATTAAAAGTTATCTATCGGGACGAAAGCAATGTGTACAAATATCGAACATTCAAAAAGGGAAAGAATTTACTACCAGGTCTGACTTTTTACCTAATAATTTCGGGGTCCCGCAAGGTAGCATACTAGCTCCGTTACTTTTTTGAATTTACATTAATGACCTTCCTAACGTAACAGATCAATATACAATTTTATTTGCAGACGACACCACGGCTATAATTAAGCGTAAAAATATAAAATATTTTCAAAATGACATTTATAATACAATTAAAAAAATCATGACATGGCTTAATAATAATAATTTAAAAATTAATATAAATAAAACAAAATTAATACAATTTAGAGATTATAGAACACGACCTATTGACTTGAATATTAACATTGACGGCGCTGCTATAGAAGAAGTTAATTCGGCAAAATTTTTAGGAATCATTGTAGATAGACACTGTAACTGGAAGGATCATGTAAACCATGTATGCGATAAAATTGACAAGTTTATATACGCAATTAAAATATTACGTCTAAAAGTCTCGACCGAAGCAGCACGTTGTGCATACCACGGATATGTTTCGTCTGTACTCTCATATGGGCTACTACTATGGGGAAACTCTGTTGAAATTGATAGGGCATTTAAAGTTCAGAAGAAGTGTGTAAGGGCAATCTGTGGAGCTTCCCCATTAGATAGTTGCAAACCAATTTTTCAGAAATTACAGATCCTCCCTTTGGTATGCTTGTATATAAGAGATATTTGTGTTTTTGTTAAGCAACATTCGCACTACTTTCCAAAAAATGCTGATGTCAACAATAGAAGTGCTACAGCAAGATACAAATATAAACTGTACATGCCACAGTGCCACATGGATGTATATAGGAAAAATGTGTACATTAACGCCATTGATATTTTTAATAAATTACCAGATAATTTTAAATCATTAAATGCAAGTAACTTTAAAAGACAAATTACTAAATGGCTATTAAACAATTGTTTTTACACATTAAACGAATATATGACATTTAAAGAAAAATAATGCAATGTATAAAGTATATATTATCTATTAAAATTAATTAAATCTGACAATTAAATACCAATAATTCAATGTATGATGTAATAAAATTAATTAAAATCTCTTATGAGATAAATATTTTCTATGTAATGTAATTATTATTATTGTATAGTTATTCAATTTGAAATGTATTTTATTTTATATGAAGCTTATAATATATTTCTTCAATTGACAAATTATATATAAAATTCTTTGTAAGATAATAATGTAGGTATTAATTAATTTTACTTATATATTTAATTTAATTGCACGCCATTGTTATGGCAGAATGTTAGAATTATAAGTAGTGAATAAGACCTTTATATCAACAACATTCTGGCAATAAAGACATTTGAATTTGAATTTGAAATTTGTGTTGAAAAAGTTTGCTCCAGAGTTGGCTCCGGTCTTAATGCGTCGTTTTCGGTTCTCCTACTCTTCTGGCATTATCTCGGCTTTTTAAAAGACAGCCTTAGTGTACCGATCCCCAAAAAAGGTGACCGCTCAAAACCTTCCAACAAACAACCAGTTGCTAAAACCTCCGTCTTCTCGAAGATAATGGAATCCATTATCAGCTCTTTCGATACTTGGGCGGCCAGACATTACTAAGCGACAAACAGTACAGGTTCCTAAAGGGTCGCTTGGCTGGTTATCTCTTGGCGTACCAAACTCATCGTTGGGCTCAGGTGATTGTGTGGAGAGGAGAGGCATTGGCTGTTAGTTTGGATATTACGAAGACCTTTGATCGGGTTTTGCTGAAAGTGCTGCTATCAAAGCTTTCATCATAATGGGCTTCTCGAGAATTTATGTAAATGGGTCACAAGTTTTTTAGCAGATCAATGACATGTAACAGACCAACGGCGTTTATTGCTATTTGCTATGCGGATGATAGTACAGGTGATGTCCTATGTACCGGGTTTCCCCATATTTCTCGGCTAAATGTTATTGAGAGTCGAAACGAACTTATGTCTAAAATAGAGAATTCACAGGAGAAATTCTCTGAAAAGTCACCAATGGTCGTAAATCCTCGTTTTCGGGGCACTTCTTTAACAATCCCCTCCCAGCATTGAAACACTTGTCGTAAACATATCGAGTGAAGTCCAGTTTTTAACAGGACGAGACAGTATTGCAGTCCGGACCAATGCCTGCAACTCTACAAGTTACAGG
This sequence comes from Aricia agestis, assembly GCF_905147365.1. Taxonomy (NCBI): domain Eukaryota; kingdom Metazoa; phylum Arthropoda; class Insecta; order Lepidoptera; family Lycaenidae; genus Aricia; species Aricia agestis. The sequence continues at coordinate 18,662,260 of NC_056413.1, forward strand.
TTCGGCCTCATATGGAATACTGTTCTCATCTCAGGTCAGGGACCCCAAAATACCAACTAATCTCTTTGGATCGTATCCAATGAAGGGCTGCTCGAATCGTTGACTGCCATAATGTTTCAAACAGGCTGGACCCCTTGGAATTACGCCGAGATGTAAATATCTTCACTCTGCATCCTCAATCAGTTGTATCACGGGGAGTGCTCTGAGGAATTGTTCGGAATCATACCTTCTGCAACTTTTCGCCATCGTTCCACATGAAAAAATACCACCCTCATAACTTTTATTTTCCGCGTAACTTTCTGCCGACCACTGTAAAATTTGGAATGAACTGTCATCAGCAGTATTTCCGGACCTATACGACCTGCAAACCTTCAAGAAGAAAGCGTATTCCCGCTTAAAAAGACCGGCAACTCACCAGCAGCTCTTCTGATAAACATTACAATAGCTCTTCGAATAACTTTTACAAAAGCAGAAAAGACAAGAGAAATTAGTAAAAGACTGAAGATGCCAAGGATGATGGTGAGAAGATGCGTGTAGATATCTGTCAGTGTGTGTAGGTTTTCTGTACACAGTGTGGGATAATGTACCATCCTCCTTCACTTTGATCTCCTCGTCCAAAAATGCGAGGCATCTGTTTTTCTCCATCTCGTAGGTGAACTTTATTTTTGGATGGATTGAGTTAAGGTAATTAACATACTGTTCTATTTCCTGTTGACCTCCATTAATAATGCAAAAAACATCATCAACGTACCTCTTCTAAAGCTTCACAGTACATGGTCCAGTAGCTAAAGCTAGGTCTTCAAAGTGCTCCATCCAGATGTTTGCAATTATCGGTGCCAGAGGGCTACCCATTGTAACGCCATTGATCTGGAGGTAGTACTTATCTCTGAAGAGAAGGTAATTACCGTCCAAACAGTGTTCAATGAGAACAATATATTCCTTAGGCAACTCATGGTCACACAGCTTGTTTTTATTCACCTCGATGCAATCCTTGAGTGGAACGTTAGTAAAGTGACTCAACGTCGAAACTCACCATAGTATCTCCGGGTTCCAACCTCATACTCTTCACTATGTCCCTGAAATGGACCGAATCCTTCACGAAAGACGGTGTTTTCCCAACTAATGGTCGCAGCACTACAGCAACATGTTTAGCCAAGTTGTATGTCGGAGAGTCAATTTGACTCACAATTATTTTCTGCACATATTCTTCGGTACTCATAATATGCAGAAAATAAGGAGTTTGCTTCCAAAGGATTCCTTACCTTTCCAAACTTCTGGGGTTTATAAAATAGATTGTAGCTGTGGTAGTTCGTACATTGGCCAAACGAAACGGACTATTGGCGAAAGAGTGAAAGAGCACATAGCCGCAGTGAAAAATCGCCAGACAAATAAATCCGCGGTAGCAGAACATCTGCTTGATATGGGGACTAATCACTGGATGGAGCTACACGACCCTAAAATCCTCTCTACGGATCGTAATTACCACACGAGAGTAATACGTGAAGCCATTGAAATTAAAAAGTACAAAAATTTCAATCGTGAGGACGGATTTAAATTGTCGCCCGCCTGGAATCCAGTGATTAATAAGTGCAAACCGCGTGTGTCACCTGTGTCTATAAGTGTAAACCCGGATACAGTTAGTGTTGTGTGTCGCAGTGAAGCTACTGACTTTCAGTGTATTGGAACACAAATATTGGACAACTCGAGGGTAGTCGTAGAACCGACCGCCCGGTGCAAACGAAGACGTCGCGCTCCTGCAGTCCCCTCGTGACCACGGCCGTTGCAACACGGCCGAAACGTCGAGAAAAAGTATGTACTCGTAGTAGTATTACTACTTAAATAAGTCGCGTTAAGTCCCGATTATAAAAGTTTAAGAATAGCAAATACTTGGAAACGGTTTTGGTCGGTAAAAGACATAATGAAAAATAAAGAAATGCCTATGAAAGTGAAAAAGAAATTATATGAAACATGCATAATGCCGTGTCTTTTATATGGATGCCAGAATGGTATCCGAGAGGAAGTAAAAGGAGTAGAGGAAGACAAATAAAAGATGGGAGGACGATTTTAAGAAAATAGCTGGAGCATTATGGTTACAAGTTGCTCAAGATAGATATGATTGGAAGTCTTTAGAGGAGGCCTTTGTGGAAAGACAAGCTGTTGAAAACAAACATCCATTTGCCGATGATAATAATTAATAAGTACATAATTACAGTTAAGCATTAGTGATAGGATTTTGTTATTTAAATATTGTAAAAATTTTGTACAAAAGCTGCAATAAAGGCTATTTTTTTTTTATTTCATTAAGTTACTTAAAGCCTTTTGCAGTCGAAACTTATACTGTTCTTGCAAAGTTACAAACATAATAATATTTTCTTGAATTTGATGAAGTATTATATTTTTCTATTATTTTTCAATTTGTAGGTTTCTCTGCCCAAAGGATGAAAACGGAACCCTATTATTAATAAGTATTCGCTGTTTGTCCGTCGTCCATCCGTATGTCACCAGGCTCGATCTCGAGAACCGCAACAGCTAAATAGTTGCGATTATCACAAATTATGTAATTCTGGTGTCGTTATAAAAGCTGATAGTCCAATTAAAACAAAATAAATTATTAATAGGGGGCCTCACACAACAAACCTATTTTTCTCCCTTTTTTATCTATATCCATAATGGTAACAGTAAAGTTTTTGAAAATTTCAGAAAATATTCAACTGTATTTTAACTTTAATAATTAATTATAAAAATTAAATAAACTTATTATTTAAGGGGGGCTCCCATACAAATTTACGGTACGGAACCCTATGTACGCCAGTCCGACTCGCACTTGGCTGGTTTCATAATTTTTCCTTTCATTGTGATTAAAGACCTATCCGGGTACCAAATTTCAAGGTTCTAAGTCTGCTAGAAGTAGCTTAGAATTTTGATGATCTGTCAGTCAGTGAGTGACAAAATGTAGTAACTTTGACCATCCGTAACTATTAAACTATTTATCGAAATTTCATGTAACTCAGAGGTTAAGCTAGTTTTAATACTTGTGTTTAATTTCCTGGTTATATTCAAAGCAATCGAACAGGTATCGATAAATCGACTGAAACACTGCAGCATCACCAGAGCTGTAGGTTTTTATTGTCCATGCTGGGACTCAGACCTCCATTCAGCAAAATAATGCAAGTTTTATTTTGCGTCATTTCTATTGAAGCACTGTCCACCGACCGATATTCTTTTTTCACCTCTTTGTCCGAATCCGAACTACACATATACATGGACGAAATATCTGTGATGTGGTCTAGAATTCGACGTCGTCATAAGTGGAGTCTACAAAATATAGTCAGTATCATGTTGTAGGTACCTTAGCCTGTCTGTCGCGGGAGAGCTTGGCGGCGGCCATGGAGGAGCGGCCGTTGATGAGCACGTTGTCGTTGACGAAGCGCACGGAGCAGGGCGAGGGCGGGCGCTCGGGCTCGTCGTCCTCGTCCGAGCCCGCGCCCGCGTCCGCCAGCGCGTCCGCTCGCAGCAGCACCACGCCCGGCTCGCCCGCCTGGAAACACCACGCACCATGTTTACGTACGAGTATAATATACCATTTTGGTGGAAAACAAGACTTCTAATAGCTCTTTTATAAACCATTGTGTTGAAAGCTGCCCATGTGGGGTAGCGACAGCAAAAATGTATGGTATCGGTCTATATACCTTCATATTATTACATTTCTACTTTATGTATTGTAGTGTAAGGTGATGGTGTAGACAGTTTTGCAGTACTTCAGGAGTACCTACAGCCTAACTATAATACTTGAGATACTCGTAAGTATGTGACATGGCTACAGTATGGCTATCGGCTGACGTCGTCGATCAATAACAAATGAATCACAAGGTCCGCAGGTGACTGATAACGCCGACTCAGCCAATAATCCGGTATTAACAAATTGCGATTTGGCTAGCACGTAATATTCAACGCTTATATTTTGCCAGGTATTTATTATTTAGGAAAATAAGCAATAGGTAACTTAATGCCAACTTGAAAACAATACGAATAAATAAGCAGACCGATCATCTGATTTCGAGCGTTTTACTACCAGAACCGCGCGGTTTCTGATGTGCCTAAACAAGTTCTTTAGCTACAGTCAATCAAACCTTTAGTGATCAACGATGGTCTCTTATCTCTACAATAATTTTGGTCATAGATCAACCTAACTTTAGACGCCGCGCAGTAAGCAGGCAATAAATAATAATCATGTAATGGAGCGACGCGGGCATCATGCAATGAAGTTGACGGGCTGTCGGAATCCGGTCCCAGCGAGAGGTTCAAGGGGAAGGCTGGCGTTCTCACGGCGGCGCGTTCCCACGTTATCAGCTGATCGGGAACGGCCGAGGCTACTGTATAATAGCCGGCTAGTTGATAGCTCTTTGTCTCGGTCAACTTATCAGCTCCTCAGGACTGTCAGTGTCAAGAGCTGTTGTTGCGCAAGCTGTGAGAGGACGACATGAAACTCCAGCTAACATGTCACAGCGACACCTAGAGACTTCTATGAAATTCCCACCGATCGTCAGGAAGCGAATTTTATAGAAATTCATAGAAACCAGTAATGTCGCCGCGACACGTCGTTTGCAGAAGTTTCATATTCCGCTATAAACTTGTCTTTTTAGCAATTGCAAATTGTTTTCGACTAATAGAGGCATGAATCATGATGCATGTTCTGGTGGAATTTGGAGGAACCTAATTAATTAATAATATAACATCTGTGTAAGTATATTATGTATTATAACTGAAAAAAACAATAATAATAAGATAGTTATCTTATGGCCCTTATGAAGTGCTAAAATGCCTACTAAAAACAAAGAGACGGATTTCATGGACATGTAAAAGTTATTGGAAATTCTATCCTTTTATTGACCAATTTCGATTACACGACCAAAATAATTTTATCAGAAGGTCGGCGTGATAAGACGCGATTGCTCACATAATACGAATATCTACGTGATAATCAGCTCAATAAAGCTACTGCATTTCTTCCAATTCAGTGTCAATTACCATGATTACGACGAGGCTGTACCAGCTGTACTGCGTACTCAGCCTAGTGCATTATGATAAAGAGCCTTCTAATTAAGTGGCACGGACACGGACTCGTTTGAGGTCAAGTGCTTTTAGATAATGAAAGGACTATTGATATGACAAAACTGATTTCAGTTCGAGGTGTTAGTTATTGTCACGATATTATGAAAATTTGGCGGACTCGGGCTATAGGATTTTCTGAGCATCTTACTCTGAATCCCTCCCTCTGACAACTAGGGTCTAGGACAGGGGTTCCCTTTGAGCCATCCAGTTTCCACACCTAAGATTAAAGCATTGATCAGACGCACGTGACAATATTTACGTCTGCGAGATTATCAGTAGGTATCTGTAGCTGAGCTACACTACCCAAGTCCTATTCTCTCGGGGGCGCACAGTGGAAAATTTGGGTCCGTATCGGATCAAAAATCTGTAACTTCAAGGTTTTTCATCGTATTGTATTGAGATTTGGCACATGTATACAAAGATTTAAAAAATAATCAATTTTTGAATTTTTTTTAAATGTATACATATTTATTTTAGGTTAAAAAAAAAAAGAAAAGAGAAAAAAAGTAATATGAGTAGTTATATTATGTTTATTTTTTTATAAATGAGTACTAATATGAGTAAAATTAAGAAAACTTAAACAATTACTTATCACACAAGCATAATAAAATACATAAAATTATAAAATCGTATAGTACCTATCTATACCTCACACCAAACTAATTGATCTCAGATTAGACAAATCTTATAATATTATTGGTTTTATATAACTAGGTATTAGTTACTTATAATGTTGTATCTAATTGTTATTATCCTCGCTATTCCTAACTAAAATTACTTCCGGTGTAAATGTAGGATCACCTTCAGGTACCACCTTCAAAAGACTTTGTGCCTCTACATCAAGATCCTTCGCGATCGATCATCATTCCAGAAGATAGAGCTTGTAAAATAATATACAAGCGTTTAGTCAATGTTTCATCAACACCTGTTATGTTCGCCGAGGAAGTGTAATTGTAAAAGAACCTTCGTGCTGTATTTCCATCACTTGAGTTTCCACTTATCTTCTTCGTTCACCAGAAGTTGATGGCAGTGAATGTGCTTCAGACTCCGAAAACTGTATTGAATATCTCGACTCCAGTCAGCTTATATTATTCCGAATAAATTTGTCCTTTTTTCGTGATGCTTGAGCCCAGCGCTTATTGAAAGAAGGCAGAATATGTCTTTGAATGTCACCAATTACAAAACACGAGTTGTTTTCTGAAACATTTAATGTTTGCTGTAGAACTATGGACAACGATTCCAAGGTTCTGCCACGCTCGATATAGGGAATGATGAAATCGCCCTTAGTACAGTTGAAAGTTGACATTTTAATGGAAATTACCAATTTAAATAAGTGTCACTTAATATGAAATATACGCTGAAGTGTGCAATTTTTTTTAATTATTATTTTATTTGCTTCCCCTTATATACTGTTTTTTTTTAGATATGAAATACGTACTAATATCAATGTTATGCATATTTACTAACGCAGGACGACTGCAGAATAGAATATAATAAGCTATTGCTATCAAAATATTGTGATTAATATTTATTTTGCACACTAGGTATATCCGCAGTAACCGCAAAAGATACCGAATTATCTACTCCGACCTCTATCACATTTTTTACCATAACTTCCAGGACCGCAAACTTCCGCAGCTGATTTCTTTAATTTTTCATTTATGAATAGTTAGGCATCAAATAACACATAAAGTTGCGCGTGGGGAGACTTGGGTAAATGTGAAAACCCTCGACGAAAAAAAAGAAAAATGAAAAATAGGGTATGTCAACTTTTAAGTACTTGCTCAAAAATAAAAAGCATATTAAAAAAGTTAATAGCTCATTATTATGAACATAAAATATCCTTTTTAAAAATGTATAAAACCGCATGCATGTGCTAAATACTTTTTTCACAATATTCATTTGAATTATGTGTATGCAAACATTTGAATGAGCCATCCGCTACTTCAATTTACTTCAACCTATGAAAAAAAAAATTATGCAGTTTTAGTAAAAAAAAATGTCTGATTAGGATTATTTAGTTATTAGAGTACCTATCGAATGCAATAAATATTTCATTCAAATTGTGATATTTTTAAAAACCATTTATGAATATGCAATTTTCCATAGTGGGGCGGCTTGACAGTGAGGTTTTGACCGGATAAAATTACCAATTTGATCCGAAGCATAACATCAATTGGCAACCGATCCCAAAGGATCATGGTCATATATATAGAAGAAATGCTTATATATATGAAATTTTTGATTAGTCTTTTGGTTTGGAACATTATTATAGCTGGCATCGAATTTAATTGAATCTCTTTTATATTCTCTTTCGCACAGACACACACAGATATCCATAAGAAATAGACTTAAACCATTGCGGAGTTTTCTGTAGACCTTTTCAATGTGTACAATACTTGGTACATTATTTTGATAAATCTCGTAGGGTTCAGCCTGCGTTTGCAATGTAAGCGGAAAAAATGTAATCATTTACGACATCTCATTTGAAACCCCAACAATAACAGTATTTCTTCACTATTTAATGAATGTTATTATACCTATAACCTTCCTCTTGAATCACTCTATCTACTAAAGAAAATCGCATCAAAATCCGTTGCATAGTTTTAAAGATTAAAGGGAACAAAGGGACATGAGTGAAAAAAAAAAACTTTGTTTTATAATATTTAGTGATAGTCTAAAATAATTACAATAGAACAATCAGAGAAATTAATTTGTAGGCAGATTGCGGACCTAAGTAATTTGGTCGCGTTTAAAGATAAACCCAACCGACAGCCGATCACAATTAACATTGAATTGACATGATCCGACTACATGACGTTGGTCTGTCAACTACCTAGGAATCAATATCCTCGATGGTAGTAAGTAACTAGCTATTTTAGTCACGACTGTAGCTGTTCAAATTGTAATCGAACACCAAATAAAGTAAATATGATCACCAAGCTTGACAGCTTCCCCAAACTTCAAAATGCCTGATAAGTGACAACAGTGCCTGTTTTTTTAAATGGCTGTTTGGTATAAATAACCATAATAAATGTCAGTGTCATGTATTAAATTGCGAGAAAAAAAATCATATGACGTTTCTCTCGGCGAAATTGACTAGGTGACAAAACTCTAGACCCCCTCCCCCCCTCTCGTGACCGAGCGTAGTAGTTTGAAGACCCCCCTCCCCCCCTAAATGGGTCACGTAGTATGGGTATGGTCCCTTACTAGGTGGATCTCATCTCTTTTGTGTATGTAAAAAACTGTGAAATAAGGAAATAAATTATTATTATTATTATGATAAGGAGCGCCTATTATCTAATATGTAGAGTTTACGCTTACATACTCTACCTATCACTCATTAGTCATATAGAATACACTTAGAGAGTTGGTCATTCTACAATAGGCGAATTGGCAAAAGTTTAGTTTAATCACGTGCACGTCATCAAATATCGAAAACGTATATTATATTCGAAAGTGTTGAATTTTAATATAATGTGTGTAGATTAGAAAGGCGTTGGGTAACACTCTGCTCTCGTGTGTTAGCTTTAGTTTTAACCGTTTAGTTTCGTTAAAAGGCTATAGATATCACTCTCATGCTGCTTAGATAACTTGCTATCGATCAATTCGCTAAAGAAAAAAACATGCATAGGATTCGACATAATCACATTAGACATCGCAAGAGCCACGTTGCTTACCAAATCTCATACATTTAAGGGGAGGTTATTCCTAAATTAGCAGGCCGATGTCTGTCAGTGCAAATATCGACGTAAAAGACATTAAAATAACATTCATACGAGGGCTGCTATTTATGTATCCGGAATTAAAAAAAGAAACAAACATATATCATTTAATATGGTTTTATTGCTTTTCAAAATATTCGCCGCGATGATCGACACACTTTTGCATACGCTGGAACCAATTTTCATAGCACTTTTTCCATTCTGATTGAGGTATCTCCAAAACGTGCATTTTGAACGCATCAACAGCCTCTTCGCGGCTCGAAAAACGTTGACCACGTAATTTGTTCTTCGCGTATGGAAATAAAAAGTAATCGTTAGGTGCCAAATCAGGGCTGTACGGCGGATGATCAGTCAATTCGATCTTTTGACCCTCCAAAAACTGAGTTGTTTCAGCTGAGGTGTGACAGCTAGCATTGTCGTGATGTAATATGATTCTGCGTTGTCGGTTGTCCTTTCTTATTTCTTCAAAGACTTCTGGTAAACAAATGGTCGTATACCATTCAGAATTAACCGTTTTACGATTCTCTAATGGCACTGTAGCCACATGTCCATTAATTCCAAAAAAACAGGCGACCATTTGCTTCAAAGTACTTTTTGCACGAGTAACTTTTGTTGGTTTCGGCTCATCTTGGAACACCCACACCGTTGACTGTTGTTTAGTTTCGGGGTCATATGCATAGATCCAAGATTCATCACCTGTGTAGATATTATAAACGGCTTTTGACGTACCACGGTTGTATTTTTTTATCATTTTTTTGCACCAATCGACACGAGCCCGTTTTTGATCGATTGTCAAGTTGTGCGGAATCCAACGCGAACATATTTTTTTTACAGCCAAATGTTCGTGTAATATCTTATGTATGCTCGTCATACTTATGCCTAAGGACGCCTCTATCTCGCGATATGTAACATGACGATCATGCATTATTAGTTCCCGCACAGCATCTATATTTTGTGGGACAACAGCTGTTTTTGGGCGACCTTCTTTATTTTCATCCGTGAGCATAGACCGCCCACGATTAAACTCACTGTACCAGTGATAAACAGTGGTTTTTGATGGTGCTTCATCTCCAAAAGTTGCGGTGAGTTGAATAAAGCACTGTTGTTGATTTAGCCCACGCCGAAAATCGTAGTAAATCATTGCACGAAAATGTTCACGCGTTAAATCCATGGCAAATGAAGACACGCAATTTTCAAAATGACGCCACAATGGAAAAATAATTGACAGTCACATGAAACAAAATGTATTCTTCAACCAAAGAGTTCTATTTTCAAATGTTGTAATTACTTTTTAAATATTGTTCTTGTAAGTGGCCAGTTCCGGATACATAAATAGCAGCCCTCGTATCAGCGCGCCTTGTACAGTGGCGGTTACGACGATCGCCGCGTCCATGATAGGGCGAAATAGGAGAAAAAACCTTTTTACTTAGATAAAAAATAGTATAACTAAACATGTATCCGTACATTTCCCTGTAAAATTTTAATAGTAATCGAACTATCCAAATTATTTTTTGATTGAGTCCCTGTAAGTCCTATAAAACTGAAAATGTTTTTAAAATCGAGGTTGTTTCGGAATTTTTTTTTATCGAGTAAAATTATCTGTATTGTGTTTCTAACCGTAAAAGTCACTAGTTAAAAGATGTATCTATACATGTATATATTTTTCAGTTTTTTTTAATGACGCTTTCTTTAAAAATTACTCATTCTAGAAACGTGAATTTGGAATATCCTAGCCTTAAATCTTACTTCGCTGTCGAAACATATCAAATGTAAGTTGTCTAAGTATCCCGATGTGGGTGTCGACTATTTATACAACGATGCCAACAATTTGATATCTATACGGCCAAATCGATTTTTTTTGTACTTAGAAGCTTGTAGGTCAGTAATAGACCAAGTTATCGACGGGGTCCGCCGGGCGCCGACTGGCATTTCTCTCGTAAATCTACGTTCTTGTGTCAGTAGACAACACATCTGCATTCTGGTGATATTTTCTCTACTTTGAATCGGAGAAATTTCACGGCCACATTGTGTGTTGACGCCTACAGTTTAAAAATATCCCATTTGTTTAGTTTTGCACAATTTGCCATTGTGTGTGTGTGGAATTTTCAGGAAGCGTCATTAAGAATACTTAATGACGCTTCCTGAAAATTAGTAGGACAACAATTAGAGGAAAAATAGTAGGACTATTAGTCCTAATCCTAATTCCTGTATCTCTGATCTTCGTTCGAGATGCTTTAATTTTTATTCTACTCGATTAAATCCATGGAGATTTTTTAATAAACTAACTGTTAAACGCCGCCGCCGGTCTTATTCCATAACACGATTAATCAGTGCCATAATTAGTGTATTCGTTTCCCACGGCCGCGAGTCGCGACATACCGTTAGCGTTAGCGGTTAGCGGTTAGCGCTAATCTCGCTACCAACTAATGATACGATATCGCTTCTATCATGAGGATTAAACTCGGTAATCCTTTGGCGAAATGTTATCGCTTTCGACAGGCCGTAATCCGAAATTATTTTGTATTGACGTATTCGATTGAGGTCCGAAATATGTAGGATTCATTATCACTTCATCAATAGCTAGAAAAAAAAATCAATGAATAAATCGACGACAATCAGATACAGTATACACAAAACTTTCAGAAGTTTGTCTACATAGTCTCGAAAGCTGCTGGTAGAGGCTAGCCTATGTAGAACAGAAAGGATAACCTGTGTTGCTAACAGATCTATTTATAGTCATTTTTATTGTAGGTCACAGAATACTAAAATATTATAAATGCGTCAGCATAACGTCTTCACGTTTAAAACTGTGGAATCGATTTTAATCCTATTAGGTGTTAAAGGATAGTTTCGATTAAACGCGATAAAACAATTTCGGGACACCGAAATTTCGGGCATCATCTCTAGTATTTCAGGACTCAGCCGCACAGGCAGGCTCGTTCTCTATGGTGTTAGCTCCTGGCTGACAAGTGACATCACATCGTGCGCTATCGGCATTCGGCACCTATCAGCCGCGCGGCCGCTGTTCAGTCAATTTGTCGCTAATTAGCTGATAACGCGTCCCGTTGCACATACTCGCCCCCGATATAAACACTGACTAGCCGGTGTACCTTGCTGCTGTAACAACAAGGCTCAAAGTACACCGACACCGCCGACGCCGTGATTACCGCGTCTGCATTCCGACCCAATAAACGCAGTGTGGATGCGTTATTGTGCTGCATGTACCTTTCAGCGTATGAAATTGACAGAATAACTATTCATTTTCATCGTACAATTGACCAATCGGCGTGATTCTATTCGAGAGCGTCGACGTGTCAAAGAACGGTCCAATCTTCATAGTCCATTGCTTATTCACTACGTTTTTCGCTTCTATTACCTGTTTCAATCTCAATTCGAGTAATTTATGTATGCGTTTTCAAGTTAATCGTTTTTATGAAATTTGGAATGGGCCCGGAAACGTCTAGTTGTACACAATTATATACAGCTAGAATATTTTGCTGTATAAGTATAACAATGTACACAATACACGCTGGTACATGTTTATTGTTCACCATTAATTATAATCAGTAGCTCAGCTTGTGGTCGTCTTAAGCCGTGTGGTCGGGCGACATTAGCGTAAACCTAGTGTTCCAATCACAGCAATGATTAATCTGCTGATGACGTTCCGTTTACCACCAGGATATTAGGTACTTACTGGTCGCGTCTATCCTGTACTGATTATGGGGTGTGTCATACAATAACACATGGATTTTCCCCGTCCATGTAACATCATAAATTCATATTTTCATAACTGTAACAGGGATTTTTATATGGACTGAATCCAACAGCAATTTTTACGTGAGAGAGCCATGCTTCGGCACGAATGGGCCGGCTCAACCGGAGAAATACCACGTTCTCACAGAAAACCGGCGTGAAACAGCGCTTGCTCTGTGTTTCGCCGAGTGAGTGAGTTTACCGGAGGCCCAAACCTCTACCTTATTCCCTTATTTTATTTAAAAAAAATGATTGTTGAATTTAGACACGTATTTCATATTTGCCTTATTGCACTAAGTTTAACGGTATGTCTTCCTGCACCCTTCGAGAATCTCTATACCTGCAGCTAAGAAAATATACATATGGGCTATTAATTAGCCTATCACTCATTAGCGAAGCACGATCGTGTCCTAAGCTACTTGTTAATCGCTATCTGACTTATGACAGACTCCACGCTAGCAGAGCGTCGATCGAGTTCATGTACTTACGTGAGAATGTGTCTCATCGGTAATTTATGCCACAAATTCCTTGAAGACCAATAATATGCTGTAGAAACAATGCATTTACAGACATTCGGCTCAATGGAAGAAACTATGCATGTTTAAATTTTTATCCATAATCCATTAACAGATATTCGGCTCACCGATATTCGATAAGCACATTATGCAGTATGGCTCGGATAAAGTTGCAATTGCCGACTGGCACGTTATAAATAAAACATGTGCATAATTTATTGGTTAATTATACGATGCTTCTTTAATCATGTTATTTTATGCAAATACTTAACAGATAAACCACTCAAAGTTGTAGAGGAGAAATGTTGTGGATGCACAAAGAAATAGCTTGAGAAATAAGATGAGAGATATGACGCGAATGATGGATGGTGTCGTGGTGACGTGGGCCGGATCGTAAATGTTAAGGTGAACGAGTCTCGGTTTCGCGAGTCGCCGGCGCTTGCAATTTGCCGCCGCAGATTAAATCTACACGTGTCCGATATCACTATAATTAGATATAATAAGCATATTTACTTAATTCTATACAGACTGCATAAAATATATTAAAACTACGAGGAGATTGTTAACGAACATTAGAAACAAACGCTATCCTAAAACGGCGCCTTGAGGTACTCCAGTCACGATTTGACTATTTAACGATTTTTTACGTTGATCATTTATTTCCTTTGTAAGGTACACGTTGCGGTAAGTGTTGTAATAGGTAACTAGTATAAGTTAGCTGTGATCGCGACTATTATCGCGGGCTGCGAGACGCGGAAACCGTTGCGCGCGCGCCGCCGACTGCTAAACTGCTGTTAATCGATTTGCTCACTTCCTTATTAATAAATTTGCATTACATTTTGTTTAACCCAGACAGTTAAAAGTACGGATACTGAAAACGATTCGACAGAGAACAACACAATTTGGGTACATTTTGAGAGCTCGATCTTTGCTCGATATTTTGTTAGAACTTTTAATAGCTTGTGAAAGTTATCTTTGACATGTTACCGGAATCGAAATCTTAATAATATTATTTAACCGTGTGTAAATATTCGAGAGTTCATTAATCTGTATTCTAAAACAAGTCGTCACTTTCGCTCGTTTCTCACGACCACGGACCACAGTCCACAGCGACAGTTAAGTCGGAAGCATTAGCCTGTACCAAACGTACGAGTCAGATAACTTTAGATCATAAACAACGTTGACCCCCGCCCGACCGCTATGTATATAATTATACACATACGTAATACAATTACATAATCTGAGGGAACCCTTGTACGGATTCCGTTGTCTGAACTACTTGTCACATACTACTTAGTCGACTACATTAAACTTAGATATTAAATGGATTGGAGTGACGTCACAAACGTCAAAGCAACTACATTACCTGTCCGTATTTTTTATTTGTTTTTATTAGTAAAAATTCGTCTTTATTCAGTTGGTGTTGTGAATTGTGATCGCAATATTCCGTTGCCGTTGTGTGAGTGTTTGTGAGGCTGTACAATCGCGCATTTCCTTGTAAATCAGTTTTTTCGTCACAGCACGTACGTACGTTTACACACACGGTGAGGGTAGTGTTTTTCAAATCACAAATCATCCATCGTAAATTGCCGTTTTTCGAGACTGGGAGCGACATCTAGCGTCGAGTGCCGGAATCACGACGATCACTCGTTGGCTACAGGACGTCTCATCGATCTGTACAGCGCCACCTATCGAAGTAGTTGTGAACTGCATTCTGATAAGCGCCACCTTTTACAAACTTTTCGCACTATACAGAAGAGATGGATAAATCTAAAATATGCGGCGGTTGCGAGAAGTCTTTGGCGAAGTCTTCGACGGGAGCTGCTTGTAGCGCCTGTAATACCAAGTATCACAAGGGGTGTCTAGCCTTACCAGCTAAGGCGAACGTAGGAGTGGACTGGGTCTGTCCAAAATGCAAAAAGAACGACAGACGCGGCGATCATACGCCGGTCAGAGGCCTTGTTGCTGACCCTGGACTTTCCACTCTGGCTGATGTCGTAGACCGACAATCTAGCTGCTCACCCGAGAATCGCATCAGATCGGCTTCAGAAGGCACGGATGATATTAGTCTCAACAACCTGGCGGTGTTTCGACGTGAGTTTGCTGATCTCGTCATCGAGCTTCGCGGCTGTCGTCAAGAGATGGCGCTTCTGCGAGAAACAATAACCGATTTGAACTCACGGTTGACCAGCGCCGAAAAGAGACTCGACGCGCTGGAGCAGGGCAGCGTTGGCAGTGCGGGCACGGAAAAGATTAGTAAGCTGGAGTGCACCGTGGCCCAGTTAAAACTGGACCTAAACGAGCGAGATCAAGATGCGCTCCTTGCAGACATCGACATCGGACACTTGCCGGAAGAGAAAGGCGAGAATGTGACGCATACAGTCTCGGTGCTGGCAACGCGCCTGGGTGTGGCCCTGGAGGCGCGTGACGTGGTGTTCGCGGAGCGCGTAGGAGTGCCGCCGGCCCTGGGCGGGCGCCCGCGCCGTGTGGTGGTGCGGCTGGCTCGTCGCGAACTCAGGGATGAGCTGCTGAAGGCGGCCCGAACTCGTCGTGGCCTCACCACGGATGGCGGTGCGCGCGTTTTTGTTAACGAGCGCCTCACCCGCCATAACCGCTTGTTGTATCGGCGGGTACGCGAGGCGTGCAGCGAGAAGAAATGGCGCTACTGCTGGACGAGACGTGGGCGCGTCTGTGCTCGACAGGCGGATGGGAGTCCGGTTCATCAGTTTCGTTCTGACTCGGACTTTACTCGTGTCTTTGGTTCAGATGTCTAATTCTGTAATAAATTATTTTTTAGGTTTTACTTTTTATATACTAGATATTAAGTTTTACTTCAGAGTGTGGTTTGTTTTGAGGTCTGGTGGTTTAAAGATGTGCGAGGTTAACATTAATGCTACTTCATATATTTTACATACATATTATTTTATTTATGTAGTTACATGGCATGCTTTGAACACTTATAATCTAATAATATTCTATATACAAGTAATATGGCATGTAAATTTTATTATATTCCTAGTTACTTTATTATTTTACATCTATACTTTTATAAAAATACATAATAATTATAATTTTGTCATGTTTTCTATATTTATACACCCTCTAATTTACTTATTATTTTTTATTTCTCTTATCATAGATGGTAGTAAAGAATAACAAATTGTTCACAGTAGGCCTTTTTAATGCAGGATCATTGGGAACCAAGCACGATGAATTTATTGCCATGATGGACCGTTTATCGGTAGATATTATGGCCATAAACGAAACCTGGCTAAGGCAGGGGGAAGATGGCAGAGCGCCAATAGTCCCTGGGTATCGCCTTCGTCATCGCCCACGACCTACTAACATAAGGGATGGTCGTGGAGGTGGTGTTGGGTTTTTTGTCAGGCAAGGTATCAATGCGCGACTGATTCCCAATCCTGAAACGCCTTCCGTGGAGCAAATGTGGCTTAGCCTCAAAATAAATAAGCATAAAATTGCAGTAGGTACCGCATATAGACCGCCATGGATGGACGCTAACCTGTTTATTGATGCCATAACTAAATAATAAATCTAAACTGCTCTCACAGTTCTTGGACTCTCTACATATTGAACAAGTTGTCACTGAACCTACACATTTTACAGATCATTCAGAATCCCTAATTGACGTTATTTGTACTAATGTATCGGCACGTACTGTTATGGTCAGTCACATACCTGATCTGGGAAACCACGCAGTTGTCACAGCACAGTTCAGCTTCAAGAAGCCTAAGTTTTCGCCTTTTATTAGCTCTTATAGACCATTCAAGGACATTCTGTTGGACGTTTTTTCTCAAGATTTGGAAAGAATTGATTGGGGATACTTGGAAGGTATGAATGATATAGATGAGATAGTTACGGAATTCAACAGACTGCTCACCTTACTTTTTGACCTGCATGCTCCCTTAAAACAAGTCAAAATTAAAAGGCAATCTACACCATGGCTGACTGAGACTGTTAAAAAAATGATGGAGTTAAGAGATAGAAGTTTTTCAAAATGGAAGGCAACTAAAAATACTGTCCACAAAAAAGCTTATAAAGACTTAAAATCTTTAGTTATTTCGGCCATACATTGTGAAAAGCGTGCTTATTTTAATAAAAATATTAACAGTAATATTAACAAACCAAAAGTTTTGTGGAAAAATATTAAAAATAATTTAAACTTAGCTAAAACTAATGATAATTTTTTACCTAACTCGTGCAATGATCCTAATACTCTTAATCAACATTTTCTTAATATTCCTAGACTACCCTTAGAATGCTCTTCTCTACAATCATACTTTGAGTCTCATTCAGCTAGTAATTCCAAATTTTGTTTTGCTCCTGTAACTGAAAATGCAGTTTTAAAAATCATCCAGAGTATCAAGTCGAATGCCACTGGTACAGATAACATTTCATTGCAGATGCTAAACTTAACTCTTCCTAACACCCTGAAAACTATCACCTACATTGTAAATAAATCTTTACAATCCTCTACGTTTCCCTCGTGCTGGAAAACAGCTTTAATTAAACCTATCCCTAAAAGTCCCAATCCATCCTCACCCCAAGATCTTCGCCCAATTAGCATTTTGCCTTGTCTATCTAAAATAGTAGAAAAGGCAGTATACAACCAAGTCATTAACTACCTTGAGACTAACCAAATTTTACCGAAGTATCAGTCTGGTTTTCGACGTAAGCACAGCACTGTGACAGCTTTGTTGGACGTTCTGGACAATGTCATCACGGCTCAAGACCAAGGCATGGGCACCATCTTAGTATTGCTTGACTACTCCAGGGCGTTTGAAACAATTAGTATTCCTCTCCTCCTATCTAAGCTGTCTTACTATGGTTTTGAGCCCTCAGTCATCGATTGGTTCCGCAGCTACCTGACTAATAGATTACAAAAGGTAGAAATAACTGACAGCAATGGTAGCAAGGTGTACTCAGAATCTTGTGATGTTCCAAGAGGAGTCCCACAGGGATCGATCCTAGGCCCGTTGCTTTTTATACTTTTTAGTGCCGACTTATCCAAAAACATAGCTCATTGTAGGTATCACATGTATGCAGATGACACCCAAATCTACATCAGTTTTTTTCCAAAGGACATGCCTGAAGCTTTAAAAAAACTAAATGACGACCTTCAACATGTCGCAGAATGGTCGAACTCAAGTGGGTTAGTCTTAAATCCAAAGAAATCAAAGTTTATAGTTCTGGGCTCCAAAAAACAGGTGGCAGACATCTTGGGTAAGCATCCAACTATTATGGTGTCTGGACAGCAGATTGAGCAGGTTAGTACAGCACGCAATCTAGGAGTGGTATTTGACTCGCACCTTAAATTTGAGCAACACATGTTAGAGGTTACTAGGGGCTGTTTTTACCGCCTCAAAATGCTGTACAAGTACCGGCCTTACCTGTCTGAGGAGCTCAGAATTAAGCTATGCGAAACATTAGTACTGTCGAAGCTGAACTATGCAGACACTGTCATAGGTAATAATCTGTTAGCCAGGACAGAGAAACTTGTACAAAGAGTCCAGAATGCATGTGTGCGTTTCTGCTTTACTGTTCCTCCTCGTGCCCATGTTACACCATATATTAATAATGCTAACCTCCTTAAAATGAAAGCGCGTAGAAAACTGCATTTTGCCGTACTTCTTTTTGACATTATAAGCACCCAAACTCCTTCCTACTTGTATGAGAAATTATCCTGGGCAAGTGAGGTTAACACTCGTACAAGAGCCTCTCGGTACCGCATTTTGACACCACAGCATAGAACGGCCACATTTCGAGGATCTTTTAAGTATGCGGCCTCTCGCTGTTGGAACAACCTCCCACCTCCTCTCCGGGCGCTGAAAACCAAAAAAACCTTTAGTTTACATTACAGACGTCACTTACTTTCTATTCAACGGGCAATGGTAAATACCTGAGGTGTATGCACCACTTGCATGTAGTGAAGGTTGTCGAACTGCGTGAGGCACATAACGATATCCAGTAATGGTCAGTCGCTTTTCTCGGTGTCTTGTTTATTATGTCAATTGTCACTACTACACTCGTAACTGCTCAAGACCTTATAATATTATTTATACTTCCACACCTAAGTATTACATGTATTATGTTTATACTTATACAATAACTTATTATTTTCTAATATTGCCACGTCATTAACCACGTTTTACGCAGTATAACCCATTCCAGTATATAATAAAGTACTCTGTGGTATAACCTCATTGTTTTACGCAGATGTCAAACCGCCATGATTAATTTATTTATTTTAATATTCTTTTTCTTTCGTCCTGTCAAATCTGATTTTTTTTTATTTTTTATTTTTTATATCATCTTAAAAGCCAACAGCACATAAAAAGTAAGTCGATATTAATATCTTAAGATTATTTAGTTGTATTTTATTTAATGTATATATAGTCTGTCAAGTAAGTGAGGAGGTTGAGGGGTGGCGGCATCGTGGTGTCATCCCTTTCTAATCAATCTAAGAAAAAAGGGATGACACTACGATGTTGCCACTTTTTAACTTTTAATTTTTAATTTTTTAATTTTTAATTTAATTTTTAATTTCTTCACTTTCTTGACTTTAGTTCCATGTCAATTTCTGTACGTTTTACTGTTTAGTTTATTAGTATTGTGAAGCCACTCATTGGCCCCCGCAGAATATCAGTGCAGCGGGCTCGCTTGCTGCGTTTGCTGAGCTGGGGCCAATTTTTGGCATCACACAGCATTGTAATAATATTTATAGATCTTATATATACTGTTTGTGACTAGATCATAATAACTGTACTGTACCACTGAATACTGTTTAATTATTATGATGTTTCGTGTGATGCTGGAAATAAAAGTATTCTTATTCTTATTCTTATTCTTATTCTTAAATGATAATAGATATTCAGATAGATAAAAACAATATTAAGGGCCTATTTCACCACTTCCTGATAAAGCGCCAGATAGGCTATCCACAACTTTTTTGACAGATTCTCCATACTCTTTCTGTCAAGTTAAGTGGTGGATAGCCTATCCGGCACTTATCAGGAAGTGGTGAAACAGGCCCTAAGTATCTCTTATTCAGATAACAGAACGGTTTAAAAACGATATAACTATTGACTTCAAACATTTAAGCAATACGCTAACGCACCAGTTGTGTAAATATTATTTTTGGTGAAATTTGAGGTCAATAGGTGTTCGATACGAGAGCGTTTACGTAATAGACGTAAGCTAATATTTTGTGTTGAACAAACCAATGTACAAAATCATTCATATAATATTGTCTCCAACCGCAAAACCATACGCAGAATCGGTACAGACAAATGTGGGACAGTTGAACTGCGATATACTGAACAATTTGAGGAAAAACATCGGTCGTGAGTGGGCGCAGCTATCGGGAGATGAGCAACCGCTATCCGCTGGCTTGATGTCACAACCGATGCCCGGTGCTGGTGCTGAATATGCACGTGCACGCCGCACGGAGCTGCGCGCTCGGGCATGACGCGCACAATGCCCAACGTGTTTCTATGCGGAAACGGCCCGGAATTCGAACGAAAAGGTCCACGTACGTGAAATACCGACGCATAATTTTGGAAGTTACGGCTTAATGGCTAATAAAATTGTACTAGCGAGTAACTATAATGAGGCTAGTATAATGTCAACGAGTTATGACAATTTTGCAATTTAAATGTATTCTAAAATGCTAGGTTGCAATAAAAACGCAGAAAATATTATAGCATAATAATAATAATACTCCCCACACCGGTTTCGGTGACGGTGGCCGGTTTCATTGAAACCAGACCAGGTACGCAGGAGTAATTTTATAGTGCCCAAGTGTGTGCGCAGTACACAAGAGCACTCTCTATTCCTTTACTCTCATAACCCAGTGGGACGGAAGACCGACACGACTGGCGAGAGATCAGGCGCAGGACCGACTTTTTACATGCCCATCCGACGCATGGATCATCTTACTTGTCAGACAATCAGGTGATCAGCCTGCATTGTCCTAACCAAACTTGGAAATAACATGTTTCCAACGCGGGATTCGAACCCACGACCTCCGGAGTCGAGAGCGACGCTCTAACCACTGGACCACGGAGCGTTTTTTTTTTTTTTATAGCATAATACATATTGTGTCGAATAAGAAAATTAATTTATTGGATCGAGCTTGTATTAGTTTATATTATTGCTTTATTATGATGCAATAAGTTCAGAATGCGTAGGAACATAAAAATCCGGTAAACGCGAAGGTCGTTTTGGTACTGCGTTCTTTTAGTCCTTAGCGGTATATATGCGAATTGATCTCAATACATTTCTGAGTGGGAGGTAGATGGTAAAGTTACAGTCGCCTTTATAAATTCTCTAGAATATAAACAAAATACTTCTGTGATACCTTCAAGCAACTTGGCCAAGAATTAAGTACTCATTGAGCTCTGAAATTTTTGATAAATCATTTCATTATAGTCTGTCAAGTGGCTTTTTCGACGCTTCAGACAAAGACACGAGCCTTGCGAAGTTTAATAATTACTAATTACTATAATGTAAATATTTTATTCATAGGGGGATAATGTTTTAACATGTAACATAATATTATTGTATGGATTGTTATCATAGGAGGTCGTTCGGTGACCGACATAGCAGCTGTGCGAGATGACACATCACTTCCAACATCATCATCATCGTGTTAATCGATACCCCTCGTTCGCTTAACCTTTGACGTCCGAGCTTGGCTTATTTTATCTACAACTTTATTTACTAAGTAACGGCCAGTAAAATAGTCTTATAGCCGCAGTGAACGACTAAAGCCTCGTTTAATTAGTGATTATGATCATACAGATTATTCGGTACTGAATTACATAAGCTAAACCAAGGCTCGCGACTCGAATTAACAGGCTATAAATCGCGTTCATTGAGACGAAAAGCAAAAAGATAAAGAAACAAATAGAGCGACCAAACAACCCGCGCAATTAATTTGCTGGTATTCTTTTGTCTAACTTTTACAAATTGAATTGCCGCCGAGCAGGTAACGAATAAACTATTTTCTCATTGATTTTATAAAGTCAACTCGAGACTTTATTATTTTACGGGTGTATTAGATTTTTGCGATTAGGAGTACCAGATTTCGGAACAATAGTTTAATGCGAAACGTCTCGACGAGACCTCGTCAACTTTCTGCCGTCGTTGCTACCGACGAGACAGTCGAGACGAATTAAACGAGATAAGGAGAAATTAGATTTCGTACCGATGAAATATATCTTCAATTGCAAAAAGGTTCGCAACGGATACGAACTTAATCTGTAAGCATTTCGATAGAAAGTTTCGGGTGTATCTAGCAGATAGCAGAGCGTCTGTACTAGTCTGCGGATTGCAGTAGGTCGTCGAGCTATGTAGCGCGTGAAGTTTTGTGATTAAAGATTTGGAGCGTCTTCGAGATTTTTGTCGACTCGTTAGTCGTTACGCAAGCGTTTAGGGTCAGCCGCAGACTTTAGTTAAAGTTCCCCTCCGTTAATACTGTCGTTTTCGAGAGCTAGGGTAGGATTCGAGTCTAGAATCCTGCAATCGATACTGTCCTGTGGTTTACTATGCGCCTGTGGTGAGTGGTGAGTCACGCAGGGGTGCAACACACCCTATAGCTTGAAGCTTCCACTTTTAGCGTTTCTAGTATAATTTTTTTGTTTAACACATAGAGACTTTAAATTCTCAGAATCAGAACATACTAGATGTTGATCCAAAACAAGTAACGTTTTAGAAATCCCACGTTAATCTCTAGCAATGTTATCATGGGCCAAACAATTAATTTTTAACAAGCAGTTAAACGAAGGTCGTTAATTAATATTCGCTAAGTGTTGCTCAACCGAGCGTCCGAAACACATAAAACAATAGAATTTGCCGCGCGAGTAGAGCCGACCGGCGAGACCCTTTTGTTGTATTAATCGGTGCTCGGTAATACATTTTATAAAATGTTAAACGCCTATTTTTACGCTACTGTTAAGAGAACTGAGCGAACTGTACAAATTTAATAAATTCAAATGTCTAAAGTGACTCTACTTCTTGCTCCATATTATGGTTGTCACCGTCCGCGTCGTCTCCATAATAGATTTAACGTGTTCCCTGAAATCCTTAATTTGGCGCATGTCCAGCTGCAGATTGGCTCGGATATAATTAAACCGGCGTCACCTTGTCACTCGGGTGAGCCGGGCGACCGGACGGGGTGCCGGGTGAAGCTGAACGAGGATGATCCGTCTTCTAAAATTAACGGACAACAGCTTCTAGCATTCTATTATCAGTAGAACTACGTAACACGATTAGACGACTTCGCAAACCGATTTAGTCTAACATTTATCAGCGATGTTCATGGTTACGGTGATGCCTCATGCTGCAATGTTGCACATCCGATTTGAAACTTCTGCAACGTTAGCGATGCTAGCCGGCGAGATAAGTCACGGTCTGCGATACGTACTAATTACTGAAACTATTTTTGTAACGCGACCGACGACTCAAAAATGTTGTCATTGATCGATGACTTCGCGATAAGTATTAAATTCGCACCAGATGTTCGCAAAATGAGCCGATGGGAAATGATTAATGTAGAGATTGGAGCGATAGTATGATGGAGACAAACGAGCACCCGCCGGTGTATAGTGCTGACTGCTGACTGCTGATGAGGCAGATAGCCGTCGCGAGCGCCGCGCTGTGCAGTGTGCACACCGCGGTGTTCGCGCGCCGCAAATCAGAGCGGAACCGCGCCCGCCCTCCTCCTCCCCCGCTACAAACTGCCTCACTCTTTTATTAGACTGCAAACATTTTTGATAAAACTGCAGTGAGCTCGGAGTTCGGACCCTCGGACTTTCGCGTGACTCATTATGGGTATCGAATTATGATTAAACGCTTTTTGGAAATTATTGATTTTTATCTCTTTAACTGCTACGTGTTTTTCGCATAACTGATAAACGGATTATCGTATTGTCCAAATATGTCATATGTCATAAGAATATACGATGCTCCTGAATGTGACAACTGACAGCAGTTGCACCAGTTACGTTCGGTGGTACAATTCTGCCCGTTGCCTGTGTCAGCTGCGACTTGCGATTGCGAGCGGTATGGTGGTGCGGGCGGTAAGCGACCGCTATTTATGATACACATTAATGTCGCTATAATTAAACACTGCCTCCCCGCGCACTTTCATTTACTTAACATTTCAAATTAAATCTAAACACAGAAACGTTGCGGTGTAACAATATACGTAGAGTGGTTTCAGTTCCAGCATTTATTAGACCTCGCGAGGGAAGGACTTATCTTATGATAGTTTTTGCACGAGGAAATCCAAACTTAAATAAAAAGCAGATTTGATACTGAACTAATGGTACATCATCAAAATATTTTTATTGCGAAACGGCGGAATGCAACAAGTAACAACAAAGATCAAATGCGACCTTGCGTTACCGAAAAAGTGCATCCGCCTCTGCGATGTGAGTTCTGAGGAGAACTAGTCTGTCCGGCTCTGAATCAGCCGATCTGTCTGCATTTTCATTTCGTGCGTCACGAAACGGTGCCAGCTTGGTGCAAGCGATAAACATAACAAATTTCTTGTTTCTCAATGTAAACAATACCTACTTGACGTGCACGAGAGAAAGAATGAGGTGTTTTACGATTCCTCATTACTTGGAATCTTCGCTCAAAACCGAGATCTTGATCCTACCCTACTTTTCCGAAAATTAAGTTATATCTAGTAGTGCTCTACAAGTATATCATTAAGAGGATTCCACACCGCCATTTTTTCCATACAAACGTTGTCCCCTGTTTCCTCCCTGGATAATGCTAGTAGAGTTATAATTTTTTTCCTGAATATCTACGGCCACTAATACAATGTCCCTATGTTTTCTTTTTTTTCATAATTTAATTATTAAATAAGATATAAACGTTCAAAAACCCAAAAAAATGGCCAGATTTTCCACTGTGTTCAAACGTCCAGAAAACAGATTTGGATAGATTATACAAAAAAAGCAAAACATAGGAACACAGCTCAAGCCTTTTTTTAATCTTTAATGAAAAAAGTACTTAAATCGGTTAAGTTTTGGAGAAGGAATCAGGGGACAACGAATCGTTGATTTTCTGGATTTTCTGCAGTTGTCTCTATCGCGTTCTGCGGTATAGGCTTGAGGTAAGGGAGACAGCTATAGATATTACACGTACTTTTTTTTCATTTCTCTAGCTGCTGTGGTATCCTCTTAACATGTACGGCAGGCCCGTCAGCGGCGGCCGGCTGCGCGGTTTAAGTTATTTACTTTCATTTTCGTCCGGATACTGCAGTCGAACGAAGACACGATCGCGTTCGGCACTCGAGATAATGCCTGCGGCTGACGTTAATTCACTTAAACGATAAAAAAGATTGTAATCGTTTCTCCGGCGGTCGTAATCGTTTTACTCGGCCCGTAAATTCCCAAGTTTCTGCCATCTGTGGCCGATAAAAGTTGGATTCTGCCCAAACATTTTTCTTTTACGGAGCTTTTTTGGTAAAGGCCGATAGAATCAGACGAAAACTACAACGTGGTGGAATAACATGAGCATAAATTGCGCGGCTTATGTGTCTAACAGGTAATATGCGATAAAGCCGGCTGGGGGATCTCTATAAACCATTACCTGGCCCATTTTGCATCGAATGGGCCAGATTGCCGACCTTGTGGGTTAATTACATTTTGCCGGGGTGCGGCACGAAGGTTATTAAAATAGTCACGTGTAAGTAATTTAACTGCTAATTTATAACAGTTAATAAGCCGCTAAAATTTTGGTTAGATAAGAGTTTAGGAAATAACGCGATTAATACAAGAAAATGCTTTTATTAATCGTGTCATACAAACGCATAGCAATGTTCCCAGAAAGGTTCTACTGGTGGACACAAGGAAGACACAGGAAAAAATACATTAAAAAATCTGATTTGTGAATCATTTTTAATTTCTGTGAAGTGTTTGTAAGTTTCCGTTGTAATGACACTGTCGATTGTAGGTGCGTAAGTGATAACAGTTGTATTGACAGAGGCGGTGGTGACGGTGAGCGACTGTACGGTGTACAGTTAGCAGTTAGCACTCCGCCGGTGTTAGTGGGTCATGACGGATCACAGACCTTATCACGCCGATCTCATTCCACGACCTAAACAAAGTTCAACTACGAATTGTACGCTATACAACAATGCGCAATTTGTACCCCACGTTAGTTTTTTGACAGAAATGTACGAATTGTATAGCTCTACGAATAATAAGAGTTTTTATTATTCGTAGGTATAGATACTTTAAATAGTTGAAAGCATGCTTAGTATGGCCATAGAAGAAATGCCAATATAAATACGGACAGATTTTAGGGACAAACAGACATATTTGGCAATTCTGTTTATGGTGATCATGACAGTAACTAAAACATATCTCGTCTAGAAAATCAGACGCAGAAAAAACTGCCACAAAGTTGTAGGTAGAGTTTACTTTCGACGATGGAAAGTGATATGGTAACACCACGAGTCACGACCATATCGGCAGCTAGTGGCGACACTCCCGGAATACCATATTGATATCAGATACGAGCTGGTACGTCCACGTTAGTAATGAGTACTACGTGCCTCGTGAACGTACATCTAGATATGCTGATAAAATATTATGCTAGAAGATATAGAATTGTACATACTTTCATAATATACATATTATAATGTCTTATTAAGATTTCAGTTTTGATTAAGGAACTGTAAAGATTATTATTATTATTATTTTATTAAATAAGGGGGCAAACGAGCAAACGGGTCACCTGATGGTAAGCAACTACCGTCGCCCATGGACACTCGCAACATCAGAAGAGCTGCAGGTGCGTTGCCGGCCTTTATTTAGCTTTTTTAGACATGACAAGTTTTCTATTTAGCCTTTTTAGACATGACAAGATGATCTATTTGTAAAGAAGGTCATCGCCTAAAATATTTCTCTCCTAATGGAAAACACCATGCGACCGCTTAACCTTCCTATTAGCTAAAGTGAGATTAAACTTAGGTCTTTCGAGGCATTTTTTAAACGAATTTAATTAAAATCCCTCTTTTTTAAATTAAAATGTTGATTTTCTATAACTCGCACTGATGCAACTTCAGAAAATGTTAGGAAAGTACTTCATGAGCAGAACTATCATGAGCATTGAGTAACGTTTCTCAATGGTCAGGCATTTCTAATTAGTGTTATCGGCGCTTATCAGCGCTCGTGGTAGGAACGCGACGGCTCGCGTCGATCGCAGCTCGTCAAACCGATAAACTTTTGTTTTACCAACATCTTGGTAGAAATGCTTTCAGTTGATACTTGATACATTATTGGATATGAAAGTTTTTCAACTAGGCGTTCCCCGCAACTTCGTTGTTATTTGTCAGTCGCGAGGAAACCGCACATCTTTTCGCAACAAGAACTATGTTCCTTGAAACTCTATCTATATTCCAAATTTTATCTTAATCAATTTTAAGCGTCATGACTCATGAGTCATGAGGTAACAGACAGATAGCCACACTTTCCTAATTATAATATAAACATAGAATCATAGATTAACTCATGTTGCGTAAACATGTTTGATTGGTATTTACGTAACGAAATTAATAACAAGCAGAAATGATTATGTTAATAATTGAATTGTATGTCTGTCCCCGGGGGTGTGTACGGACCGCCGCTCCTAATTACCTCGACAATACATCACCACTGATGCTGGTACACCACATCTATCATTTTAATTGCTGTAATGCATTTAGATAAACTGAAAAACATCCCTAATATGATTTAAGTTGACGAATCGTATGTTAACGCACTCACTAATGCATACGTTACAAAAATACAAACTGTTGTATCGCTGTCTATCAAGCGTTTCTTCTACTGTAACATACAAGGACAAAATATTATGTAGCTTGTGTTTGTGGAAATAAATAAGTATTATAATTTATAAGTAGGTAAGGGCAATACGAGATACTCTGAATTGAGTCATTTTAGGGACATAACAGTAGGCTATAGGAGTAAGCGAGCCTATCGCAAGATTTCAACACGCTTAAAGCTGAGTAACGACTTAGCCTGTTTTGTACCGATAGAGAAATTTTGGTAAACTAGATGTCCCGCGCGGCTTCGCCCGCGTAAATTAGGAATTTTACAGAAACCGTACATTTTCCCATAAAAAATATTTCCCCCGTTTTTCCCACATTTTCCTAAGTTTCTTCGGTCGTATTAGTCTTAGCATGATAATATAATATAGCCTATAGTCTTACTCGATAAATGATCTATCTAACACTGAGATAAGTTTTTAAATCGGACCTGTAGTTCCTGAAATTGACGCGTTCAAGCAAACATACTCTTCAGGTTTATAATATTAGGTAGGTATAGATTTTTTTTAATTATCGCTTGACAAACTCGAGTCTCGATCTAAAAGACTATGAAATGGTATAATATGGTAGTGATGATGATGATGATGAATGTAATTTGCATAGTAGCATATGCTTTCTGTTCTTAAAACAATGCCGAAACTCCCAAACTTGTATCTATAAAAAATCAGGAGTTCTCTCAGCACCTTCCGAACCACGGTATACCAGGTATATCTCGGTGCAAAATCTTACTTGTTGGTAGCATATGCTTCGAATACTTCTCACGAAACCGAAGTCACCACATGTATCCCTATAAGTTTTGAGGAGTTCCCTCGATTACCATTTTTGTGAATATAATACCAAATTAAGATGATACCCTATATACCAAAAGAAAAATTTTGAAAATCGGTTAACAAACGGCGGAGTAATCGTTGAATATAAGAAAACGAACATAACACCTCCCCCATTTTGAAAGTCGGTTAAAATTGTAGCCTATATGTTATTCTGATGTATAAGCTATATTATTGTAAAGTTTCATTAAAATCCGTTCAGTAGTTTTTGCGTGAAAGAGTAACAAACATCCATACATCCACACATCCATACATCCATACAAACTTTCGCCTTTATGATATTAGTAGGATGTCAAGTGATAAGCTAGGAACTAGCCCAGCCTTAAAGACAGACCAGACTTGAGCAATCTATACTAATATTATAAATGCGAAAGTATCTCTGTCTGTCTGTCTCGCTTTCACGCCAAAACTACCGAACCGATTGTAATGAAATTTTGTATACAGATAGTCTAAAGCCTGAGAAAGGACATAGGCTATACTATTATACTGGAAAAAAGGGTTGTAAGGGTGTGAAAATGCCTAAATTTGTTCAAATTAAGTTAGTTCCAAAAATTCATAATAGATGGCGCCGTGCGTCTCCTGCATCGCGCTGATGCTTGCTCAAAAGTCTTTCTATAAGAGGTGGTATTATCTTACGTTCAACTTTCGATCTTTTCGATTGTTATTTCTTTTATACGTTTTTAAATAACTCAGTACTTTATCTATGCAGTGACGTAACCTTAAATCTATCAATGATAAAATATAGGTAGTTTATAGGTAAAGTTGTGTAATTGGGGGCTAAATAAGCTTCAAAATTTGGCATAAAATATAAAGTTTAATTAAAAAAAATGAAATATTATGTGCACACTGCACAGCTGTTTTGATTTAAGGGGTACCCGGGTTTTTTTTATAAAAGCTTTTAACACCAATTTTGTTGACATCGCGCCTACATCGCGCGCTATAAACTGAAGTCCACGCGGACGAAGTCGCGGGCAACAGCTAGTAGACTATAATTATGCATACACTACTTTCAAAACCCACCGCAATTTGCATAAGTTTATTATCAGTGGACTATGATATAGTAGTTAATATTACCTACACTGTTAGGTTCATATTACGTTAATCTTGATTCTAGAATATGGCTTGAACAACTGCAATTGTCGTACATTCAGGTAAAAAGAATTGTTTCGGGTTTAGATTATGCGTCACTGGCTGCTGCTACTTTTAAAGAAAATACTACTTTAAAATCCATTTCATAATTTTCCTAATTGGTTTTTGGTACGTATAATGTTCTTGGTAGTATTTATCACTTTAATCACACTAACATTTAGCTCTCGTATAGCTCTAGCAAAGTCCGAGACGGCCATATTAGGAGCGGCCTGTGTTTGGTCATTGGTGCGGCCGCGCATACCACGGCGCGTACTGGAGACTGGAGAGACCGGGGTTCGTGTCGCAAACCGACCGGTACAACAGTTACAAATACGTAACCCATTACTATTATACGGAACCTAACATCTAGTTAAGTTAGTTAAGTATAGTTTTAACATTAACGTCGCTGATTTCTGGTGTTGCTTCAAGAATACAATTTAATTAGACTCCGTTTCGCATTTTAATACTAGGCGACTGCGAGTTTTAGGCGAAGAGCATTATGGTGTACATTCAGCCTTGACGACACGTCAATCAATCCATTGGAATTTAAGTCTGTCATTATCGTTGCGATATTTTTTCATACCAAGGCCCGAGGTCCACGTCATAAAAAAGGTTGAAAAACACTGGATTACACTATCACACAATGAAACGTCAAAGTACATTCTGGCTGGACGTATCGCCAATAGGCACCATTACGAATTTTCACTTTGTAGTTCGATTAAAAACAATATGTAGAGACTGTATTAGGTACTGGTCACGTCCAAGCTGGTATCGGCCATCGCTATTTATAAACGCGTCGCTCGCCGAATACCATCGCGGGGACCTCATTGTACTTCAATGCACCGACGGACTGATAAGGTGACAGGTCTTTGTAGTCCGTCTGAGCGGCCGGAGATAACGACGGCCCTAAAACAGCTCTAAATCTTACTAAATCAGACCCGTGACAATAATTTTATTGGATAAAATCGGGCGAATTGTCATGGCCGAGGAAAACGTATTCTGTTCTATGTGCAGACGTAGAAGTTGTTGATAACCTTGATACGATTTTTGAAGAATTGTTTTTTGCCTTAAAAAAAACTGAATATTTTTATATCTTTCGATTAAAGACAAAATGGTTGATAAATGATGAGTTTTTTAACGTGTATATCAGCAAGTCATCACCGTGGCGAAAGTCTTCGAATCATTGGTTCATACTCGAATGCATGATCACTTTATAAGCAGCATCAATCAGTTTCAGCACGGATTCATGCCCAAAAGATCTACTCAAACAAATCTTCTCTCCTACGTTACTGACTTGATTGATGCTGTTGATAAGGGTTACGAAGTTGATGCTGTTTACACTGATTTTTCGAAGGCTTTCGATAAGGTTGATCACTGCATACTAATAAACAAACTGCGTGGGTACGGTATATGTGGCTCACTTCTCAAATGGTGTCAATCGTATCTGCACCTTCGTAAGTCAACAGTAGTGCTTGACGGTTGTGAATCTAGTGCTTTCTATGCTACCTCAGGTGTACCTCAAGGTTCAATTCTTGGTCCATTGTTCTTTGTCATTTTCATTAACGACTTAAGTGATGTCATCGTAAACTCCAAAGTGTATATGTTTGCTGATGACTTAAAAATCACTCGTGTGGTAAATGGTCTGATTGACCAAATTCTGCTACAGCGTGACTTGGAGAATCTAGTTGTGTGGTGTCAAAAGAATAAAATGGATCTTAATACATCAAAATGTTTTCATATGAGATTCTCACGTAAACGTAATAAGTTTGAGACCAATTATAGTATTCATGGGGATAATGTCAATTCTATATCTGAAGTCTCTGACTTGGGCGTGATCATGGATAGCGAACTTAGTTTCATACCTCATGTTGACAACATAATAAGTTCTGCAAGCAAATCATTGGGTTTCATTCTTCGAAATGGTAAAGATTTTAAAAGACCACAAACTCTTATTCTCTTTTTCAACAGCTTAGTCAGAAGTAAACTAGAATATTGTAGTTCAGTATGGTCCCCTATCTACAAAAGCCACATACAGAGGATTGAGAAGCTGCAGAAGCGCTTACTAAGGAGTAAGTGTTTTAGAAACATCTTCGACCCTAACGAAACATACCAGGGTAAATTGCAGGTCTTTAACATGCAAAGTCTTAAATCTAGACGTGCTATATTGGATGTATCCTAAATATATAAAATTCTGCATAGATCAATAGACTCTGCAGACTTACTGTCTAAAATATCTTTTAAGATACCCCATCGTATGCCTCGCTACCCAGTTCCCTTGTTTGCAAATTACACATGTCGCACAAACCTTCGAAAAAATTCTCTATTTTCCAGAACTCTCAAATTATTGAACAGTGTGTCTGATCGACTTATTCTGTGATAGTCTCAACAAAGTTAAAAATATTGTTAGAGAAAATATTAACCACGTTTCGAGGTAATTTTAAAACATTTTTTTTTAATATATATTTTCTAATTAAGTGCTTTTTAAATTTTAATCAATAATTATAATGTAAATATAGTAATGATATATTCTTTATTTTTTTATTGTTTTTGTTAATTTTACAATTTTTTTGTGTCCTATGTTTAATTTTAATTTAATGCTATGTACAATTATTATTATGTTTTTAGAAAATATGTATTGTTCCATGCAATTAACTGTATTTTTAATTATTAATAATTTAATTTAATTTAGTTTTAGTTTAAAATATTGTTTATTATTTAATGCATGTTGAGGCCGAATGTAACTAGTTATTGTATCTAGCTGTAATTTTTTATTAATCATGAATTTATGCATTTAGTGATACAAAACTGTATTTGGTCCTTAAATAAATGAATAAAATAAAAATAAAGTCATTTTCGTATAATTTATACTGGTTATAACTACTGAATAAGCGCAATCCATTGTTTCATGACAGTCTGTAACGCGAGACGTTTTGTAACATCATAAAAATTATAATTCATGTAAAACATTCATGTGAGTGATGCAAATTTAATCATAATCGTGTTTTTAAAGTTCTTCAACCTTTGTAGGTTTGGAAATATTTTTTACTAATTGTTGAAGTGTTCGAGGAGTTACGTGGTTTGTGTTCATGATTCATCCGATGCGGCCTGCGGGCGTGGTGTCCGAAATCTGCGGCCCACCTCGCTGCTGACCACAAATATCTGCTTTATCTTTCAGCTCTTTATATTATGTATTGACTATTGAGCCAATAACATTTATGCCTTGCCAATATTTGTGGACAAAATAATATTGAATAATATTATTTTAACGGAAGGATTTTGTTATGTATGAATCATTAGCGTCCTTCACCCGTTATTATGATCGTTAGATTTCACATCAGTAAAAAGGTAACCGGTTGCGAGTGTCGCTGGGAGCGCGTTTTTTGGCGGCCATTGTCGATCGAATCCGCGCATAGAAAGTGATCGACTTCCGAGTAGGGACGTGCTTTCACCGCACACACGTCACTCATTACGCCGGAATGTACCCTCGATTCTGCTCTATCATTTGCACGTCGGAGGTCAAACGGTCGGATACGCCCACAAAAAGACCGAGTGAGCAAGAAAGTCGTTTGATCTCGGTTTCGTTTTGCCTCGTTGGGCTTTAGGTAGAGCTTCTTCCGTATAAGTTCGACTACATTTAGTCGAACTTTTTTTTTAGGAGATCATAGCAAATGCATTTCCGGTGTAGGCACCCACATCCTTTGGAGTGTATGTAAATTGTAATGCCTTAAAAACGCTTTTTTCACACTCTTTACGAAAGCCAGAGCTCTCCCACGGTCTCAACGGCGTAACCAGCAGGTCGTCAATGATGCGTATCCTCGTGTCGCTGCCACGGCCGGCGCCGCGCCCGTGACCGCCGCCGCCGCGCCGGCCTCTTACGAAACGTGTATTGTGCATTCCGATGCACGTGATTCAGCCGCTATCAGAAGCAACAACGCGAAACCAATAAATCGCGTTTTAGAATTAAAATTTTTAATTAAACACTGGTAAATGATCAACAGGACTCCTCTAAATACGAGAATGCGTCCTTTTAAACTGACGTGCTGCTGCAGTTAAAAGGATATTCTATATAAAATTAGCCTCAATTAAAACATCATCCTACAGTATACCCGCATGATCTCAAACCCTTTTTGCCGAATTAACGGCACTCTCAGTTCGCACGGATATCCGGACAATAATGACCATTAATTGTGTCAATTACGCGACATTATAAAAATAAATAAAGCGGAACTTCCAAAGTGTACCGGTTTGTCATCCGCCATTCACAGAAACGCTTACGCACATTGTCGGTGGACTTTAACAGTCAATTTCAGGATAATCGAATATTATCTATATTATTAATACGTGAGCCAAAAACTTTGTATCCCTTTTGACGAAAAATGGGTAAACGTAAGTGAATGAAATTTTGCACAGTTATCTATACTTTACTTACTAACATTATAAATGCGAAAGTATCTCTGTCTGTCTGTCTCGCTTTCACGCCAAAACTACCGAACCGATTGTAATGAAATTTTGTATACAGATAGTATAAAGCCTGAGAAAGGACATAGGCTACTTTTTTTACTGGAAAAAGGGGTTGTAAGGGGGTGAAAATGCGTAAATTTCTTCAAATTAAGTTAGTTCCAAAAATTCATAATAGATGGCGCCGTGCGTCTCCTACATCGCGCTGACGCTTGCTCAAGTCTTTCTATAAAAGGTGGTATCATCTTACACTCAAGTTTCGATTTTTTTCGATTGTTATTTCTTTTCTACGTTATTAAATAACTCAGTTCTTTATCTATGCAGTGACGTAACCTTAAATATGAAATATTATGTGCACACTGCAGAGCTGTTTTGATTTAAGGGGTACCAGGGTTTTTTTAATAAAAGCTTTTGACACCAATTTTGTTGACATCGCGCGCTATAAACTGAAGTCCACGCGGAAGAAGTCGCGGGCAACAGCTAGTAGTTTATATGGTGAAGAAGTGCATCGAGCTAATATTATTTTGAAATTATGCTTTTATCATACATTTTTTAACAAATAAAACATTACACACACTACAACACGCACACTCAAGAAGATGACAGATTTTTGAGTGACAAGCCTATACATACGAATTATGCTCTTTTATTTATGGTTGAAGTCTGTTGACAACAAGTCGACAAATTAAAGATGGATTAAATAGTTTTTTATTGAATCTTAGATACTATTAGACAATGCTTACACGGCCACTCTGAGATCAGCTGAGTCCCAGAGACAAGAGTTGAAAAAATATATTATGAGAAATTCAATATTTTTTTACAAAATATAGGTAACTTAGTCTTAATGTCGTTGAAACTAAGGCGAAAAAACTCGAACGAATTTCGACCTTTGGGCGATCTCTAGTTACAAGAAAGTCACTTACATTTCTATGAAAATCAAATAACAGCTGTTAACATTCACATCAAATAAGCAGAATAACCTTTTCTGTGAGAATTAAAGTCGAGGGCGCTACAATTTTCCCTCGTCGTGAAGTGTGCACTTCCCAACTCTAGCGGGGAACCTGAGAACTGTGCTGCTAGTACTTGAAGTAACTAGAGAAGAAAACTTAAGTACGACCGAGTGCAGTTGAAATAGACTACGAAACCTAGCAAAAACTACGCTGACACCGACTGAGCATTATGTTACAAAACATACAGACTCAACTCGAAAGCATCTGGGTCCTGTTCCTCATCACTCATGGTATTCCACCGTGAGCTCGACTTGAGGAGTGAGCACACTGAGACAGGCCGTGCCGGGGCTCAGCGTGCCGGGGCTCATCGCAAAAATCCGCCTCCATACAATTTGTATGGAAGCGGATGCGCGTATCGCACACTGTGTCGGGGCGCAGCGGAATTCCGCTTCCATACAAATTGTATGGAGGCGGATTTTTGCGATGAGCTCCGGCACGCTGAGCCCCGGCACAGCCCGCCTCAGTGTGCTCACTCCTTTAATCAGCGCTTTCGCACTAACGGTGACTGTTAATAGCTTGACATAACATTACCGGGGTATGCCTTAGCATGCGTTTTTATATGCGCAGTTAATGCTCGGAATTACCGTTTTTACTGTGAGCTTTACAGTTAAGCAGTACGCGAAACGAGAAAAAATGTGATAAATATTTTGAGATTTCGCATTTTTGTGAAATGGCAAACATTTTCGAGCAATTAATTTGACGAAAGCTAATTAACTGTCAAAAAGAGATATTTTTAGTGAATATTGTACACACCACACATCACACGACTCTAGAAGAGCTCGGTGCTGAGTGCTGACTTTAGTTTGTCGTCTGTTTGGGCAAGACTGGTAAGTTACTCGTTATGTATGGAGTTTGTACTTTGGAGATATGTTGCATGTGTTACATCAGTAAGTCACAGACCAACCATCATAATCAGTAATGGAATACACGCGGCCGGAGACGGGAGCTCCGGCCGCCGGTGCTCGAGTTACACGTAAAAACTTTTCTACGCGACCAACTCACGGCCGTGCGGTAATCTAATACAGCTAATTATGTGTTTACGTCAACACCGTGTACGCAAGCTGCACGAGACGTCAGCCATCGTCAGCGATCTTACGAGGCTGAGGTCAAAGACATTTAATTGTCCTCCTTCGAAAACAAACTTAATCCGCGTTCTTTGTTGTTGTTGTTGCAATGAAATAGGAAATACAGAAAAATGCTTGTTTTACAGACTTTACCTGTAAAAACAGCATGGCACGGTTCGGATAAAGCACTAAATATTAAAAAAATATAAAGAAGAAGTAGAATTCACCCTAATGATCCCCAACCTCCTTAAGAAGAGAAGACGGCGCATAACGTGTTGGGTAGCAGGTGGGATTCCATGTTGTTGAAGCATTGGGTGCAGCTCCATGCTCCAATAGCCCGGTTCCCATATATTTAATTTTTAACAATATTATGTAATGTAATTCCAATTTCTTTTATATTTTACTAACACTAGAATAAGGACATATTGTTGTAACTAACACTATGGATGAAAATCTCAAATAAATGAATTGAATTGAATAAGCTCATCAAAGTTGAAACTGACACTCCCATGGGCTAATGATGTATCACGTTCCCGGGAGCGATTACCCCAGCAACCAGCATCAATCCGTCGTCGACGTCACACGTAACGGTGTCGGGTAACGTTCACCGCCACACGACGTACTCATTAGCACAACGGCACTAACTAGCCATCTAGAATCTAGATTATTCGTACAAAGCCTACGCCGAATCTCACGCCTACATGCTGATTAACACGGCTTTTATGTCAGGTATAACAATCTGGTTGTGGGGCGACTAACGCAAAAAAATCAAACATCGTCCTTCTCTCTTCACACTCACGCCCTTACGCCAGTCTTTCCGCCAGGTGAAAAAGGACGACGCGGATTCATCGCCAAATTAGTTTTTTCTCAATAACTCGATAAATATACAACATTTTAAGAATCCGTTAGGTCAGATTCTCAATGATAGAATTTTATACAATGTGTTAAAATATTAACTTAGTTTAATGCACGGTTATGGCAATATATGAAAAATTCGTGAAAATTAGATGCATCTTTGTGATTTTTTTCTATCGAGAAAATTTTAAGATATCGTGTTTTCGCTAGATCAGATCCTCTGATATATAATTTAGTATCTAATATCTATCTTTAGAAAATGAAACAACTCGGGGCTTATTTTCAAGCATAAAATTGAATTGGTTAGTCGCCCCCTTAAACCAAATTGTTTAACAGAAATTCAGATAAAAGTTCATTGCTCTTATCAAAAAAATCTAAAGATTTGCTGAAGAGAAATACGTCAGTTTTCTTAAATCTTAATCTTTCAATTTATAAGGAGTACGGGTCAAAGTGCTAGAAACGTTATCGTTTACGCAATAGTTAATCGTAATGCGTCCACGGAATTGCACATTTTCATTTCGCGGTAGCCAGACCAGCTATAACGATTAACGACACATCGACGAGTTTGAATGGAACATTCTCGGCCAGCGCCTCGGGCATCGTCGTCTTCATTCAGACGCCTCATTCAACAGTCACACCTTTTCAAGTTAATCTTTTAATGGCTTTATATATATCTCTTTTTGCCAATAATAGAGCTATTTAAAAGCGATCGCTCCTGTCACATTCCATCAGCGCATTCATATAACGTGGACAAATTGCCTATTGGGTATTAGATTTCCAATTCCAGCCTGTACGATCCATATCGTACATCAAGCAGTTTTAGGGTTTTAAGGAGTCAGCGTTTAGGACGCGCTCGCGTAATTAGTTAATTATTTTATTAAAATCAGTTCGCATCGATCAATCAAGGCGATCGCGCGTGCTCGCACACCCGGGTTATTTGATCATCAAGTATATCAATAAATCAAGTAACGGTATATCAAGACTATCGTTTCATTTATCAAGTAAAAGGAGTAGTAGTTAATCAAGGACGCTACACAGCCATATAGCGACGTTTAATTGGGTATCAATTTTCTCCAACAAATACCGTCACAGTCAATAATTTGGGTAATTTTTTTTCCGCAGGATGAGACAGACATACTAAAGAACTAGCAAGTTTTAAACTCGCTACACAAAGACGGCACTAACAAGCGGGTAACAGTCCTTGGCATGATGCTACAAACAAAGCGGGAACCGGTTCCCTCGCGAGTCGGGAGTCGGGACAGACGCGCACCTGTCGCCGTGATTCCACCTCACTGCCCATGTGACTAGCCCCTAGTACATCGCCCCGCCCGCGCCCGCGCCTGCCAGATGCGAGCTTTTTGTTCCCGCACGACCATAAACATTAGCGTCTCCTTTACAAAATGGAAGTTTTTTTCTGCCGGACGAGCTCGTTGCTCGAGTGATTTTATGTTCTTTAGAGTTTAGAGTGTTCTATACATTGTTAACTTTGAGTAAATGAATTATTGGGTTTACTTACTCTTGAATTCAAAATCGTGCGATATTAGGCGTGAGTTAGGAAAGACGCATGATCCTTACTAGTTCAACCTCTTTGGATCCTCATAAGAAATGCGTGACAACTGACAACTGACAGCAATCACAGCACGCGATATGCGCATATCGTCCTAATTAATAGAGCGTTTAATTGTATTGTGTGTTGAACAAAACCAACTGTCCGACCGTGCCCATACCCGACAGAGCAGCAGCGCCCGTGTGGCCGGCTATGCGTCAAACGGCAGCGCTGCGTCGACGCAACGCGCCGTGTGGACTGGCTCTAACGACTTCTTTAACTATGTCACCGCAGATCAATAGTAACAATCCGAGCGAGTAAGCTGGCTACTAGTACTGATTACTGCCGGACCTACTTGTGTCAATCAAAGAATCTAGGTCCGTTTGACGATCATTTTATCATTATACTATCTACAGAGTAAAGGCACCTTAGCAACTTTTTAAGAGGAGTAACTCTACAATGCAGAGGCGAGGGTTAATTTATTGTAAACGAACGCAAATTATAACTAATGCTAGATAAGAATAATGACCTCATTCACTTTACGTCCTTATACTTACTGTATAAGGACCTAAAGTGAATGGATTTAAGAGCTCATGATAGAGGCACTGAGCGGTTCTGATTCAGGCTGAACTCTGCAACTATCTTACAGAGGCACTCTTAACTGCCAGGGTTTAGGCTGTAAAATGCAGCCTAAAGCAGGTACGACCTTGATAAGTTCTCGTTAGCATTCCGGGTATGGGCGGTCGGAAATCGAGAGTGGCATCGCCGCGTCTGTTTTCACTGAGCGCCACTTTCTCTCGTGCACTGTTTGCATATTACGCAATAACTATTCCATCCGATTACGGATTCACTCCAAGGATTCCGATACATTACGCCATCGGACGCCGGGGGCATCGGCAATTCCTATCGGTCGCGGCTAACGGTGTGTAGCTCATTCGAGGAAAGCATAGCCGACTTTGTGACTTGGCGTATGTATTCTGTGACTTGGCTTAAAAACGCATTCAGCAGATATACACTATGTAACTAACCACCGTCGTCTTCTATTTCAGAAACAACGTACGTACATAACAACAATAATTTACGATCATATAAAGTCGAGGACCTCGGAGGACTGACGTGTTTATAAGTTAATGTTTGTCGATAAAATGATGTTTATCGGGTCGGCGGGCGTCGTAAACACCGCGCTCGTCAGACCCCCGCGCGTACGCCGCGTTAAACCCCAATCTAGATCTCAATAAACGGCCGGCGAAGCGCGAAATAGCGAATTATACATTTCTCTCGAGCCGCGGAAAATTACAAATTGAAAACACCCATCGGGTAGAACGACCAACGTCTTTTGTTTACTGCCTTCGCACTTTACTTACGTATCTGGGGGCACGGGAGTGCCCCCGCCAAGATGAGCCAAGCGAAGCGCGCAAGGGCACTACCTACCTTTTCTCGAAACGTTTCGTCGTAATTTTGAACCCTCGTAACTTTGGTTTGAATAATGCCAGATAGTTGAAATTTTTAAGATAAAGTGACATGGGTGTAGTTATTAAATGCGCAAAGTTTGAATATCCTAGCTATTATACTTTAGATTTTATAGGAGTCCAAAAACCCACAATTTGGTCACTGAATCACCGATCATCAAAACTGTTAGGGTACTTCCTGAAGTCTTAGAAAGCTGAAATTTGGTATGTAACATTATATTAGTACTAAAACAACAAAAAAAAATATCAAAACCAACTTAACTTATATCCGTACAATTATAAAGCAAAATTAGGCAAAATTTTGTTTTTTTTGTATGGGAGCCCCTCTTAATTTTTTACTTTATTTTAATATTATTAGTAAATATTAAAGTAGACATATAACTAAGGACTTCGAGAAAAAGTCAAGTAACTACCTGTTGCCATTATTGATATAGAGCAAAAAAGGCCAAAAAATCACGTTTGTTGTATGGGAGCCCCCCTTATATATTTTATTTTGTTTTTAGTATTTGTTGTTATAGCGCCACCAGAAATACAAAATCTGTGAAAATTTCAGAAGTCTAGCTATAGCGGTTCTTGAGATACAGCCTGGAGACAAACAGACGGACAGACATCGAAGTCTCAGTAATAGGCTTCCGTTTTTACCCTATGGGTACGGAACCCTAAAGAATGAACTAAAAGAAAAAACAACGTAAACCAGCTTACAAAAAGAAATGAAATCCCACCAAAAACATTTTCATGTAAAAATGTTGCCAAGATGAGAACATAATAATATTATAGTTCGTCGTGTCAAAAAGTAGTGAAATCTCATGTAACTAACCGATTTTGTTTTTCGTCAGGGCTTTGAACTTAATAATATACCGTAACTAATGATAAATGGCCAGGCCACCGATTTTAACTAATTTATTTTATTTTTATTTTATTTTATTGTGACTGACACATTATAATATTACTATCAAATATTTTGCCGCGCTTTAGTGTATAATTAAGGTTTTTAGATTTAGGGCTGAGTATGTAAGGTTAGAAACTTGGCTCTACATGAGATCTCACTACTTTTTGACACGACGAACTATAATATTATTATGTTCTCATCTTGGCAACATTTTTACATGAAAATGTTTTTGGTGGGATTATATATTCTTTAAATATAGCCTATAGCCTTCCTCGATAAATGGGCTATCTAACATGGAAATAATTTTTCAAATCGGACCAGTAGCTCCTTAGATTAGCGCGTTCAAACAAACAAACTCTGCCGCTTTATAATATTAGTATAGATGTGTGCTGGAGCCAGCGGTTGTATGTGTGTGTGTGTCGAGCAGGGGGTCGGGGGCACTGACCTTGAACATGTTGCGGCGGTTGGCGCGGCGCACGACGCCGTCATCCTCGATGTAGTCTGGCACCTCCTTGCGCGAGCTGAAGTTGAACACCACGGAGGTGGCGGCGGGCACGGGCGCTCGCAGCCGCCGGCCCCCCGCACCCCATGCGCCGCCCGCCCTCGCCCCGCACACATCCACGCCCTCTCCCTTCTTCTCCTTAGCGCCAGTCCAGGCGCGCTCGATGCCCGCGCTGCCGATCTTGGACGGCTTGTCCTCCCGCTTGAAGTCCCCCGCTTTCTCGACGGTCGCGTGGCCGTTGACGAGGGGCTCGCTAGCCGGCTCCGGCTCGGCGGCCGCGACGGGCTTCTCGGGCTCGGGGCTGGGCGGGCGCGGGGCAGAGATCTCGACGGTCTCCGGGCGGGCGGGGCTGGCAGCGCGCTCGGCGGGCGGGGTCCGCGGGATCGGCTCCACCAGCGCCGAGGGCGGGGGGTCCTTGCGCTCGGCGCGCGGCGGGGACTCGCCGTCGAAGACACCGGGCGACGCGATGCGGGGCAGCTCCTCCACCTTCTCATCGCCGGCCTCGACGGGCGGCGGCGAGGGCGCGGGCTTCTCCGGCGTGGGCATCGGCCGGATGACGCCGATGCGGCGCGGCGAGGCCGACGCGCGGCAGCGGCTCAGCAGCACGGCGTTGGTGGCGGCCAGCGGCGGCAGGTGCGAGCCGGCCCGGGGCGCCTCGAACGCGTAGCGCACGGTGGAGCCGGCGCGGGCGATGCTGTCGAGCGCCGCGCGCGGTACCCGCCTGGCCTCGCCGGCGAGAGCGGCGCCCTCGGGCTCGTCGATTGCGGAGATGTCGGCGGCAGCCGGGCTGGGCGAGCGGCCGCGCGGCTCCGGCGTGCTGGTGCGGGCCGGCCCCTCCAGCCCGCGCAGCACCGCCGACACGCGGGCGGCCGGCGCAGGCCGGCGGGCGGGCGCCGCCTCAAACTTGCGGAGGGTCGAGCGGACGACGTCCGGCGGCGGCCGCTCCGTCTCGCGCAGCAGGGGCCCGGGGCGGCGCGGCGGGCGCGCGGATCGCGGCAGCGGCGGCGGGGGTGAGGGCGGCGGCGGCGGCGGCTGGCTCTCCCGAGGCGCGGGGGGCGCGGGGAGCTGGGGTGGGTCGTCGCGGACGTCGAGGCGGCTGAGGGCGTCGACGGAGCGTGCGCGCTTGACGGAGTCGCGGCGCGGAGAGGCGCGGACGAGCGCGTGCGAGGGCGCGGCGAGGGAGACGGGACGCGCGGGGCGGGGGCGCGGCGCAGGCGGCGGACGCTCGTCCAGGAGATGCTCGAGCGAGGTGGCGCGGCGCAGCACGGAGGGGCGGCGGCGCGGCGCCTCCCGCAGCGCGAGGCTGAGGTAGCGCGACTTGAGGCGCTTGACGATGCCGGGCCCGTAGCGCAGCTCCTCGTCGTCGTCAGCGGGCGGCGGCGGCGGAGGCGGCGCGGGGGGCGCGGGTGCGGGCGCGGCGGCCGGCCGGGAGCGCGCCGCGCGCCGCTGCAGCAGCTCCCGCTTCCATTGTGGCAGCGAACCGTTCGACATGCCTACGTACAGCGTCCGGTTAGTACGGGGAAATCAGATATGGATGGATGCAGCGTGAGGGATGAGAGGCATGAGCGGGACCTACGTCCCTAACAGTCCTACATACATGTAGGACATATTTTGAAAATAGTTAATCGAAAGTTTAAATTAGTCATGTGGCAAGAAATACAATTTAAGCATTTGATGATGATAAAGATGAAAATGTGAAATGAATGATTAAAATATTATGATGGTGATAATTTCCTTTTGTAGCTGGATAGTATAAGTTCTACTAGAAGAACTACAATAATCAGCAATTATACAGAGTGTAACAAAAGTATATGATAATACTTTAGTTTAGGGTGTGTACGTGTTCCATGTAAAGAGTTCACTGTGAAAGTAGCAGCATTGAAAGCAGTAGCGGCGTTAGAGACTTGGGCAGACGCTGGATGTACAAGGTGTAACAAAACTAAGTGATAATACTTTAGGGTGTGTACGTGTTCCTCGTAGAGAGTTCACTGTGGAAGTAGCAGCGCTGAAAGACCTTTTTTTTCACTTT
The DNA here is from genome assembly GCF_905147365.1 of Aricia agestis. Taxonomy (NCBI): domain Eukaryota; kingdom Metazoa; phylum Arthropoda; class Insecta; order Lepidoptera; family Lycaenidae; genus Aricia; species Aricia agestis. The sequence goes on from NC_056413.1 coordinate 18,706,005, forward strand.
TGTATGGGGAAACTAGTGACGCTAGGGCGCTTGCCCATACAAAAGTTAAAAAAAAAATAGGTCTTTCAGCGCTGCTACTTTTAGAGTGAAATCTCTATGAGGAACAGGTACACACCCTAAAGTATTATCACTTACTTTTGTTACCTGTATATTATTGGAATATTGTGATCAAAAACTTTAAGGCGGTGGCAGTAACTTAAAGTTTCATAGTAGGCTTAGAATTTTTATTTATTTTTATTTAACTCTTTATTGTACACAAGAAACACATATAAAGATATAATTAACACAGAAAGACAACACAAAGGAACTGCTTATTTCTAAAAGAAATCTCTTACAGCAGCCCTAGCCCAGCAGAATATAAAGATAAGAAACATTATTTTCATTTTGAGCTACAAGTGATTATGATTTGTTATTGCTTAGCTATTTAATTGTGATTCAATATAATATGACTTGCAATAATACCAAGTGATTCTAATACATAATATGTATTTTCCTCAAACTAATTGTCCAACAATAACATTGTTAAAATAATAACTAGCTTTTTGACCGGGCTTTGCTCGGTATTCTATAAAACATGAATAAAATGACATTTTCTAAAAATGATTCCTAGTTAAATCTATTTATCGCCCTCGAAACCCCCTATATACTAAATTTCATGAAAATCGTTGGAGCCGATTCCGAGGTTCCAATTATATATTAAAGTTAACACTTAAATTTGTATCACATTACCTCTTTTGTTTTTCATATCAATGAAAGAGAAGACATGACATTTTAACTAGCTGTTAACACTAACAGATATTGGTGAAATTGGGCCTAAGTATTCTGAAGGTCAAGACATTACCTAGTCAATTTTAATTTATTTAATTTCAAAAACTTAAAGCTTGCAAACACTGTAAGATTACAATTTATTGTGGACAACGGCCGATTAAACGTTTTCACAAATAGAGGTTTTGTCTCTACTAAGGAGAAATAATTAATATTTATTTGACTATTTTCCTTCAGAAATAATTATTATATTACCAATCACACACATTTCTATGATTTTCAATATTTTACATATTTGATTGGCTAAGAGAAGTACTATAATTGTGTCAGTGGTTTAAAGTTTCTAATGAAAAAGTGGTAATGAATATTGGAGGTCCAATAAATATAGGGTATATATTGTTCATACATACCTTGTATTGATCAAAATTTACTCTATATTTGTGTGAAGAAATATACTACATGAAGCAAAAACATGAGGCTTAAATATACTTAGTTCAGATCCAATATAATCAAACCATAAGAGAGCTGTGATATTTTTAATTGGTAGTGTGAACATACTAGTAAAGCATCAGAGGAAGATCTCCAGACTCCAAGCCAGTGTGGTGGTATGATTGGTCAGGTCACAGGTGGTAGCCCACTATCTTAGCTATCAGAGATTAATAAGTTCAATATTTAAAGACATGAGTAGGTGAAGCGGTTAAGTAACAATTTAAAAATTGACGTTTTTTATAAAAAATTATACTTTAGGGCTGGGAAAATGATTTTAAATAAAAAAAGTGTTATACATAATATATGTACAGTAGGGCCTCGATAGTCCGAACCCCTGCTAATCCGAATACCTCTATAATCCGAACGACCGCCCTTTCCCTGCACAAATCACTCCCGCAGCCACGCCGCCGGATTCTAGTGCCAGGAAGACATCTCAGTACTACACATATTGTTTTTGACCCTCCAGCGCGCTTCTCTGCCATTTTGTTATAGGAACTCTCTCTCTTCTTGTACTATATTTGTGCATTTTATCATGGCTTCAACATCCAAAAGTGCCTTTAAAAATGTCTACAAACTATAATCCAAACGCTGCGTGCACCCGAACAGGGTACACATTTTGGGTGTTCGGACATTGAGGCCCAACTGTATATACCAGATTATGGCTACTTCATCAAGAAAGTTACAAGTTTTGTTCAAATGATAAGGGAAAAAATGAGTAATTGCTCTGATGTTGCAAAATGTAAGTTACCCACTTCACTCATGTCTTCATTTATGAACTCAGAAGAAGTTCGATACCAGATTCATAACTGCAGTACTAATTGATCTGCCAGAGAAGTTTATGGATTTGTGGTCGTGCGGGAGTTCGACTCGCACTTGGCTGATTATTTTTATAAGATGTCATCATGTGAATCCTTAAGATTTTTTTAAGAAAAGTTTAAGGAGATAAATATTCTGACTGTTGAATCTCAATATGTCTTAGATAATATGTCTTAGATAGTACCGTAAATGTAAGAAAGAACTCAAATAATAAAAACACTAGGAATAAGAACAAATTAGAAATACTAGTAATCAGACTTAGCAAAGTCAGCAAATCTTTTAAAGGCCAGTCTATCAATAATTAAAAATAGTAAAAGAATGTTTGTGTGCTAAAGCTTATTATAAAATCAATGATTTCATCGACAACAACACACCTTGGGAATAGGTTGGTTCTTACAGACTACTAGAATATTTTTTATATTTCCTATGTAAATAGCTCTAAGTCATAATATTATATTATGGGATTTTTTAAAATTGTAATTTTCCATCTTTTTAGTAAAAGATGGCCCCATGTGAGTTCAGTTCTTATTGCCTGGTTAGTTCCTGAACCAGTGGTAGGCACCTTAGAATCAATGTTAGGAATTTTTTTCAACTTTTCTATTTTTCTTTTAGAAATATTACATTTTCTCTTTTGTTTTGTTATTTTGGATCTAAGCAAATATAACAGTTATGTGGTACTCACCAAAGTCCTGAGAGGACTCCAGCATCGTCTCCACCATCATGTTGGAGGCTCCCCCGCAGCGAGCGGCTGACGTGACAGAAGCCAAAATAAACAGTAAGCATCAAACCAACACAAACGTAAACATACACATATCGGCCAAAGAAATCATACAAGCCACATATGTAAATTTTAAATTATAATACATAATATAATATTACATTATCTATATCGGCCATATCATGCTCTTATCTGCCATATATGATAAATACACAAATGTAACAAATAGTTCCGTAGTAAATCGAGCACGATGGTGGTAGGAGGGCCGGCCGTGGTCGCGGGCGAACACTGAGCAGACGTTGACCCCGCCGAACACTAACTGTACCCGCTGCGCTCACCACCACCATTATAAATAAACATTGGCGAGCGTAGTAGAACCTGCTGCATTGTACGATTGCTAGTTATATTGTCAGGTTTTGTAGTAAAATCATAGAATGCGCCATGCTCGATCACTCTACGAGAGATTCGGAACTTACCTACTATATATCCATCGGCGTCCCCTCGGAAATAACACTATAATCCAGTCTTCAGTGATACGGCGACCACGATTAGAACATTATTATTAATAACACATAACACATAATATGCTCTGATGCACCATAAAAAACATTTATACGGGTTTTAGCCACCCCGGCGAGCGGCACCTATGAATTATGAGACTCGACGGAGGAAAAGTTAAAAGACGGCCGCTCGATTTGTAACACTCGAAACTATTTGTACTATTGTATTTTCACGACGTTATTATTTTGTGATTAAAGTACATTAAACGAAACATTGATAAATATTTACAAGAAAAATAGGTAACGAATAACACAAACGACCGACACAAGATGAATTTTCAATGACACTGAATTAAAAAAGTAAATTGATTATGACAAGTACAAATAAATTGTCTCTACTCTCTGAATAGTCTATAGTCTATACTCTATGCTCCATGGTGAGTACAATACAATAAGGGGGATATTAGATTATCATAATTATATATTGGATCCGAGATCATTGAGTCAATTATATTGGATCGCCGGTATTACGCCGGTTCTTCTCGCCGGGTTAGTTCCCGAACCGGTGGTAGGCATCTGTGTAGCCCCGACGTTCAGAGAATATTTGAAAAAAATTATTCTGAATAAAAAATTTTGAGTTTGAGTTTAATGTAATAAAGACATAATATGATTCATTTCTTCCTTGATCATAGACTTTTGACATTTGCTGAGAGATTGGATCCAATACGGTCATAGAAATAGGTGTTGCCAGTTATTTAATATAAAAAAGGGTTTTTAATTTCTTGTTCGTTAATATGTTTCTAGTAATGTAATGTTATTATTTTTCTAATTATATACTTGGATAATCTTGCTGAAATAACAAAAAACAAGCCATATTAAAAATGACGATGTCTTTTGACAAATCGAAATCTCTGAGATCTAGTAACTCTGACGTCAATACCTGTCAGCGTTACCTAACGCTTTCCATTGGCTATTGAAACCAATGAATAAGGAAACTGATGGAAGCGACATAACTACAAAAAAGTGTGGCCGACGCCATATTGCCAAGAACTAAACATGGCGGTTAAGGAATGTTATTAATCGACAAATTTACTATTCGAATATTTTACAAAAGTTTCCGAATAATTCGAATATTATTCGAATAATTCAAAATTTTTGAAAAATGCTGAGAGCTCTGAACAAAAGTATTAAAAAACTTCGTACAACCATGTACAACCTATTTTATTAATACTACGAAGTAAGCAATTCTAATTTTTACTTTTATCAACATAAATCTTTGTAAATAACAAAGTTAATTTTTATCGTTAAACACTTTAAAAATGTTTATTTTAAAGTTACAGCTGGGCAATAAAAGAAAGGCTGTAAAGTGTAAAACGTTTTCGATCGTAGCACCTTTTACTTTTCTCATGTGATTATGCTTGAAAGAAGTCAATGGATACCATAAACCTATAATGCTACAGTATATATTAAGTCTATGATAAAAACAGTGTGGTAAATAATTAAATTCTACAATAAACTAAATGACATATAACTTATTCTAAATATTAATATTATTTAATGTTAAGTAATTAGATATATAATTATATACATATTTATCATTGGAGGCAAGGAGTATATTGACAGAAGTAGGAAATGGAATTGTTGTTTATAATATTCTAATCTGATTCTAATACGTTCAAAGCAATGTTCAAAGAGTAAAGACGTTGCACTTTTCACTTTGGAAAACAACCTTAAGGTTTTTGTATTATTTTTCATAAAATTGTGTTAATAGCGTTTTTAATGTGTAATATTGGTAGGATATTAACTATTAGATATTCGTTATCGTGCACAAGTGTAGGAAAGTGATGCAATATCCAGAAACGAGCTATTTTGTGTTCCCTCCAAAACTCCATCGAAAGTTTCAGTAAAGCGTCAACCACTTTACTGAATCGACCGACTTGACTCCTTGACTGTATTGCCTTTTACTTCGACTTTGACTAGACTTTTGACCTGACGATATAAAGAAACGATGCTGAAAATTGTATGCAACAGTACTGTTTTTCCGCCATTTATAATACTTGACAGTTGACATTGGCAATTAAGAAAAAAAAAGAAGAAGGAGGAATCGTCTGACTGTTGCCATTTGCCGCGCACTTTCAAACCAGAAAAACCAACAGAAAACGAGGTTGAGTTGAAAAAGACGGTTAATCCGTAGTTTAGATCCTCTTTGGTTTAATCTTATATGGGTAGCTCAAAATTCTCGTGTCACAATGTTAGTTACCGTACACCTCCGAAACGGCTTTACTGATTTTATAGGTCTGAGAATCGGCTACTTACTTAAATGCATTTGTTGAATATAAAATAATTTTATTTGATTTTATTTTACTTTATTTAGCAAACAAACAGTTTTATAAATTATCTTAAACTTAATACGATTTTTACTAAACTAATAGTTCCATAGAATTTTATATATATAAAAAGAAATGCGGCTTTTATAAATAACGAGCTTTTGCCCGCGGCTTCGCTCGCATTAAGAAGTATTATATACAAACTTTCATCCCCTATTTTAATCCCTTGGGGTTGGAATTTATCAAAATCCTTTCTTAGCGGATGCTTACGTCATAACATCTACCTGTATGCAAAATTTCAGCCCGATCCGTCCAGTGGTTTGTCAGTCACCATGTCAGTCAGTCACCTTTGAGTTTTATATACTTATATAGATTTATTACTTATTTTTTAACAAGTTGTGTAATTTTAACTTATAAATAGGCAAGCTAATAGTTAATATACAGAAAAGGACCGGCATGTGAACCCACTGTGAACCTTTATTTTTTCATGTAAGTAAACCTTTTATATGTTTCATAGATGTACGTACACCAAAATACGACAGGTATGTGGGTATGCCAATAAGGTTGGTGTTTGTTCTTTCATACGAAGGTGTCTCTCATATCTGGATCCAAAAGCACTGAACCTTTGAACATAAAAATTTGGAAATTTCAGCGTCGCTTAGATAACTGCAAGCATCACCACAATTTCGCTTACATAATATAAAGTAGTGGTTATCTACGCATAAAACCTTGTGCCCTTGTAGATAACTATAAAGAGTAAAATTATTTTTTTAACAAAAAATTTAACTTCCAAGTTAAAAACGATATTCTTAATATTATTATGATCTAAAAAGTATGAAATAATTCTTATTCATCATTAGCGTATTTTTCAAAATTCGACTAAACCTCAACTACTTCTGCATCCAAATTTGATAGTTTTGAAGTCGGTACCGGCTAAGTTACTAATAAATAATAATTAGTAATTACTATGTCAAGGATCTTAGTTCTGAGCTGGTACCGACTTCAAAAGAATTGCCTACTTTGTTTAATTACTCTGGAACATTGTTCAGGTCTATCGTATAATATAATATAATATTATTGTTTCATTCTACTGCTGAGGACCTTTGGGTAAACTTACGCTACAAAAAATCGAACTCTCGCGAAATAATCGATCTATACTTATGTGTAATTTACCTATGTAAACAAAATCAGGGGCTGTCCTTTTCGATACAACTAAACAATTTTCTTACTAAACTCAATCAATCGGTTATCAATCACCCAACAAGTACATTTCTGATCGCAGGCGATTTCAACCTGAGTGGAATCGACTGGTTACCCTCTCAATCTTCCAATCCATGCCTGATTCCAAGCAAACTCACTTCCAGAGATGAACATGCCCTTGCTGACGAACTCTGCACTTTAGACCTAAAACAATATAACATGGTCACCAACAAATACGGCAAAATACTTGACTTAGTCATTTCAAGTGAGGTAGCTAAAGTTTCCGAATGTCTCGATCCCTTAGTACCCATCGATCCCTATCACCCAGGGCTTTTGATATATTTTGAATCTGTAGTGACCTCCTTGTTACACCAGGCTCCCAGAACTCTGTACTTATACGACAAGGGTGACTTTGACTCCATTAATAACGAAATTTCTAAAATTGATTGGGAAAGTGAATTCGCTAATCTTGGTATGGATGAGTCGGTGGATTACTTTAACAAAACAATTATCAAATTACACAATTGTTACATACCCGAAAAACATAAACGAAATAAAACTTATCCGCCTTGGTATACTTCACCGCTTATAAAATTAATAAAAGAAAAACATAAAACCTTTTTAAAAATGAAAAAATTTAACAACATATGCGACAAATTATCATACAAGTATCTTCGCGATAAAGTTAAAAGTACCGAAAAAGATTGTTACCAAAATTATCTAAACCTAACAGAGAAATCTATATTAAATAATCCCAAACACTTTTGGACTTTCGTTAAGACCAGAAACAACTATAATGCAATCCCTAGCTCGCTTAAATATAATGATCAGATTTATTCAACAGGGGAAGACATATGCGAAGCGTTTTCCTCGTATTTTCATTTCACATTTCTCAACTCTTCAACAACCTCAGCTCCCTCTAGAAGTACCAGCAATAATTATGTCTCTGATATCTCAAGTGTTAATATTAAAGACGAAGAAATTGCTAGCTTGCTTAAAAAACTTGATACTACTAAGGCAGCGGGCCCTGATAACATACCAGCAAAGTTTTTAGTGCGTTGTGCGTCCTCTATATCTAGGCCAATCTCAATTCTATTTAAGAAATCCCTAGACTCTTGTATTGTTCCCAAAATTTGGAAACAAGCTTTTATAACCCCCATCCATAAAAAGGGCTCAAAAAATGATTTAACCAACTATCGACCGATCTCAAAATTGTGTATCATCGCCAAAGTTTTTGAAAGGATAATCTTTAATCAGGTTTATGATGCCCTCAAAAATTCTTTTAGTCCTTTTCAGCATGGATTCTTAAAAGGTCGGTCGACCGTAACAAATCTTATACTATTTAATGATTTCATCACAGACACCATGGACAATGGTAGTCAAGTTGACTGTGTATACACAGACTATAGCAAAGCGTTTGACCGCATTGACCATGAACTACTAATTTTTAAGCTAAAAAATATAGGTATACATGGAGATCTTCTCAGGTGGTTCTCCTCTTATATCAAGAATCGCTCTCAGGCCACAGTACTCAATAATTACATATCCAGCTGGGTTCCTATACCGAGTGGTGTACCTCAAGGCTCGCTACTTGGGCCTCTACTATTTATAATATACGTAAATGACATTGATTCCTGCTTAAAGTTCGCAAAACTATTATGTTTTGCAGATGATATGAAAATTTACGCTATTATAACTTCATCTGTAGATGTTCTTAATTTTCAATCAGACCTTTCCAACCTTGAAAATTATTGTAAAATGAATAAACTAGATCTTAATCCCAGCAAATGTTCAATAATAACGTATACTCGGAAGCGTTTTGCCATAAACGCAAATTACTCATTAGGAGGCCAAATCTTATCTAGGTCGAGCTGTGTTCGTGATCTAGGCGTACATCACGATTGCAAGCTAATTTTTGATACTCAGATTGAGGCGATTATTAACAAAGCTTCCAAGGCCTTGGGGTTTGTGATGCGAATGTCAAACTGTTTTAACGAAGCGAAAACTTTAAAAATTTTGTACTGCTCATATGTCAGAAGTCACCTTGAGTATGCCTCGCAGGTGTGGAGCCCTTATTATCATAAATATATAGACCGTATAGAGGCGATTCAAAAACGTTTTATTAAATATATGTGCTATCATCAAAAAATAGCATACCATTCGGACAACTATCTAAGCCTATGTAAGAAATTTCATATCCTACCATTAAAAACTCGACGCATGATAGCTGACTATACTTTATTATCAAAGACGATGTCAAATGAGTTAGACTGTCCTCAACTACTTTCTAAATTCTCGATTAATGTCCCCACTAAATTCACCAGGTTCAACCCACCATTAGCTGTACCAATAGCATCTACTAACTACAGACAAAATTCGTATGTTGTGAGAGTGAGTCGCAACTTCAACAAGCTATGCCGGGATTATGATCTTGACGTATTCACTACAAATGCAACGTCGATTAGAAACAGTTTGAGCCTTAAATTTTTTGATAATTTGATTTCTTAAAATTTGTATCAGTTGAAACCATATTACTTATTTTATAGTTGAAACCATATTACTTATTTTATTGTAAGTAGCTTGTTGTTCTTTTTGGTTCCTTGGCCATACTATCGTTTAAACCTTTTGCTATAAGTACTTGTTTTGCATGTATCCTATTTAAGAAACATTTCTATATAATGTAATTAAGACCGTTCACAATATCATGTATAATTTTATCTGTTACTTAGAGGTGAAAACTTGTAATTGGCTTTCTGATAATCATACATAAAATTGCCACCGACATTACTTAGCTGTAAGTTTTCCATGTTATATAAATAAATAAATAAATAAATAAATAAATTATTAGGTATGCGAGTTCCTCGTCAGTCGAGTTGATAAACGACGCGACTAACAGCGCCGGCTTTAATGAAATAGCAACGACACGGTATGTACATTGTACACTCCCATCACTTACATTCTTGGAGCTTTATTTTCTGTATATTTTTTCTGGAATGCCACGGCCCACGGCCCACGGCCCACGAACTGAGACTAACTGTCGCACTTAGAGACTAATGCATAATATTATACTTAACATTATGTTTCTTTCTCTCTATGGATTAATGATACATTGCTAATTCAACATTTTGACATAATATGCCTCATACACTATCTGTCAAACTCTTCATTAAATTGAAGGTTAATTGTAATTAAATGTCTCTGAGTACGGCGGTAAGTATATTAATTATTAATATTAAACTTCAATTTAACGAAGAGCTTGATAGATAGGTATTTATGGTAGTTTATGTCAAACTCTTCATTTAGGTAATTATAATATTATAGTTATGTGACCAAATACCAATATTCGCCTTTGAGTGCGACAGTAAAGGTATGTCTGTGTAGTATGTAGGTAAACCGTACCTAAATAGCAGCACAGCACATAAAAAAAGGCAACTTGACCTACTTTTTTTCTTCATGCTATTAATCGCTTCTTAATCATTCCTTTTCACCAAAAAAACTAATATTTTAATATTTTAAAGAGTTGAAAACCATAAAAATGTTGACTTATAAATAATATGCCTTTTAAATGGCGCCAAAAACACTGTCCGCCATGGTGTGACGTCATATTTTTTTATTTTATACTTTCCTTATTGAACATTTTTTTATGTGCTACACGTACGAAGTGCCAAAAAAAGAAAAGAATTAAAATATAAGAAATGAGAAATCATTTGTAATATTGAAAACTTTTGGAGAAAAGTTTAGGCCATTTCATTTCCCAACTACAGTAAATGGAGATAACATAATATTATGAAACTGATGTTTTATTTGAATTAATTAAAAATAAAAAATATTTCACAAATCTTTCTAGGCTTATTATTATTATTTATGTACAGATACACTTACCTACATAATTATTATATTAACGAGCACGTTAAAATATAGAAAATATTTAATTATTAGTATGATGACGTCACATCCAAATCGGAAGTACCGCAAAAGCGTTTTTGTCAGTACAAATTAAATAATCGGCAAAGTGAGAGTTGGACTCGCGCACGAAGGTAGTGTTTCAAACAGCTTGGACCCCTTGGAATACGCCGAAATGTAGCTTCACTCTCATGCATCCTCTATCGGTTGTATCACGGGGAGTGCTCTGAGGAATTGTTCGGAATCACACCACCTGCAACTTTTCGCTATCGTCCCACGCGAAAAACATACCATCCTCATCATCTTGATGAGTGGCAGTTTTCCACCGTGAGTTTGTCGCGTAAGTTTCTGCCGCGCACTGTAAAACTCTGGAACAAACTCTCACCAGCAGTATTTCCGGACCTATACGACCTGCAAACCTTCAAGAAGAGAGCGTATTCCCTCTTAAAAGGCCGGCAACGCACCTGCAGCTCTTCTGATATTGCGAGTGTCCATGGGCGACGGTAGTTGCTTACCATCAGGTGACCCGTTTGCTCGTGTGCCCCCTTATTTCATAAAAAAAATTCAACTCTCTAGCTATTACCATTCTTAAGTTACAGCCTAGTGACAGACAGACAGACAACGAAGTCTTAGTAATAGGGTCCCGTTTTTACCCTTTGGATAAGGAACCCTAAAAATATAAAATCATATTTTCAAATCGACTTTATTTATCAATCATAAGGTTTTATTTGAGGATAAGGGTGAAATACGGTTTCCTAGTCCAAGTTCTACTAGAAATATGCATTTGTTCAATGACACAGGCGCGGTCCGAAGGGGGGGGGGGTCACAGGGGACATGCCCCCCCCCCCCCCAAATCTCAAAATCTTGCCAAATAATAATAATAATTTCTAGTTATCCTTTATCAGCGATATTTTTTTTTGTGTGACCTCCTCCAAAACTTCATGCTGCGACCGCGCCTGCAATGACATTGAATATAGGTCAAGTAGCCTATAAAGTGATAACACCTCTGTTGTGATAATATTGCCCCACAGGCCACAAATAAAGTTTACTGTGAAAGCAGCGCTTAAAGAGTTATCTTGATTTCTACGTTTCTACGAAAAATGCCTAAATTTTCCCTAGGTAGTTATATTGCAAAGTCAAAGTCAAATAAAAAAGTAACTTTTTTAGCGCTGCTACTTTTCTATTTATAGGGACGCTAAATGATAATCTGTTTGTTTAGTTTTCACTACATAAGTAAGTACATAATACCTCGGTATATAATAACTTTACTTTCTGACTCAATCATTTGGATACTCGTTTGGAAAATTTGCCGACCGCGAACTGTTGTCTAGACACGCGGTATCGTGTCAAGCCAATTTCCAGCATAACAGAATTTGCAGCTACTTTTATAAAGTAATAATAATAAAAATAATAATATTCTTTATTTGCATAAATATGGTACAATAAGGTGTAAGTAGATTAGATCTAACTTGGCCAGTTTTCATTACATCAGTCATTTATTATCGAATTTAGCGAAAATGATTGTAAAAACATAGTTATAGATTATGATAGATCATTTTTCCTACTTTGATCCTTATGATTTTTTCAGAAATCAATATTTAAGCTCCTACACCTACGGTAAATGTACCGGGACCCAAGCGACAGGATAAAACTGAATATTTCTGATCATGAATAATTAGACCCTATAACAACTATGGCACCATAAGGCAAAGATAGACAAAAATTTGTGCTTTTTGTATGGGAGCCCTAAATATTTATTATATTTGAATTTTATTATTAGTTATTAAAGTACAAATACAATTAAAAATTCAATGCATATTTTAACTGTCTGCGCAAACGAAAGTCCATGGAGAATCCGTTCTAAATCTTTAGAATATTATAAAATTATTGCATAATATTTTTGTATGAAGTTTTGGGGGCTGCCGGCTGGCATGCAGTATAATTTTATTTACTTAATTGTAAATTAATCAATATATAAGTAACACAATGTAATATAATATACAAATAACTATTTGTTGAAAAGAGTGTAAGTAAAATAAAAGGTGTAATACTTTATTAGATAATCAAATTAAAGCTCTCGGCCTTTTGTGTTTCAATACGCTCATGATGTAACATTAAAGACGACATAAAAGGGATTCCTCTCTGTCAACCCTTTGTCCCGGGGCGGTAGAGATGCGGCCTGCGCCCCGGGACAATCATAATGAGGGACAATTAACGCGCCTTCCAGACGAATCGAATAAACTTGAATTTCCATAAACATCCGGTTAAATTACGCTTGGTTACCTATTTCCCTGGAAATGTAAACTAAGAGAATTAAGCGACTAGAGCCGCCCACGGACCATAAAAGTTATAAACGTGTATTCGCTCTACCTGGCTCTACTAACTGCTCTACATCTCTCTTACATATCCTTAGCTCTTTGTCAATCTCTCAATAACAACATTTTTCAATTTTGATTTGGCTGGGTAAATCGTAAGTTAGTGGCAGATGCTTCGATGTCGACCATAAATCCCGGCAAATGTTGTTTTGCCTGTTTTCCTAGTTCACCTATTTTTCTCTTGAAGTTTTTTCAGATTTTTTTTCTATAAGCCTCACGGAGCTCGAGATCTTTGCAACGAATGCAAAACCGTGGAAATCGGTTTGTGCGTTCTGGAGTTATAGCGTCAGGAAGGAAAACCCGACTTATTTTTATATAATAGATTATCAAGTCGAAGAATAAAGAAAGCCGCGATAAATAAGCGTTTATCTCTATTCGTGTTCAAGTAATCACCTCAATATTTAGTAATTGAGGGAATACTAAAATATATATTGCGATTTGCGATGTCGTCGTAAAGAATAAAGATGGATGATACAATCAGCGCGGGAATCGCGGGCGGGGCGGTGCGGGGCGGTGCGGGGCGGTGCGGGGCGGTGCGGGGCGGTGCGGGGTGGGGTATCGTTTGAACCGGGATTAGGGACGGGATAGGCCGCGATATCGCGCGGTTAGTAATGGGATCGGGCGGAAATATGTGCGGGCGAATATCCGCACGCCGCTAAACTCCGGATTACCGCGCTATGATGTTTGACCCAATCTAAGATATTGCGTAATCAAAAAACGACTCGCTGGTTTAAGGGCCTCCGCTGTAAATGTGAAATTGTTTATTTCTGGCAATGTCATTCTAAATAAAAGCGGCTACACACGCGTAAATATATTGCTGTAATCTATGGAATATTGTATATTACCTATGTACTTTTCAGATAAAACTGTTTTAAGTGTTGCTACTGAGCTTAAAACACATAGGAGTCTTTACTTAAGAGACTTAGAAGCTTTTACCTTGTACAGTGTACCATAGAAATTCACCTCGTAAATTTATATTCACCTAGATACATTCTCGGCGGAGTTCCACGGTATGACTAATTATAAAGACTGCGCAACATTAGCTCATAAGCGTTAACATAGTTAGGAGTTTCAGCTGAGCACTCAGCCAACTTTCACAAGAGGCAGCTTATTCGCGGTTAATTGTCGTGTTAACAATTCCTCCACTTCCAAACCGCGCCAACCGCGTTATACTTACGTGACTTACTTTCTGATAACTTTGCCATACTACTTTACTTTACGATAGAACTACGTTTTGAATTTTGATGTAAGTTTTTAATTGTTATGCCAGGGGATCCAAATTGTTCTAGTTGGTCCTTTGATCTTATTAACTCTATCAGGGGTAATTACATAACATGTAATTTAAAACATAAAATTAGGTTTTAAACTTTAAATTATTCCGGTGAAACTCCCAGTCGTGTCAGTTTGGAAATAAAAAAATAAAATAGAAATAAAAATTGTTTTATTTCTGAATAGATTTTAAGAAAATACTTTCAGAACGTTGATATACTACGTTGCCTACCACCGGTTCGGGAACTAACCCGGCGTAAGAAACTCGCACGGGGCCCACTTTTTTACCAACAAAAACTGTAACTTACAATTATACAATGCTGTTGTAACTTAAAATTATACAATGTCAATTACATACATACATATTGTAAGTCATAATATAATGATGTAGAAGTAGCCTTGCAAGCAGCCATCCTACTCCCAAGATGTGCCATCGCTTATGAAATCATTGACCTTATAATAGGCTCTGGCACACAAACGCTCTTTGACTACTTTCTTTTTATTAATGGAAAATTTTTGAACGTTTTCTGGGATTTTATTGAAAAGGCAAGGAATACATTGACCTTTAAAAGATTTACTGACTTTACTAAGTCTGATCACTGGCAAATCTTTATTCTATATAATAATAATAATAATACTCCCCACACCGGTTTCGGTGACGGTGGCCGGTTTCATTGAAACCAGACCAGGTACGCAGGAGTAATTTTATAGTGCCCAAGTGTGTGCGCAGTACACAAGAGCACTCTCTATTCCTTTACTCTCATAACCCAGTGGGACGGAAGACCGACACGACTGGCGAGAGATCAGGCGCAGGACCGACTTTTTACATGCCCATCCGACGCATGGATCATCTTACTTGTCAGACAATCAGGTGATCAGCCTGCATAGTCCTAACCAAACTTGGAAATAACATCTTTCCAACGCGGGATTCGAACCCACGACCTCCGGAGTCGAGAGCGACGCTCTAACCACTAGACCACGGAGACCAAATAAAATACATATTACAGACTATGCAGACTATGTATCGTATAGTTGTTTATTTTTCCTAGGTTTTAAGCGTGGCTTTGTCTGCACTCTGCTTGAGTTAATTTCGTAGGAAAACTTACTTTCTTCATTTATTGATGCTACATGTATAATGTTAGTTCCACGTAGGAACAGCGGACTATCCACTGTTCACAACAGTAAACACTAAACAACTCCTAACTCGAAACTTACGTTCGTAAGTCCCTATTGTAAACAACTAAGAAACTCGGTACAGAACAATTGTACAAATAGAATTACCCTATATTATTTCATTCACAAGCGTTCACACCGTTGGTCGGTCTTGGATTTCTCCTCATTTCGAGATAATTAATTCTATAATTTAAATACTGTATGGAGAGTCTGGCCACAGGAATCCGATAGCCAGTTAATCCCAGTCTTTGAAGCACAATAATTATTGTGTGGGTCCGGAGTATCTTGGATGCACAGTCAGCCCGTGCCCACGCTCTGATAAATATACCTACGACAGTCAGTGCCCGATCTATACTAACTACTTAGCCGCTTCGAGCGAAGATCATTTTCGCCGCCCTTTACACATACAGAATGAGCTGGTTTTGTGACGGTATGATGAGGGGAAAATTTAAGTAACCTGATTAAATGTTTCCACTATCCCACCTGAGTAAGTTGGAAGGTGAAATTCTCAAAGTTGGGTGGTGACTAGGTTGGAAGAATATAATATTAGTTAATTTTGCCGTCCTTCATTTTTTGCCGGTCTGGCCCCCCTTAGTTCGGGCCCTCCCTGACGACAGTTATACTATATGAGTCTACTGTGATGTGGACACGTAATAAGGCGCATTAGTAGTCTAGTCATAATATTATCACTAGCTGTTTGACCGAGCTTTGCTCGGTATCCGATGAAAATGACATTTTCTAGAAATGATTTCTAGCTAGATCGATTTATCGCCCCCGAAACCCCCTATATACTAAATTTCATGAAAATCGTTGGAGCCGATTCCGAGATTCCAATTATATATATAACTAGCTGTTACCCGCGACTTCGTCCGCGTCAACAAAATGTGAAAAGTTGATAATAAAGACAGAAATTTTTCTACTCTATTACAAAGGCAGCAGCAGCCTTTCTGTATGTCTATCTCTAGGAGCTGTATCTCTAGAATCCTCCTCCTTTTTGGAAGTCGGTTAAAAAGTAGCCTAAGTTACTCCTTATTACATCAGCTATCTTCCAATAAAAGTCCCGTCGAAACCGGTCCAGCCATTTCGAAGATTAGCCGGAACAAACAGACAGACATACAGACAGACAAAAATTCTAAAAATTGTTATTTTGGTGTCTGTACCATCAAAATGTTCATATGCATGTAGTAAAAAACGGTTATTTGAATATTACAAACAGACACTCCAATTTTATTTATATGTATAGATATGTATAGATATACATATACAAGAATTGCTCGTTTAAAGATATAAGATAGCATTATGCATGTGTCCTACTACAACGTGTTTCTGGGCCGTTTGAGTTTTATATCTCGTTACAACATTAAATTGAAAAAGTTACCCGCCTCCCCCCTTCGGCCGCCCCCTCGCAGGAAATTACTGTCGTTATACACCAATATATAATACGCCGATCACACGAGTTACACGACTTTGATCAGTTAAACGGCTTAAATATGATTTTAAAAACTTTTCTACATTTTTGTACATGAACCGGTGTGTAAAGATGCTATGAAATAATATTATATCAGTTTATTTTTTAAATGTATTTATCTACATATTTTGCTGTAGTAGATGCGTCTACTTATGATCTGTCCTTTACTGGTCCTTTATTATTGGCATCCTAAAATAAAAGCTCTGTCCAAGTTTAGAAAACTTCGAGAAGTATTTTTAGATGCTGAGCTTTCGGAGATGGATCTCGGTCGTCTTTTTATGTTCATAGTTGTACAATAATTGATGAGGTCAATAAAAATACAAGATAAAGAAATAAAATACATTTATTACAAGATCATGTCAAACATGCCGGTGATGCAACCGTGACGCGTCATTGCGTCGTCGGCGCGAACGACGATACCGACGGGTCCCTGGCTAGGGGCATATTTACACGATGCTGCATTTTATATAAATGACATATTGATATATACAGGCTCACACGAGCTCACAGGGAAATGGACGAAACTAAGCCTAACTTTAACTATTAATGTCTTTTATAAACGAATTGGAAATGTTCACTGGCGAATGCACAACTTTCAGTTCCCACGATTTCCCAGTTCCACAACACCCCCCCGACCGTCCTTCACTATTCACTTGTCCTTCAATGGAATTATATTAAAATTCGCTAAGCAGCCGGCGGCGAGGAGGTCGCGGCGTCAAAAGTGCGCGCGCGAGTTTCCGTTCCAGCGGCCGGCCGCCGGCGCCTCCGACGACGCCAGCGACACGTCCGTGGACGGCGGCGGCGCCGGGTAGTACACGGTGGGCGCCGGAGACGTCGTGCGCCGCGCGCGCCCCGTCCGCCCGACACCGCCCGGCGCCCGCCCGTCCGACCGCCGCAGCGTGCCGTTCCGCGCCAGCCGCAGCGACACGCGCTCGCCGCACGACGCGAACGAGTCGTCGCGCGTGTGCTCCGGCGAGTCGCGCAGCCCGCGCCGTCGCAGCCGCCCGCCGCAGAACATCTTCAGGAACACGCGCTTGAACTTCTCGCCGAAGATGACGTAGATGACGAAGTTGACGCTGCTGTTGATGGTCACCAGCAGGTTGCTCGTCTTCACGAGCGGGTCGAGATCATCGAACGCGTCGCCCATGAACACCTCGAACGCGTTCGTCACCAGCGGCAGCAGGTTGCACAGGAAGAACACGAGCACCACCACCAGCAGCATCGTCGCCAGCCCGAGCTCGCGGCGCTGCACGCGCGACAGCCGCGCGCGTTCCGCCTGCGCGCGCCGCACCTGCCGCACGATGCGTGCGTTGAGCGCCGCCAGCGCGGAGAAGGGCACGATGTACATGACCACCAGGTACATCCAGTGGATGTAGACGGCCACGTAGCGGTCGGTGCGGAAGCGCGTGTCGGCGCGCACGCAGTAGATCACCTCGCCGTCGGCGCCAGCCTCCGCCACTACCTCGGCCTCGAAGAACTTGGGCGCGTTGTAGGCGAGCGCGAAGGCCGCCGTGCCCAGCACGTACCAGCGCGCGCGCGACGACGTGCACAGCGCCTTGGCGCGGAAGGGGTGGCACACGGCGACCCAGCGCTCCACGGTGACGATGAGCGTCAGGTACACGGACATGGTCTGCGCGGCGTTGGCCAGCGGGTAGGCGTAGGGCGTGATGTGCGGGCACACGTGGTAGTAGTAGTAGCGCAGCGCGCCCGTCCACGGGTACACGGCGGTCAGGCCGAACAGCAGCACGGAGGTGAGGATGAGCACGGTGTCGCACGCCGCCAGCCCCACCAGCAGGCAGTTGATGGAGGAGCGCATCTGCGGGCGCGACAACACCACCACGGCCAGCCCGTTGCCTAGCAGCCCGCCGGCGCCGATCAGGTTGAGCAGCACGGCGTGCACCACGAAGCGGAACAGCTTGTCGGAGTCGGCCACGCCGGCGTCCGTGTCGCACTCCAGCGGCGCCGAGCCGTTCATGTCGCCGCGCGCCCGCCCGCCGCGCCGCGCACCATCCTACCGCCCGCCGCCCGCGCCGCCTGCACCCTGCTGCATCTGGAATAGATACGTTTACCCTTTGAGTGCACTGTTCTATTCAAATGATCAATAAAAATAAAATTAACTATGCTAGAATTGAACTAAAACTAGCCAAACGACAATAATTTAGCTATAAA
Source organism: Aricia agestis (assembly GCF_905147365.1). NCBI lineage: Eukaryota > Metazoa > Arthropoda > Insecta > Lepidoptera > Lycaenidae > Aricia > Aricia agestis. The sequence continues at coordinate 18,725,177 of NC_056413.1, forward strand.
ATATTGAATTGACAGGAGATTATTTTCGTACTCTACGAAAAATGGCGTCAGTGACAAAAAGACATAAACCGATCATGTTTTTGGAATTTGGGGCAATTTGGGGCAATAAAATACAAATTTAGTTCCGTAAGATATCAATCATGAATGAGCTTCTGTGTTGTTTGTGGGTTGAGTGTGTGATGGAGGCCACCGCCGGTAAGACGAGTGTGGCGTACAACATTATCCGATCCCCCGGTGTTGTGGGGCGGTGCAGCCATGCGCAGCTGTCGGAGCTAGCGCGCTCGGGCGCGCTGCTGCAGCCGCACTGGATTCTCTCTGCTCGCGGCCGCCCACTGCCTGAGCCCGCGCGTCGCGGTCGTGCTGTACGCCACCACCGACCCCGAGCACAGCGGGGAGGGAGCGGTCAGGCGCACGTGCACATCCAGTACCGACACTCACATGACAGTAATCAACACTATTTTAATGGATAAGAGCAAGGGGATCCCTCGACAACGTCGACCATGGTTAGTAGCAACACCATGAGTTGCAACCACCAACTTGTACCTTTTTTGGCCATTTCCAGTCAACCAGTTTTGACAATTTGAAGTAAAATGGTCGCTTTACAAAAATCTATACCGTATATTATATGGCAGTGCAGAGGGATTTATGTGTTTTATCGCAGACGGCAATCGGCAGGTTTAATTTTGCCCCGAGCGGGATTACGCGCATACAGATTGGATGAGAGTGGTATGCGCCAATGTGTGATGCGTTGGAGATTTCGAGGAACTTCTCAATTCTGTACATCACAAAGTCACATCTCATATTTTTAGATAGTATGACGCCATGATCATATTTTGTAAAATAGGCACGTGTGAGTATTTTTGCCTGTTCTCCTCACTGGGCTAAGCAGAATCGGTGGTAGGCATCATGGAGAAATTAAGTGGTTGTTTCTTATTTTCCTATTCTGAGTTTCAAACCAATTTGAAAAAAAAAATCTAATGCAATCGAAATTTAAATAACGAAGTTAACTTCGAATATTTCTGACGACATCTGTGGCTCAGTGGATGAGCGTGTCGGTAACTCACGCCGAGGGTCGCGGTTCGAATTCCGCCGACGGAACAAAAAGTTTTCAAAGTTCCTGTATCATGGATGTGTATTAAATATGTGTATCATATAATAAAAATGTTAAATAATATAATGTATAGTATAAAAATATTAAATATGTTTCCGCGTTGTCTGGTACCCGTAACACAACTCACAAGACCTTCAGGTACTTACCACGGGACCAGACTGACGTGCTGTGAAGCGTCCATAGATATTATTTAAAAAAACTACATCGCAGCCGAAGTTAATGTTAATTAAGTATCTCCAAGTTTTAGTATTTTATTTAATTGTTCCCGACCCGCGCGCCGTATCGAGGCGGCGGAATTCCCAGCGGGGAGTTAGTCGTATGAAATTACCGAGAAGAATGCAGCCGGGGGCTCCGGGGAGTCTTTGTCAACACGCTTTGATTGCTGAAAACTTTTGTGATTCATTCCTTTATTTCGCGCACATTTCGAGCTATAGTTTTGTGCTGAAGTTCTATTAATGAGATTAAAGCTAAAGTTGACTGGTATTTAAAAAGCCATATCGTTTCTTCTTATACCTATATAAAATTATCGTGTCCCAATGTTAGTTACCGTGCTCCTCCGAAACGGCTTTACTGATTTATATTATACTTACAAAGAAAAATACTAAGAAAACATAAATTGTGCAAATTAGCAGTCTTACAGCTTTGCGTTTTCTTCAGAGAACTAAGCTCGAGGCTCTAAGCGGAATTGTGTCTCGAGTGCTATTGATATTGAAAAGGAAAATATGAACTTAAGGCGACGCCTTGATAATTTGGCTTTAGCGATATCGATTTTTCTCAGCAATTAAAGCTAAGAAATTAAAGTTGATTGTCAGTATTCATCGTATCTTTGTCTTTGAATGGGGATTGTCCATTTTTTTTTAATTTTGCTCATTACAAAAACATTTCGAGGAATAAGGTCAGTGATCAGTTTTCTGTATATAAACGAAAAAAATACCCATTAGTTACTTATATTTTGGAACAAATATGTTTAACCTTAGTTTCACCTTCAATGGCGTTAAATTAGCAATAAATTCGACCAACATTACGTTTCGAACTTTTGGTAAGCTTCTCGTATCAGCTTTCACATAATGAGAACTCGCATTTGACGAACCAGCCATTATAAATAAGATTGAAAGGAAATTAAAAACACTGCAGAGTTCAATTAGCCGCCGATGATGACGTCATAGCGAAACTTTATAAATTTATTGAGAAAAAACTAGCCAATGAATTTCAAAATTATTTAATTTGTGTTCTTAAAATACCCTATTTTAACGAAAAAAATATCAAAAGTACATGTGATTTTTTTTGGACAATGCCCATTACCCATAGCATAACACGATTGGTCAACTTTTATAACACAGAAAAATCAATCAAAAAGACCTCTGTAAAAAAGGATTCGTATTTTGCCAACAGCGGCGAGTGATTTAAGCTTACAAAATTTATATATAGATTGGTTCAAGCATACAATTTAATTTGCCCATAGCTCATATGAAATGTATTTATGGTTTTTAATTACGCGACAAAAACCATTTTGTCGCTTACGCCCTTTCCATTTTTTGCTGTTCCATTGCTTATTTTCGGCCGCCGGCTTCTCATAGAAAACAAGCAATCTAAAACAATATCCAAAACGGTTTTTTACTTTAACGCGGCGTCACCTTAATGATTTTGTTGTAGTACAAAATATATCTAGATATTTGTATCTAATTGCCCATGATCGATATCAATAATTGTGCACGATATAAACAGCTCGGTAGTAATCATTGGCATGGAGATACTATGAGTCCCGGGAAGGACATAGGATACTTTTAATCCCGAAAAAATGTATGGTTCCCGCGCGATAAACAAATTTTGATGAAACGGAGTTGTGGGCGTCATCTTATTTTATAATATTTTATGACTCTTTATTAATTATTAAAGATACCTTTACTAATTTAAGGCACACGTTGTGTCAGTTGATATCTAACGCAAATGTCAATGTTTAAAATGTTGAGAGACGGCAGTCGTCGCCTCGTATTGGGAGCATGTTGTCGGGTTGTCGGTAATGAGCCGATGACATGTCACATGAATATCAAAGCAGTACGCCTGTTGCCAGCGGGCCGCAGCTATTACTGGTGAGTGGTGGTTCGGAACGTGTTTACTGTTTAGTATCATTATTACCTGTGAGTATATTATGAATGCGAAAGTGTGTCTGACTGTTTGTACCGTACTGATTTTGATGAAATTTAGTATGGGCATACTTTGAGGATATTATGTATTTAATTTACATCCGTGTAAAATGTACGGTTCCTAAGCGATGAAATAATTAATAATTTAATTATGGTTTTAAATCTCGGTATCTGTCTCACTCCTTTAATGTCTTTCTAAAAACAACGCCTTAAAACTTTAATTCGTTATACTAAAAACTGCCCCGTTTCTAGGACAATCACATTAAATTGAAAGTTCGGCTTCGGCTGGCAAAAAATAATTAAAAAGTGAGAACTTTACAAAATAATATTTAACGAAAACTTCGTCTCCTCGTCTAGTGCATAGAGGCTCAGAAAACTTCACCGTCCGCAGCAGCCCTGGAATAAGATATATTATTATAGACAAAAAGATCCTCTCCTCAGTCAGATAATAAAAATTCTTTTGAAAATTGCGATAAAACCCCAAAATATTAAGAAAGGCATGAATTTTTCTAGTCACGTAAGACTTATGTAAATAATAAGTTGTGATGTTCATATTATATCATGGTTGTTTGCTCTACGTAAAAATTCGGAGCAGGCAAGTTCCAATAATACTGTAGATTAATAAATATCCTGATGTAGAATGTAGGCGATAATTTTAGCTATTGGACGGAAAACGTTGAGATTTTACAACGGTACTACAGTATTTGCAAATCGAACACGTTTGCAGCTAGTCACGTAAAATTACCAGCCAGCAAAAATGTCGACGCGACGACTGGTCATATCGACCTCATATAGGCTTATACAAGCTAAAAGAGACTACTTTGTACCGAGTGTTCTCAATTTATTATTTTTTTTGTATATACCGGACTCTTTTAAAAACAAGATGTCTTCATTATACAAAAACAAAAGAAATTTTTCGAAAGACTCTACCAAACCTTCCATAATCATTTTTATTCAGTGCAATCCCCTATGGATAAGGAAAATGGCCTTTTAAACCCTAGGTGCTTAGTCAAATAATTGCATTCACTAGACTCAAATTTAATTTAGGGATTTTATACAACGCATCGCGTGCGCCATGAGACAGCCCGGCCAGGCCGCGGCGGCCATCGAGATTTATACCTTCGTATGAAACCGCCATAGACGACGCGCACCTGGCCGCAACGCGACCTGCGGCCACACCATACTTTCGATGGCCGCTAGTGCGCGCCAGGGCTTAGTAATGCGGTAAGTACATCAAATTCCGTAAATTTTTTACATCCAATAAATAGGAGAAATCAGTGTGTTTTGCTAGTAGTAGCTCGTATTGCCAAGTGCTGGGGTATCGGTCGCACGGAGGTTCCGGCGGTCCTGTCGTCAACCGCGGCGCGGCGCACTAGTAACTCTTTACCACTTGGTAAAGAGTGTACTAGACTCAGCAATATATTATTGTTTAAAGGCTTTTAATCGAGTTACGCGCATCGTGTGCGAGCTGTACATTTTGAGGGCATAGACGATTGTGATCCTAGAAGACCCAGCAGCGAATTGTGGTAGCGACTCTTAAATAATGTCCTCGTGTCAAAAAAAAATGGCTGATTCTAACTGGTTATTTAAAAAGCAGTAAGAGTGGTAAGATAATACCTATATATAAAAAGTCAAAAACTCCTACGTGACAATACCGGCTCTCTAGCAGATCATTTATCAATATAACGTCGTAAAGAAGAACTAACGTTGTAACCGAACCCGACACAAAAAGCCTAGACACGCACATGTAATTAGACTCAGATACGTCGTTAGCAGCCATCACTGTCTTGAACGAGCACACGCAGCGTCTACCCGCAGACGCTGACGTCACGCTATCAGCGTACTCCAAGGCGCTCGCACGTCTCCAATAACACCCGAGCGATATAAAATAGTAATAAGTGTTTCAGATGGTCAGTTTTTTTGGTCTCGAGATACATATATCTCGCTGTTATAGCGCTGAGATATTGCCTCATAAGGTATTCGAGTGGGTCGGCGACGCGCGACGCGGCGCGCGGCGCAATATCAGGTTCAGGTGTAAATCCAGTTGTCTCGGCTGTCTGCTTGTAACGACGATCAATGTATCACTGTTCACACGACGATATATTATGTCATATTGCTAGACTGTGACGATATTGTCCGATTTTCGTAAGTTATTCAGAGCATATTTTTTGAGTCAATTTTTAGAATAGGAGATATACTAAACTTGTCTGTTAGTTGTGTACTGTGTATGGAAGATTTTGGATATATGATGAGCCATTATTTAACTACATTAAGAGAAACCTTCGCCTTTTTTATTCTTCCAAACAGGCTCGAGGCAAAGAAAATATCCTCTTAATGCTAAGTACTCACATACGGTTTTGCTCGATAGTTTTACTCCAAATCGAGTAATAATTACTGTGTGAACCGCAAAACTCACAGCTCGAAGGATTGATGGAACCGGATCGAGCCGGATTGACGGAATGAAATATATCGATTTAGAATAAAACTATCGAGCAATGCTGAATTTGTGGACGAAAACCCGAGCCGCGGGTTTTGCTCGACGTTATTGCTCGATCGAGCAAAACCGTATGTGAGTACTTAGCATAACACCGACCGAGCTCGTTCTTTTTCCTAACGCAGTTCAATAGACTTGTGTCTTACGAACATTGAGAGGTCTTGACGGTGACGGTGATGACGGTGACGCGGCGCTACACCGACATCGTCACAGATACGCTGCGCGTACGCACCCGCCCGCATATCATAACTGCGCTCATAATGTGGACTTGTTCATAAATGTTGCGAAGCGCTGCAGTTGTGTGTTTTCTTACGGCCGCCGTGCTGATCAATTGTAGAAAGCTTTGCATCTTTCGTAAGTTTAATATCTTCATATACAACATTCATAAAATATCATAATATAATACTTTGATATTTATCTATTTACATATTGAAGATCGCATATTCAATAACATATATTTTCAATATGATTGAATGTCCACAAAGACGACTGTTGTTTGTCAAATAAAGAGCCCCCGCCGCCTCCCGCCGCCCCCCGCCGCCCCCCGCCGCCCCCGCATCATTTATGGTCGTATGTTGTATGAATTTGCAGCAGGAGTATTATTGTTTTGTGCGAGTACGAGTTAAGGCGATTGCGTAAAGTGTGCGGCTTGTATCGCTGAAAGGCAATGCGATGAAGGCGATATTATAATAACAAGGGAATTGGTGTTCTGTTTCTTACAAAAGTATTTCTATTCTTGTCTTTAGCTTCCACGAAACTGATAAAATAAGCATATTTGTTGAGACCGATTATATTGCCTGTTTGGTATTTTTAAGAATACAATTTTGCCGTTTAAACATATCGAGACTGCATCCAAACTATGTTATATTATTATATGGTTGTGAGTTTGCCTTCTCAATATTTATGATACATAAATACTCGTAGATATTGAAACATTATAATATCCTAAACTGAAATATTTTTGGTAAATCCGCACTCGAAAGCCAATGGTTTTTCAATCACGAGTTTTAAATTAAATCGTCAGCGAATGGAACTGTTTACAATAAAGAGGCTGGAATTTAATGAAAATTGTAATATTGTGTCAATAGCTCGGTGCGGCGGCGGTGAGATTAGCGGGCGCGGGCGCGGTGCAGCGGACGTCCGGTGATAGCGCCGAGCTGCGGGCTAGCAGGGATATTATTGCACAGCTACGTCATCGTAGCATTATCGAGTGTATAAAAGCTCTTGTAATTTTCATTTTATTAAAAGCTTTTATTTAACTTGCTCTGTATGTATGTAAGTATGTATGTTCGGGTGAAATCTTGGAACTCAATTTTGGAGTAGATATATTTAACCGATCGAGCTGAAATTTTGCAGGCACGTTTAGTTTGGATGACAATACATGATATTGTATGTGACATCACTCTAAATCCAATATGGCCGACCATCCAAGATGGCAAAATTCATAATTCATTCATATTCATAATTCGTTTATTATCTCACCACATTAAGATCAAATACAATGTTATGTAGTACATACTCAACAAACTTGGCACTGGTTATGTGGGAGACTGGTGCCTAAACTAGGCGTAGCCTGTATTTCAGGACACCAGGATCTCCAAGCAAGGTAAAAGTATTCCAACTACATATTTACAACAAAGCAGTGAAACAATTATCAATGTGTTGCCTATAGGGTAATAGTGTGACAGTATAGTGTGTGTGTGTGTGCGTGCGTGCGTGCGTGCGTGCGTGCGTGCGTGCGTGCGTGCGTGCGTGCGTGCGTGCGTGCGTGTGTGTGTGTGTGTGTGTGTGTGTCAGTCAGGTACAGTAATGAGAGTTTCAGTGTTTATGTAAGATAGTGTTAGCAGCCATTCATTAACTCTTTTTTTGCATGCTCTCATGGTTAGGGAGTAAATGTTTATTGTCTTATTAATTTTTTTATAAACATATCCCCCCAGAAAACTAAAGAAACGATTGGCGAAGCGTGTGTGAAAACGGTGCGCGGTTGCATCAAGGTTATTACGTCTTTTGCAACCGGATGGTGGGATGTAATTAAGGAGGCTATGGTGTTTGAGGACTGCATAGGATATATACAGTTGGCGTACCGTCAATGCTTTTGTTTGCTTATAGAGAGACTCAGTTGGGTAACGGAATGGAAGGCTGTTTGACACTTTGAGGATTGCCCGTTGCGCTCGTTCCAATTGTAACATAGTGTCTTTGTGTGTGCCGCCCCATGTTGATATACAGTACGTGAGTAATGGTTGGCAAAGAGTGAGATAGACCACCCTCCTCAGTCCTCCGTCCGCCACGTTTCTTAAGTTTTTAAATATTGGTATCAATTTTCTTATTCGAGACGTAAGCGCCTCTACGTGTGGACGGAAGCTGAGTGAGGGGTCCAAGATAACTCCCAGGTATTTGGTTGAGGTTGTTCTTTCCAGAGGTTCACATGTACATGGCTCAACATGGGGGTTACAAGTGTGTGCGGTGATACTATGGAATGTCAATGAGGGGGGCGTTCGTATCGCGAATGGGATGTATTTGGTTTTTTGGGTGTTAACGGTAAGAATGTTTTTGCGTAACCATTCTACTACAGTGTCGAGGCCACTTTGTGCCGTATTAAAAACGCTAGTCCAGGAATCTGAGTGGAACACGAGAGCCGTATCATCCGCAAACGTGAAAATTTTTCCATCACGTATGTTGAGCGTACACAGATCATTAATGTAGATGAGGAAGAGGGTTGGAGCAATTGCGCTTCCCTGAGGGACGCCAAAAAAATAGTTAAAAATAGTTATTTTCTATGCAGTTCTACAATATAGATATTAAATGAAAGGACTTTTTGAGAGTAACTCGAAAACGAATGTAATGTCATACTACTGGCGGCTCGTCCAAGATAGAGGTATAGTTATTTTTAATGCACTTCTGCAATATGGGTATCAAATGAAAGGGATCATTGAGAGTAACTTGGAAACGAATGTAATGTCATTCTACATCCAATATGGCGTCTCATTCAAGGTAGGGGGATATAGTTATTTTTAATGCACTTCTGCAATACGAGTATGGGTAGCAAATGAAATGGCTCATTGAGAGTAATTTGGAAACGAATGTAATGTCATTCTACATCCAATATGGCGGCTCATCTAAGATAGGGGGAATATAGTCATGTCGTGTCCTCTCGTGCCGTGTCGTGTCGTGTCGTGTCGTGTCGTGTCGTGTCGTGTCGTGTCGTGTCGTGTCGTGTCGTGTCGTGTCGTGTCGTGTCGTGTCGTGTCGTGTCGTGTCGTGTCGTGTCGTATCGTGTCGTGTCGTGTCGTGTCGTGTCGTGTCGTGTCGTGTCGTGTCGTGTCGTGTCGTGTCGTGTCGTGTCTTGTTATGTCAAGTCAAAACCAGTTGGGCATTAGAAAATGCCTGGTTGAATCCGGTCATTTTTATTAAGTGATATTTAATTTTTTAGTCGTAAAATTAAGTAAGTACGATTTCTTAAAGACTTAAATTAAGATACTCATACTCATTTTAACAAATTCTTGAAACAAAACAAACTACAATCAAGTAGACTTAAGAAATCTAGTCGAGAGATTTAACTAAAAATAATTATAAGCAAATAACTTTTTGAAAAAAAGCTTTTACTTAAATACTTTAAAAAGAAGAAAATAAATTCCTCCTTAAACATTCTAAATATTAAGTTATAACCTCAATATATTATACAATTTGCATTATTATAAAAGCTAATTTTTGATGGGGGTGTCGAAAAAGGACGTGTTCGTTCGTTTACAGTTAGCAAATATTTTACCAATATTATGTATACTAATCTGCTAAACGTTAGTCTTCCCCGGCTGTACACACTCAGCAATCTGTCGTCATGCTAATCGGGCACATTATTATTTGTCGCGCAGATGCGGGTGACGCCGCGGCCGTGACGCGAGGTCTCGGGCCGCGATACCGCCGCGCGCCGACCGCGAAATGTACGGCTACGCATTACTCACATCGAGTACGGAGTTAATGTATGACGGAGTACTGGGTGCGACATTTTTATGTATATACGTTAGGGGCTTATAAAATGCGTGAGACGTTTTTGGCGAGACGTTTGTGATTTTCAATATTTGGCAATATTATGTCGGTAGCTTCACGCGACCTAAGTGTGACCTAAGTTTAGTTTATATTGTAACGTGATGAAGCGATGCAATGAATTTTTAAATTGAATTTGACAGGCAAGTACCGCGACCGCGAGCGGCAAGCCTAAAGGTACAAGTTGGAAGCCGGCTACATGGAGTTGCAGCAGACGACGTGTCGTTGGTTAAACACTACTGGTTTCTATTTATTTTTATGAATAACTGTCGCTAGCTTCGAGTCGACACGTCGTCTACGGTTGCTTCATGACGTCGACTGCCAAACGGCACCTTTACAATTCAATGCATACCTGGATGACCGAGCTTTGCTCGGTATAACAAACACTCATTGACTTCGTGTTACTTAATAACGCGATCTGCTGGTCGTTAAAACAATTAGTTGCTAACAAAATAGTATTATTATTCGCCAATAGATGTCAAGAATAGTCATATTTTTCAGTTTATCGATTATCGATAAAACACGAATAAAAAGATATTTTCTGAAAATGATTCCTAGCTAGCTAGCTAGCTAGCTATCGATTTATCGCCCCCGAAACCCCCTATATACTAAATTTCATGAAAATCGTTGGAGCCGATTCCGAGATTCCAATTATATATATATATATATATATATATATATATATATATATATATATATATATATATATATATATATATATATATATATATATACAGGGTGTAACAAAAACAAGTGATAATACTTTAGGGTGTGTACGTGTTCCTGGTAGAGAGTTCACTGTGAAAGTAGCAGCGCTGAAAGACCAAAATTTTTTTTCACTTTTGTATGGGGAAACTCGTGACGCTCGGGCCCTTGCCCGTACAAAAGTGAAAAAAAATGTTCGTCTTTCAGAGCTGCTACTTTCACAGTGAAATCTCTACAAGGAACATGTACACACCCTAAAGTATTATCACTAGTTTTTGTTACACACTGTATATATATATATATATATATATATATATATATATATATATATATATATATATATATATATATATATATGGAATCTCGGAATAATAATATAAAAATCTAAATGATATTCGTAACATTGCAATGTGAACTGACCTTAACACAAGTCGAGGTCTTTTTATACGCTGTATAAGTTCGTTTACCTCTGGTTAGGTATACCAGTAAAATACGTATACCAGATTTTTTACATAAAAATTATTGTATAACAACACATTATTTGGGCGTATCTATCTGGGTAGTGGGTTTACTATGCAAACAATAGCCTTTCATCCAAACCTTAATCGACCTGTAACTATACATACAAAACTACCCGACACATTGAAATACATATTTTAATACAGGTAATAAATCACGAGTGGACAAACATCCCGACACCGCGTGTGCTGTAGTGTATACTTATACCGCCCCACTCCATCATCACAATGACACCTTACCCCGGAAATACTTCAACCTATTCATAATTTGCATAACTATAACCTACTATTTGACAAGGATTTATAGGTTTATATAAAAATCTAAATGATTATTTTATAATGATAAACTATTAGTGCGTCCGTAAATCGTTATAAAGGGATGCTACGGGCCGCTACGGGCGGCTACGGCGCTACGAGATGCTACGAGTGCTACGCCGTAGCACCTGCTACGGCGTAGCAATCGCTACGAACTCATTGATTACCGCACCGTTAACAGATAGAATATAATATCCATTATTATTCATGCAGCACACATATATTATAATTAATGTGAAAGTGTGTCTGTTTGTTGTGGCATGGAGATACTTTGAGTCCCGGGAAACAGAATACTTTTTATCCCGGAACCGTGTGCGGTACCCGCGCGATAAACGGATTTTGTTTTGTAGCAATAATATAAACTATTTAATTAGAGAAGCATATTATAGTAAAACTAGTTTTTCTTAGTTTTGCTGTATATAAAGTAATGTATAATATTTTATTAAACACATCTAGAGCAACGAATACAGAACTGGGTGACACGACCTAAATGCTCATAATATACAATTTCTAATTATCCCTGCCTAGGCTCGTTATATTAATATTTATCAGCGCTACATAAACATCGACCCTTTTTAATTAACATTAATTCGTTCTGTAACACTCCTAAGTCCTAACTTAAACGACTCTCGTTTGTGATTTTTATGAATAAATATTAATAAAACTTAAAAACTTAAATACCACTAATAACATTTGAATATACTAATGTTGCCTGTGCCATTTTTACCTACTAAAATCTAATTAATACAAATCCGTCAGTAGTTTAGGCGAAACTGAGGATTAACAGCCTTACACCAGAGGGCCCAGACAAACGGCAAGCGATTATTGTAAACGCCAACGCCACAAAATGTATGGGATTTGACATTAGTATTTGCTAGCGAAGCGATGACTTATGTCAAATCGCATACTACTACTTGTCTAGTAGGGCTGAGGTTTATACGTGAGGTGGTTGCCACTTCACGCAAGTGTGTGTCTGTTGGGAGACAGACATACATACATTCGTATTTATAAAATATCTGTGAAGAAGTATGCGTATACGGCTCACATTACTCTTTATTCATTAGCAGCTTTTCAACGTGATGAAAATATTCAAATTGTGAATATAATTCCGACTGAATTTTACTCACATTTTCGGTGTTGTTGTATGAAGTTAGTCGCCGGGATGCTCTGCACGTACCTCGCCTCGTGACAACGGAAATTGAGGAATTGATACTTCAAAAAATACTTCTTCGCTAAGGCTTCTTTTACATCAGAGATGTGCGAGGATGCGTAGCGATGGATGTGTTATCCATCGCTACGCATCCTTCTTCGCTAAGGCTTCTTTTACATCAGAGATGTGCGAGGATGCGTAGCGATGGATGTGTTATCCATCGCTACGCATCCTCGTGTGTTAAATAACCAACGGAATTGCTTCATTTACTTCACCTCGGTCAGCACAGCTCTGGTGGAAACGGCTTATCGGAGCTAGATTTTTGCGCATACAAAACAAGCGAGAAATGTGTTGCGAGGGATGTGTGCGAGGGATGTGTGCGAGGGATGTGTTGCGAGGGATGTGTGCGAGGGATGTGTTGCGAGGGATGTGTGCGAGGGATGTGTGCGAGGGATGTGTTGCGAGGGATGTGTGCGAGGGATGTGTTGCGAGGGATGTGTGCGAGGGATGTGTGCGAGGGATGTGTGCGAGGGATGTGTTGCGAGAAATGTGTGTTGTGATGGATGTGTTGCTAGTACCAGCGCATTTTTACAGCATCGTTACACATCTTCGTAGGCACATATTCGTCGCACAGCTTTGGTGGAAACACCTACACATTTTCACAGCACAGCTAGATATCCTCGCACGACACAATTCCATCGCACATCTCTGGTGGAAACGCAAGAGATGTGTTGCGAGGAATGTGTTTTTGAGATCCAATAGCATCGCCGCGCTGAGCGATGTCATGGCAAGCTCACGTCAATGAAGCGATTCTATTGGTTTTCAAAAACACATTCCTCGCAAGTCGCAACACATCTCTGATGAAAACGCAGCCTTAAGAGGATACACCAGGGGCTAGAGAAATGAAAAAAAAGTACGTGTAATATCTATAGCTGTCTCCCTTACCTCAAACCTATACCGCAGAACGCGATAGAGACAACTGCAGAAAATCCAGAAAATCAACGATTCGTTGTCCCCTGATTCCTTCTCCAAAACTTAACCGATTTAAGTACTTTTTTCATTAAAGATTAAAAAAAGGCTTGAGCTGTGTTCCTATGTTTTGCTTTTTTTTGTATAATCTAGCCAAATCTGTTTTCTGGACGTTTGAACACAGCGGAAAATCTAGCCATTTTTTTGGGTTTCTGAACGTTCATATCTTATTTAATAATTAAATTATGAAAAAAAAGAAAACATAGGGACATTGTATTAGTGGCCGTAGATATTCAGGAAAAAAATTATAACTCTACTAGCATTATCCAGGGAGGAAACAGGGGACAACGTTTGTATGGAAAAAATGGGGGTGTGGACTCCTCTTAAGGCCCGCTTGCGCTATCTATTGCTGATCGTTTGTACTTCTTCACTTTCATAAGCATAGAGAGTTTGAGAGACAAAACGATGTTAATTAAACATTATGTTATTGCACTTTTTCCCGGCTTCTGATGTTTTTCATTAGCGCTGTCGATTGGCTAACGTCAAAATATTAATCAATCAACAACGCCGTTGAATAGATAAAATCCTGTCCAATACATTAAATCAATATACCTAGCGGAATAGCGGCACAATCCCGAGCTGTCAAACGAAACCGAAATTGATTTACATCTGTGTGTACAAATATATTTCCGTGTGCGTAAATGATGTTCTTACTTCATACTGGTTTCTTATGTCTATGCTTCCTACATAATATACATTTTTCTGAGAGCTCAAATTGTCAACGTGATTGACTGTCAAACATGAAAAGAAGAGTTCGGCCACCTCATATTATAACCAAAGACTTCTATTTAAATAGAATTCTTTGATTATAATGCGTTTCTTTCCACGCAGTGTTAACGATAGTGACATCTCGCTCGCTCAGCTCTTTGTTCCTCTATTCCGCCAGGTATATTAACTTTATGGTCCAAATACCCGAGCAGCCGGGTATTACAATACGATATTAAATCCAAGATAATTACTATCCCGTATTAGAACAAAATATGGGATAGACAATGAGATTGAACGTGTGACGTCACTGAACAGAGATGAATGTGGCTCTGCGGTGGACGGCGGAGGACGTCGGCCGCAGACAACCCGTGATTTACGGAGTAGAGAGACCCAAAGAGGTGGCTCACTTTCGCAGAGAGGTTACGTATTTTCGACCTTAATTCTTTACAAATAAGGTTCAGAAGTAAGACAAGATAGGTTTTCGACTGTACGACAAGATCATTTAACGTGTGATCGATATATTTTCCACCTTCCACTTTTTATTCAAAGAAACACCGAGTAGGACGATTAGGAGTAGGAAATTCAAACAATTCGAATTTGGATTCGCTTCTCGTACAAGAGATCGAGTATGACGAAACCCGAAAACGACAGTCGTGGAAAGCTGCTAGCCTTTCACTTACAAGTGCTGATAAACATCACAACCTGGCGAACATACAAAACAATAACCACAGTGTGCGTTACCAGCATCTAAGAATTTTCGTATTAATTATTCCTGTGATTAATATTAATCTAGCAGTCGCTTTGTCCCCGTAATTACACACTCGAATTACTCGGCAGTCCCCTTAAGATTAATTCGGGCTCCGGAAGAAAGGCCTTCGGAGAGAAAAATCTTGAAAGAGGCCATTCACGCACAGATTCGAAAGTTGTTCAGTTTATAATTACATGAGACGTATTCGTCAGATTGATGGATGCTTTTGTGTCCCCCGCCGGCCTGCGCTCTCGGCCCTCGGCCTTTGCAGACGGAGCCACGTCTAATTGCTTCGAGGTCATCAGGTGCTTGACAAACCCTGACCCCTCGGGTAGAGGTCTTAAAAAATAGAATGAATTTTTTAAACTACTTAATTGAAAACGTAAAAGGGCGGCTTTTTTAATTTTTTTTGTAAAATTGTTGTGTTTAAAATTCATCTTACCCTAGTTACTGGATAGGATATACTAGGATCCCTTCATAGAAGGACCTTCACCGAGCTGGTGAAGGTCCTTCTAGGAAGGTGGGATGAAAAGTATTGAATGTTTAATTACGTATACGTATGTTTACTTACGTACAAATTTGTTGCAAGTGGGTTGCCTAAAAAATTTCAGTCCAGAGTTTAAAAAAAAATTGAAAAAAAATTTTTTTTGAACACTTCGCTGGTTTGGTTAATAGACGAATTCTATACCAGTCGAAAGACGACAGTATGGGGCCCGTAGAATATGAAAACGTTAGGTTGTCTATTTTTTCCCGTCACAACTCTATAAATCGATACTAGTTATATCGGTCTGGTTAATAGGGCTTCATACTTTTATTGGTATAGAATTTGTGTATTGTACCAGCGAAGTGATCAAAAAAAATTTTTAATCCTTTTCTCTGTTTTTTTTATTTGTCTATTAACCAAACCAGAAAAATTAAGTAATTTTTTTGTGTTTTTTTTAATTTTTTTATTTTGGACTGATATTATTTAGGCAACCCACTTGCAATTAATTTGTTGACATACGTAATCTATATTATAATATATAAAACTCAAAGGTGACTGACTGACATGGTGAGCTATCAACGCACAGCCCAAACCACTGGACCGATCGGGCTGAAATTTGGCATGCAGGTAGATGATTTATTTTGGACTGAAATTATTTAGGCAACCCACTTGCAATTAATTTGTTGACATACGTAATCTATATTATAATATATAAAACTCAAAGGTGACTGACTGACATGGTGAGCTATCAACGCACAGCCCAAACCACTGGACCGATCGGGCTGAAATTTGGCATGCAGGTAGATGATAATATGACGTAGGCATCCGCTAAGAAAGGATTTTAATCAATTCTACCTCCAAGGGTTTAAAATAGGGGATGAAAGTTTGTATGTAATAATACTGCTTAACGCTACTTTTCATCCATTAAACAGGTCGGTGAAGGTCCTTCTATGGTGGGATCCTAGGCCATACCAATATCGTACCGAATATAAACAAGACTGGTTTCATACGAAACCAGTATCATACGAATATCATACCAGTACATATCATATCATCAGATTTCATACGAATCATCATGTTCGTTTCAATTTCATTTATTCCTCATAAACTATAAAACAAGTTATAAAAGGTTGGGGGAAAAGTCTTTTCGCATTGTATCTGGCTGATTTTGGTATCATTAAAAAGTTTTAATATTACAGAAGACAATTCTAAATTGAAATTAGGCAAATGTGAGATTTTAATTTGTTTTTCTTATTGTTAAAATGAGTGATTCTAATGAAGAACTTCGATACCGATATCTGTGAAAGTAGCGCAAATTTGGTTTAAGCGTTTTCAATCCGGAAATTTTGATATCAAAGATGCAGGTCGCTCTGGTCGCCCTGTTACGGACAAAGCTGATGCCATTTTTGAAAGATCGGCATATTAGTAGTTACGTTACACAATACCTACTATTTTACTTATTTTTTATGAATTTTACTTATTTTGACTTCTAATGGATATTATATTAATAATTGTGGACTTTGTTTTGTAATAGATTCTTATAGTAATTCTATAAATTAACTTTCAGTAATGATTACTTTGACTTTTGCACGCCACCTGGATGGCAGAATGTTTAGAACAGTATTTTATAATTTGAAGACCTATGTTATGCACTACATTCTTGCAATAAATATATTTCATTTCGTTTCATTTTATTTCATTACGATCTAGCTGAAGTACTGGGAATTGACCACAAAACGGTTTTGGCGCATTTGAAAAAAGCTGGGTACACAAAAAAGCTCGATATTTGGGTGCCTCACGAGCTCACTGAAAGAAACCTAATGAACCGTGTACTCATTTGTGATTGTTTATTACGACGTTATAAACCGAACCATTTTTGAAGAAGCTGATAACTGGTGATGGTTAAGTGGATCATGTACGACAAGAACGTGCGAAAAAGATCGTGGTCAAAGGCCGGTCAGGCTTCATAGTGGCGAAACCCGGGCTAACTCGCAACAAGGTGATGCTGTGTGTGGTGGGATTGGAAGGGCATTATTCATTATGAGCTCTTACCGCCAGGCAGGATCATCGATTCTGAACTGCACTGCGAATAACTTATGAGATTAAAGCAAGAAGTTGAGTTGAGTTTTTCACCATGATAACGCTAGACCTCACACATCTTTAGCCACTCAGCAAAAATTACGGGAGTTTGGCTGGAACGTGCTAATGCATCCGCCATATAGTCCTGACCTTGCACCTTCAGATTTGCAGCAGCAACAAAATGGCACCTATATGCTTTAAGAGTCCGTATACGAAATTTTGCCGATTTCGCTGATTTAACAGACGTCATTTAACAGTTAAAATACAGTATTTATATAAGTTTTAAATGCACAACATGTAAGATCATTTCAATTATAATCTAATGTTGGAGCCAGATTGGGCCCATTTTACCTAAAATTTTGCCGATATACATATTTTTTTACTCAACTATTTCATATTAAAGTGGTAAAAAGTAATTCCAACATTGTTATAGACGACTTTATCAACAGTACATTGTATTTTTTTTCATACCGTTAAGACGTCATATACAATCCATAAACAGGTGATATTCTAAACCTTTTACAGCAAAAATCACAATACTGTCGCGGGTTTGAGTTGGATTATTTAAAAATACTTAAAAACTAGCTCCAACATTAGATTATAATTGAAATGATCTTACATGTTGTGCATTAAAACTTATAGAAATACTGTATTTTAACTGTTAAATCAAGTCTGTTAAATCACCGAAATCGGCAAAATATCGTATACGGACTCTTTATCAATTGAACATACTTTATAAAAAAACCTTTTGAAATTTTATATAAGTAAAATGCGAAGAAACTTTTCCCCCAACCTAATACAATATCATATGCTATAATGGTTCAAAGCATCCTAAAACTATGTTATTATCGAAACTGTGCGGATAAAATCAGAACAACAATAAACAACGCCGCGCTGTATCAGCGTGGAGCACCCTCGCGCCTCGCCGCGCCGTGGCCGCGCCGCCCCGAGCGGCCCCGAGCCGCGTCGCTCGTGCACAAACACAATACAGTATGTTTCATTTTTCCATACTCGTGATCACATTATTTTGAAAATATAGAAGCTACATTTTGCACAATATCTAGGAAGGTAATCCCATGCTAATTTTATATATAGCGAATTATTGTTTTTCTGTTTGTCTGCCAGTCTGCTACCAGTTGAGTGGCTGAATTTAGGCTTCTTACAGACGAACGGCACGTGTCGGCAGCACATGTCGGCGGCGACTACTACGACCTTTCCTAAAACTATCATGTTTCCAGGACGCTTTGTTGTAAGATTACAATAACATTACCGTACTCAGTTTTTTAAATATAATACATAACATAATAACAGTTAAAAAATTACTAAATAACAGCTAAACATTGCTAAATCCGCTGTGAAATATCAACTTTTTTAAGATGGCTAGCTTGACGTTAAAGTAATATTGCTTATCTGACAAACGGTTAGTAGAGGTGGTGGTCGGCCCCCAGTTGTGACTTACCGCCTAAAGGTAAGCGTCCACAGGTCAGTTTCGCATCAAACGGATATTTTTTTCACAGAACGTCTGCTGAATCGGCAGCGTACGGATTACCGACTAGTAAATGAATGCTCAAAATTTGGTGTGGATGGAAAAGTCGACAGCAGAAATTTTGATTTAGGAACTTTGTTTGGACTAATTTGAAGATAAACATACTGGCTAGTCGGTAATCAGTACGCTGCTGATACAATGAACGTACTATAAAAAAAATATCCTTTTGATGGGAGACGTCCGTTGCGTAGGATACCGACCTGTGGACGCTTACCTTTAAGCGGTACGTCACAACTGCAAGCGTGACAAACTGTCCTCGGCTGCCGTTGACTGCCGCGGACTGCCATCGACTGCCGCCAGCGTTGCCAGATTTAATTTGTACCAAGTCGGGACTTTAGAACTTTTTGAAAAAAAAAAGCGGGATTCTTCAGTCAAAAGCGGGACAATGTAAAAATGGGTATAAAATCAAAAGTTTTTTTAAACTTTTTATCTTTTTATTTACATTAGAATAACGTTTACGTGGCAAAAGATAGCTAAAGTAGCCAAAGAAAATCCACCCCTGTACCTCCCGTACTTTTATCTTCATTACGCTCCTTTCTTTCTCAGCACGCTGCACGTACGTTCGGGCTTTACCCGAAAAGCGGGACTGAGCCTGTCCCGCGCGAGACATTTAATTTTGATGAAAAAATCGGGACGTCCCGCCAAAATCGGGACGTCTGGCAACGCTGACTGCCGCCAACTTCCATCGACTGCCGCCGTTGCGTTCGTCTGTTAGCGCTCTAACGTTTGGAAATATATTATCGGAAACCTACGGAATCGATTCATTAAAGCGCATACAAATTTGTGGATGCAGTGTCTCACTATATTCAAGGTCCGCTGTCGTTGTCTATCACGTTGAGTCTTTTCATTGAAAAGCCGGACAAAAATAAGCCGACTTGGACTGTTTTATTCGTTGTGTTTTTTTTTCTTATGAAATAAGGGGGCAAACGAGCAAACGGGTCACCTGATGAAAAGCAACTTCCGTCGCCCATGGATAATCGCAGCATCAGAAGAGCTGCAAGTGCGTTGCCGGCCTTTTAAGAGGGAATAGGGTAATAGGGGAGGGTAGGGAAGGGAATAGGGTAGGGGATTGGGCCTCCGGTAAACTCACTCACTCGGCGAAACACAGCGCAAGCGCTGTTTCACGCCGGTTTTCTGTGAGAACGTGGTATTTCTCCGGGCGAGCCGGCCCATTCGTGCCGAAGCATGGCTCTCCCACGTATACTGTGTATATTGTGTTAATATATTTTGTAATAGAACCGGGTTTGTGTAAATATTATCCATACTTCTTCAATATTTTAAATGCGAAAGTGTATCTGTCTGTCAGTCCGTCTGTCCGTTACTTATTCACGCTTAAACCACCAAACCCATTTTGATAAAATTTGGTATGAAGATACTTGGAGTCCCGGGAAAGGACATAGGATACTTTTTATCCCGAAAAGATGTACGATTCCCGCGCGATAAAGGAATTTCTAAGCAACGGAGTAGCGGGCGTCAACTAGTACTAAATAATTATATTGAACTTAATCACAGTTTACTATAGAGTTGACACTTGACAGCAATTATAATCGCTGTCAACATTATAATATTATAAATGAAGTCTGCAATTATACCAAAAGCTGCTGCATCGAGAGTTTCCTACATGTCAATGCATCTAAGCTGCTAAACCACCAAATAATAGTTCGTCGAAATAATTAATTACAAAGTTTCCCGGCCTGTTTCCCGCCGGTTAACTGTGTGATATAGCAGCTGGTACTACGCCCCTGGGGTTAAAGCTTGACGAGTTCAACTTAACTTTCTAATTCACACGTCCAAAGTTATTGAATCGAACCTGTAAACTTTAGAACGTTTTAGCTCCGCCCGCACACCACTAGTTGATACATAATAATATTATTACCTACGGTCAAAGTAGAAAACGCAATATTCCTGTGTTATAATGTTATAATGACTTCTGTCCCTGCTTAGATCCATAGGGTCAGTCACTCTGGCACGTAACGTAAAGCGTCATGAAACCGCTCGACTTGATTACGCATTTAAAAGTTGCGTCTCGTTTCGTGCCTGTGTAACCTGACCCTAACTCGCCATCATTATAGCGCCATAAAACTCTCTTTCTAACTAAAGCTGCAAATTGAACAACGATTCGTCAACGTCCCGCCCCGGGCCACTCCGGCGGCTGAGGTTCCCCCTTAGGCGAGGGGAAGGGGGAGGGGGTGAGGAAGTCACTCCTCTGATCGATGTGTTTATCTCTAATAAGAATTAAGAACTTATATGCTAGAGCAACATGTTATATTAGTAGTTTTATTATAGAAGAGTGAAGACACACGGGAACAGTATCTCCATTTTCCTGCTAGAAGAAAAACACGATAATAATATTGTGGTGGTCAGTACTTTATACAAGGTGAATATCGTTATCATCTATAGCTCTTTAGCACTTTTGTATAATTATTAAGCCAATTTTTATGTACGAAATCAAAGTAACTCCATTATCGAAGCTTACGCAAACAAACATTCCCTCTGAAACTAGTCTCTCTATGTTATATTTAATATTTATTACACTAGATGGCATCACAATTCATTGCACAGACATAGATCAAGATTATTATCTATGTCTGTGATTCATTGTTAGAGCTCTAAACCGTTATAATATCAATTTAATGGTAAATTATAAGTGCTCTGCAAATACTACGGAGAAAGTCCATATTACGAGTACAATATGAATTATTGCAGCGCCCGACGTTTATAATACTTACATAATACTCCCAAGCTTCTTAGGACTCTCCGCTCGTTTGCTTCTCACAAAAGCTGTTTAAGGCTACGATCTCTGAGCGAATTAGGTATTTAACGCTTCCTCCCTCCCCTCGGTCGGAATCTCGCGAACGCCCGATTCGAGTGAACTCGCACGACCCCGCGCCGCCGCGCGGCTGGTTGCGGCAGTCGCTTCGTACGCCACAGTACACTTAAAACAGTACGTAAACCTTAATATTTCTTCAAAATTTATGATTTATAAGGTTAATTTATAACATTATTTGTTTCAATGAATATATAATACCTAAGTATGAAGTTTGCACATTTGGAGGTATCTTTAACCTACTCGAAAAGAAAGTGAAGAGATAGAAGAATATTCTAATAGGCTACTTGACCTCATTTTTTTCTTCATGCTAATCGCTTCTTAATCATTCATTTTCACAAAAAAAAGTAATATTTGACACAGTAGAAACCCATAAAAATGTTGATTGAAAAATATGCCTTATAAATGGCGCCGAAAACACTGTCCGCCATAATGTGACGTCATACGTTTTGTATTTTAGACTCTCTTTATTGAAATTTTTTATGTGCTAAATGTACGAGTCCAAAAATGCCCAAAAATTATAAAAGAATTAAATAAGAAATTAGAAATAATTTGTAATGTTGAAAACTTTTGGAGAAAAGTTTTGGCCATTTCATTTCCCGTCTACAATAAATGGAGATAATATATAAAACTGATGTTTTATTTGAATTATTTAAGAAAATATATTTTACAAATCTTTCTAGGCTTATTCTTATTATTTATGTACAAATAAACTTATATATAAATATATTATATAAATATACTTATATATAAATAAATTACGAGTCTGATGACGTCACATCCAAATCGGAAGTACCGCAAAAGCGTTTTCGTCAGTACAAATCCTATTTTCATAAAATCATATTTTCAAATCGACTTTATTTATCAATCATAAGCTTTTATTTACGGTTTCCTAGGCCAAGTCCTACTAGAAATATGCATTTGTTCAATGAAATAGGTCAAGTAGCCTATTGCATCATTTATAAAAATGGTATTTTGTATGGAGTAAAATAAAATAGGTTTATTAATAAAAAAATACACTAATTTAGATCAAAACATTTTTATTGATTTAATTAATATTCACAAAAATTTACAATATTTGTATTCGAGCCAGGTTTCGGATCTTCTGTCCCGGCATCCTGTTCTTGCGAATTTGGTTGTATATTTTCTGTGTCTTCTGACGAATAATTACGGATAGGCATACCCCGTTTGTGTCGACTATCAACTAATTCTGGTAGAAGAATATTCATGTAAAAAGTTTTTAGCTTTGGCTCCATTTTAGTGGCCCAGAAAGTGTCATCTTTGTCTATTCTTTCTGTGTGTAAATTTTCTTTATCTCCAGCCCAAATACCTAATAGGCATGTTTGCCGGCCTGTCACATGCAGCTGGCCTTGAATTTGATAATACCAATTACTGGTTTTATTTATAGTATGTGACTTTGTCTGCTTATTATATTTTAAAATTTGTATTTTATTCTCGGCTATTGCTTTTGATAGCCCTAATTTGCTAGCTGTGATGGGACACTTTACTTCTACAATAATATCATCATCTATTAATCCGTCAGGCGTTGCTCCTATAAATGGATATATGGGATCTATGAATAAACCACATGGCAAAATTTTAACATTTTCCTGCTGTTCTAATTGAAGCAACGCCTGTTTTTCATTTTCGATCCCATGAGCAATTGAGGGTACATGTGCTAATTTCTTCTGGTACAATATACTTTTAACTAAATTTGCTGTATTTGATGTTGGTTTTCTTTTACAGATTAATCCAAAATTTGATGCGGTGATTAGTTTATTTCTAATTTCTAACCATTCACTGCTGTCCCTTTGTAGAACTGTTGCTCTTTCTATGGCTGCTTTGTCTGATGTAAGCAATTTTAGACTCTTTAGGTACTCATTTTGAGCCAGCTCTAGTTCCTCCTGTGGCATATCTGGGGCAGAAGGAGAAGGACCATAATTATGTTGGATTTGATGTTTTTCCATTAATACTCTCTTTTTCTTTGTTGGGTGTTCCACAAAGTATTTTCTTTTAAGCGCTCTCTTTTTTTCTATTTTTTCAATTCTTCCACCAGGATTTGTCTCCGTGTATGCCTTATGGATGGAAGAAATAGCACACTTTGTGTTAAATGATACTACGGCGGCCGAACATCTACTTTGGTACCCCTGTTTAAGAGCAAAGTTCATTCTTTTACCCCCAATAAATTTAGCAATTACACTATTAAAGCTCTCAACAATGTTCGTGTCGACATCTTCAATCAGGCTGCGTGATTTTGCAGCTACGCTTGCAATAATTGAACTTATTCTAAACATAAATGTAGAGTTTTGAATTTTTTTTAAATCATCACATTCATTTTCCGTTTTGTCGCAGTAATGACTTTGACACATTTTATGATCTCCATATACATGCGCCAATGAGTTTACTATATCGTTATGCAGAAGCGACACTGCTACATCTTTTTGTGTAGCTGATGATTTATGGTGCTTAATGCTTTTGATGATAACTTTTCTCATTGACAAAATTCTTATATTAGTGAGTGTTTTTCTGTATGCTAATTGATATTTGGTTTCAAGTTTGACTGCACGAAGTTTTTTACAGAAATTGCGCAAAATATGATTTCTGCATTCGATCTTCTCAACGGTCACATTTTGTGTTCCATATGGGTTAGCGTTAAGAATTTTAGAATAGGTTGACGCGTCACCGTCCCCTATCATTCTGCTATAAATTAATCCATACATGGATATTGAAGATTTAAAGCCCTCTACTAATATTTCTGTCTCCATGGAACTTGAAGAGCCTTCAAAATTTTTGAAGCAGATGTGTTCTTTGGGAACAGTTTTATTATTTTGTGCTTTGGCACACACCAAACAATATTTGTTTTTAACTCCTAAATAAAGGATTTGTCCAGTGTGCCTCCCAATAATCGCAGCAGTGCCCGACGAAGCTTTATAATTACTACCGTATGACCTTGCACACCAAGAGCCATCAACATACACATCTATGACTGGGTATCCATTTTTTAATAGGCCTTGTGTAAGTGCGAATTCCTTTTCTTTTTTTGCCGCAGCCTCCATTGATTTCCATGCTGTTTTTTCCCATTGGTCATAAATTTCATTTTGTAATTTGGAATAGTAATTTGCTGAAAATACTGGGATATCCATTGAAGAGCACAACTCTTCAAACTGTGAATGACCGCTTCCGGATGCTACTATTCCAGTTGTGGCCGCTAGATTCAGATTTAGTTTTTCTGTGTTATCTGTGTTTTCAGATGGTATCAAACAAATTGTTTGACACATATCACATTTAAATTTGAAATTTGAAATTAACCCTATCCTTTTTTCCCCAACCAGGCGGAAATTATTTGCTTTGCAATCAAATAATTGGCTGTGTCGTGCTTTTTCTTGCAACGTTCTAAAAAAATAATTTATATCTATTAATTCTCCGTCCTGACACAGCTTCAAAGTCTTCTTCTTTATTTTCTTCTTCAACCACTAATGGAGACTCGCAAATATTATCAGTATGCCTGAAAACGTAAAAAAAAAAATTTGAAAGTTGTAGCTGTTGAAAATGTCATTCGTATTAATGATAATGAATGGAAAATGTATATTCGTGACTTACTCCTGATACTGTGAGGTTGATGGAAGTATTGAAGAAGTTGACTCAAGAACTTGTAATGAGGGTTGGTCATCATTAAGTCTTGAAACCCTGAAACACAATTTTAAGTTTATTTTATAATCAAAATTTTAAGGAAAAAAGAATAGAAAAAGACGACAATTTTCGGACGAGGATTATCTTGTATAAAAAGTATATAGCGCGCTTAACTCAAAAAATATTTCTGAAAAAGTGACCCTGGTCTACTATCATGGTCACCATTTGATGGTAGTAATGGAGATGTTTCCTTCCCGAGCATAAAGCAAAATAAATAAATAAATAAAACACTAACTAGATGACTCACCCATCAACAGAGTTTTCTTTAAATGCACCTTTGTCTCTTGTTATGGCGGCACTGCAAGAACCAAACATCTAAGATTATTTTTCAATTTACACTAGAATTACAACGAAAACATGCAATTTTACGTTCCGCTTTTGCTGACAAATGTGACAGCAAGCAAGCAAAAAAAACAGTAGCGCAATGTCTTTGTATTTAAACTTTGGTTATAACAAATAAGTAAAATAATCGTACCTACGATGTTACATTTTCTGTAGTTGCACTACTGTATTTTTTTTCTATGTGTATGTATGATAGTCGAATATTTCAAATCGTTTACATAAATAGGTAATAGGTACGTATTCTGTTTTTAATAAATTTTATACTAGGTAGGTAATAAGTAGGTAACTAAAAACTTTAAGACAATGTCAGATTACAAGCCTATTATTACACGCCTTAATTATTAGCAGCGATTACACTTACCTGCCCGATTTTATATACACTGCTAGTATACAAACATTACCTGAAATTAACTACGGAAGCTAAGCAGCAATGTATCTATACTTGATCGGGTAAGTGTAATTAAAATATAATGTAAATATTAAATAATAATTATATTGGCTTACCTTATTGTCTGTCGGAGTTTCCGTAGTTTATGCTGAGCCATTTTCTTATTACGTTTTTTATTTCCCATAATTATTATTTATGCTACAGCCTACAATCTATATTTACAATAGTTAATTAACAAACTAATACTTATTCTAAAATTATATTTTTCTATATTTAACCTAAGTATAAACTATTGTCCATTTGATTAATTAACACAAAAATCAATAACAAAGTCGAAACGAGGGGGGGTGAGGAACGTCGCGTTCGCAAAATTGGCACAGGTCCTGCTCCGATGATGCCTGGCGGCCGACTGAAGCGAGGCGCGTACAACATATTGTTATTTATTGGGGCTTAGAAAATATTGATAACCAAATTTAAAAAACTAGCCGTAAAAACCTCTTTGAAATATCATTTCCTATGTTTCAGTATTTTTAATTTATTTATAGCGTTGAAAATCATGAAGTACAACACGAAAAATAGTCTTAAACTTAGTCATCTTTGCGATTTTTTATGATCGAGCGAAGTAGTAGCTATCGTGTTTCGAACCGTAAAACACCCCAGAACAGTTCAAGAACAACAACATATATTTTTTTTAGACCTTAAAAATGACTATTAAATGTCGTAAAACTCAACCAAAAACAAGTCGATTTGGAATATCCTAGCCTTAACATCTCAAGCGGACGTTGTTTACGATTAGAAAATTCAGCAAATTAATTTACAACGAAAAAATAAACTCAGTAAATTCACTGTTTGAGTTTCAGCTATTTTATGGAAACGGAGAGTGAGATTGTCACGAATCTGAAAAACAAATAAGTATAGATAATATACGACTCGCGAAAACAAAAGCAGAGAGGCCTTGGTTCATGTGAGATACAGATGCTATATATACAAACATAAGTTCATGTCTACACAATTTACAAGTGTAAAACAAGCATCTGTATGGACATTAGACATAAACCAATGTGTCAATTATTATTAATCACTGTCCAAAAATGCTTTCATCTACTTAACTGTGCTCTACTTGATGACGCCCGCAACTCCATCGTGCCAAAATTAGTTTATTGCGTCGGAACTGTACATTTTTCCGGGAGAAAAAGTATCTTATGTTCTTTCCCGGGACTCAAAGTATTTACATAGTACAAAATCTCAGCAAAATCGGTTCAGCGGCTCGGGTGTGAAAAGGTAACAGACAGACATACACACTTTCACATTTATATTATTAGCATGGATATGGATTATGGACGTAAGTGCCTAGTTGTGGCCTAGTGGAGCCGGTCTCTCGCCGGTCTCTCGCCGGTCTCTCGCCGGTCGGAGTCACTCGCTCGCGTCATCTCGCGTCGCCGCTACCAACGAAAGGGCGCATTTTCATTAGTCGTTAACTCGTACGGTACACAGCATACGGGGAGTCTATAACAACTAATTGCGCATTTTCATTTTTCATTGGTCGCGGCATGCGTTTCAGAAATCTCCCGCACCCCGCATGCGGTCCAGTGAAAATGCGCCAAAATGTCTACTAAATTAACTTTAGATACGAGAGTAGACGGAGGTGTCGACAAAACATCTCGCTCGAGTCTCACTTTTTTGGCGACCTTAACATAATAATATTTTACATAATATATTCAATTAACTTCACTGACTTACGTACAATTAAATGTGACAATAGATAACGTTCCTACAGATCCGTGTTCTTTTTTTTTTATGAAATAAGGAGGCAAATAAGCAAACGGTTCACCTGATGGAAAGCAACTTCCGTCGCCCATGGACACTCGCAGCATCAGAAGAGCTGCTGGTGCGTTGCCGGCCTTTTAAGAGGGAATGGGGTAATAGGGGAGGGTAGGGATGGCAAGGGAAGGGAATAGGGGAGGGTAAGGAAGGGAATAGGTTAGGGGATTGGGCCTCCGGTAAACTCACTCACTCGGCGAAACACAGCACAAACGCTGTTTCACGCCGGTTTTCTGTGAGAACGTGGTATTTCTCTGGTTGAGCCAAAGTTCGTGCCGAAGCGTGGCTCTCCCACGTCAATCTCGCTCGCAGGAGACGGAACTTTAGTCCAACGGCACAGCGATCACATTAACTCAGACTGCACAGACTGTGGAGTGTGGGGGCGTTACGAGAACACAATTTATTTACCATAACAATATTTTAATTCAAAGACTTTTCCCTCGCTCTTTAAATAAGAATCGGATATCGAGGCGCTCCGACTTTTTATAACACTCAAAAGGCGTTTTGTTTCACGTTTTAAATGTCTTCCCCCCAGAATACGTCACCGCCGGCCCCAGAAATCCCCCATTAATCTCTCATAACGAAACAAGGGGTGCAGATTTATGTAAACGAATAATACTGGAGCTGATTGCCAATAAGGAAAGTGATATTGTGGGATCGCAGCGCGAGCTAGCGGCGATAATGATACACGGCAGCCAAAATACAGCCGCCACAATACACCACAACGTCATAATAAAAGCAAACAGCACAGCGGTATCGTTGTCTGAGGTGGTGTTAAAATGGGTACTACAAATCGGAACACAAGATATCCGTTAACGACACGCGCAGTATACACTATACGCTCCACACACGTACTCCTATCTTGATTATTGATACGTGATGTGTCGCTTTTACCTCGATCACCAAACATAGACATTGAACCTAACAGCATAATAATATTATGATACATTCGTAATATTGTATCCCGCAACTTCGTTGTGCCGAAATTGTTAGTGTGTAGGAGATGTACATTTATAATATTAGTACGAGTACGATTTACGTCATTAGTGTGGGTATTATTCATCGCCTTTTAGCCGGTTCGTCAATAAGTAGGAGAGCCATGCTTCCGGCTGGCTGCAGCAGGCCGGCTCGACCAGAGAAATACCACGTTCTCACAGAAGGCCGGCAACGCACTTGGAGCTCTTCTGATGCTGCGAGTGTCCATGGGCGACGGAAGTTGCTTTCCATCAGGTGATCCGTTTGCTCGATTGCCCCCTTATTTCATTAAAAAAAAAAAACAAAATATCATTCATGACAATCGAATCAGTCGTTTGGGCAATATCACGCTCATGCCATTCTGAGATTTTTATGACTGAAGTTTATCTTTTCACTAGCCCTTTTGATTGGCCAATGTCAAAATATTAACTAATCAACGAAGCTATGGAATAGATAAACTCCTGTAAAAAGACCTCAGACACATTATGTAGTACGTACATAGAGTACCCAAAATTTTTAAGACTCGACTTCGCTGCATATTTTTATGTTCGGGCTTTGGGCCATATATATATATATATATATATATATATATATATATATATATATATATATATATGGCCCAAAGCTCGAACATACAAATATGCAGCGAAGTCGAGTCTTAAAAATTTTGGGTAGTCTATGTACGTACTACATAATGTGTCTGAGGACTTTTGACAGGAGTTTATCGATTGCGTGTTTCTTTCTCAATCCACCGACGAATTACAATGTTCTGTCTGACCTACTGCCAGCTACCGCGTATAAATCGACATAATGATCGCTGTTTCTTATGGCTAAAAGGTTTTATTGTTTCTTTACTGCCGTTTGCTAGTCATTGCTGGGTAATGTGTATTCAGCTTCTCGTCATTAAAAATGTTCAAAAAAATAATTTAATTAATAATTTAATGTATTACTAAATTAGTTTATTACAGTTTTTACTCGAAGCTCAATAAAGCTTTACTTTTAGCTTTTAAATAAAATGTTTAATTTAGTAATTGATTAAGTACCTATTATTCTCTTCGTTTGATACTTCAAAGTTAAAACTCTTTTCTGATAGTGACTTAAGGATGCATTAAATTGAAGTCAACAATTCTTATTTCTATTTTATTAGCAAGTAATTAAAAATAAATCTCTATACAGGTTGTTCGAATGAACACCGTTCACAATTAATGAGCCCGTCAAAATGAACAACTTTCCATAAGAACAATGTTGGGAACTCAAAAAAAATGCTGATAGTTTTAAGGATAACGGTATTCACCCTAACAGACTGTATAATTATTTAATTCCATTCCAACATACGGATTTCTTAATAGAAACGCGAACGCTAAGGTTTAATGACTGGCCATATCGATGGTGCTTAGTGTTTACAAGTTATATCTTGAGTCTTCTGAATGTAAGCCAACGGATATGCTGCATGTTTTATTTATTAATATTATCATCACTCGGCCGGGCCCCATTGTAGTACGATCAGGGAGTAATTATAGAAATACGTTCGTTTATTGCGCGGGAGCTCTCCTTTAGGTATCCCCATACTAAATCTAAACAAGTTAAGCCATACCAAATCTATATAATGTTAAGACTTTAGAGGTTTGAGCGTAAAGAGATCACAGAATTAGAGTGACAGACAAACTCTCGCATTTTACAATGTACGTAGTCAGATACTCTTAGATTCTCCTGTAATACCCTCACAGAATAACTCCATCTAATAACAGTTTATCAAATAATAACATATATGTAACTGTGTAACTGTACCTGCTCCAAATAAATGTAAGTTGAAACATATCAGTATATGGAACGAAATGAATGTTTGTATTTTATTAATACGAGTCTCTGAGTCAAACAGCGAAGAGAGCAGTAATTTAATTAATTGTGTGTAGCAATGAATTTTGTGTTTTTGGTGTCCACTGTTCGGATATAGTTGATCAATCTTTATGTCTATACCGACTATTTCCTTAATATTGAATAATTATTAAGCACAGGACGGTCTCCCGTCTAGTTACTGTAAATTGCTATAAGCTTCTGCGAACCACCATAACAATATAAGTACGAAAATTGATCACAATTCACATCACTTGTCAGGAGAAGGTCAGACAGTAATACGCTTGTCTGGTATGACTTATATCTGACCGCTGACGTGGCTGGTGGTCCGTACTTCGTACATGCGGCCGCGTATTTTCTTTTCATTTGCTAAATTGATCATTTTTTAAATGAGCTGCGCCTATCATCTTGCGTAAGTATATGAGATTTTTTTTATGAAATAAGGGGGCAAACGAGCAATCGGGTCTTAACTTCCGTCGTCCATGGACACTCGCAGCATCAGAAGAGCTGCAGGTGCGTTGCCGGCCTTTTAAGAGGGAATAGGGTAATAGGGGAGGGTAGGGAAGGGAAGGGAATAGGGGAGGATAGGGAAGGGAAAGGGTTGGGGATTGGGCCTCCGGTAAACTCACTCACTCGGCGAAACACAGCGCAAGCGCAGTTTCACGCCGGTTTTCTGTGAGAACGTGGTATTTCTCCGGTCAAGCCGGCCCATTCATGCCGAAGCATGGCTCTCCCACGTATAAATTGGCAATGCGACGCTGTCATGCTCTTGAGCACCTCCATAATATTATATCAGAGAATTTATTTCGTTCTCAAGTGACGAAGGTCCGTCTCTCGAGTACCATCTAATAACGTCGACATGTTATTTGGTAGGGTTAGTCAAGATCAGCGGACACAATATGACAACCAATATTGATAAATGAACAATCCCACGAAGTAACGAAGGTCCTCCTTACACCGAATCCATTTCTCTGACGGGGCAGATAAAATATAATACGTAATTTAGCATACATCTCCGTCTACAATGTTAAGTGGTGGTACTACAGTTGATACGAGTATCTTTATAGTACATACGCCATCGCGATCTGTCGAGAACGATCTCGCGGAAGTGATAGATAATATTTAAGAGCTCGCAATAACTGTGATGAATGTGTTCCATTAGTCAGTCCCAACTCCCATCTCGCCACACTACACACTACACAGACGGCTGCCGCATGATGCTAATTGACGGAAATTCTGTTTAGTGCTTTACGAATAATAAATTATAATTTTTTTAGATATCGCAGTAACATTTTGGCGTCAAGAGCTAAAAGACTGGCAGACATACTTTCGCATTTATATAATTGTTGCCCGCAACTTTTTAGCGCTGAAAATCATTAACCGCTTGAGAATCCATTTTTGGAGATAGCGATTATTCTATGTCTTTTTGCTGGTCTCAAAATGTCGCTGTTTTTATAAAAAATCAGTGTAGCGGCTTATGAATTAAGGGATAACTGACGGAAGTACCGACATATATAAGTTCGTTGGGGTAGATAAAGACAGGCAGAGACGAATAATTATTATGTCTGCATTATAACATAAACCAGTTATATGCCTCAATATATGACACCGGCTATATTAAATTGATTAATTAGCATAATATAATCCCACCAAAAACATACCAGTTAAAATGCGGTCTAGTTCCTAGCTTAGCTGATAGGAACCCCCATTTCAACAGGTATGTTTTTGGTGGGATTTCAATACTTTTTTTCAAGAAATCATACTTATTTTTTAAAAATAGCTAATTTAAAATTAGCTATTTTTACAGGGAGATATTTCAGGATCTACCGAAGCCATAACTATGAAATTGGGTGTACTGCTTAAGTACCGGGTAAAAAAAAACCGGTAAAAACCGGGTATTTTATCTCCAGATAACAAAAAAATTTCGCGAACGAACGCTTGAAATATTTAAGGATTCAGGAGGCCGTCGCGGAATGTGACGAATTTGGAGCACCAAATTCGTCAGCGCTCCCGGAACGGTTTTATAATAATTTGCCAACGAACATTTTTCAGCATGCAGGTCCACACTTGCCGAGACTTTTAGCTCTTTTATATACGTTTTGTATAAGACACTCGTACTTACCGGATGACCTCATGAAAACGGTAGTGGTTCCTATTTTAAAAAATAAGACCGGGGACTTATCGGATAAGGCCAATTACAGACCCATCTCTCTAGCTACAATAACTGCCAAAGTATTGGATGCGGTAATTGAGAGGCAGTTGGTAAAACATCTCCGTATAAGTGATGCGCAATTTGGGTTTCGACCGAAATTATCTACTGAATGTGCAATATTGTCGCTCAAACACACCGTTAGGTACTATACACAGAGGAAGACCCCGGTGTATGCAGCCTTTCTAGACCTATCGAAGGCTTTTGATTTAGTTAAATACAAGGTCCTTTGGATAAAATTGCGAAGGGCAGGAGTACCCGAACCGCTCATCTGCATTTTCAAATATTGGTACAACGAGCAGACCAATCAGGTTAGGTGGGGTAGAGAGCTATCCGAGGTGTACAAGCTTGAGTGTGGCTTGAGGCAAGGTGGACTCACTTCGCCCTCCCTATTTAATATCTACATTAATGATCTGATCGAGGAGCTGAGCGGTGCCGGTGTCGGCTGCTCGATTGATGGTGTTTGCGTGAACAGCATCAGTTACGCGGACGACATGGCTCTGCTCAGCCCGTCGATCAGCGCGCTCAGGCGGCTGTTGTCTATTTGTGAGACCTATGCAAGTGAACACGGCCTTAGATATAATGTCTCCAAGAGTGAGCTTTTGGTCTTTAAGGTGGGTAAAGCAAAACCTGTGCATGTTCCACCTGTTACTATAAATGGGACCGCGCTTAAAATAGTATCAAAATTTAAATACCTGGGACATATCATTAACGAGGATCTCAGAGATGATGATGATATTGAGAGGGCAAGAAGAGCGTTAGCCGTGCGCTGCAATATGCTAGCCCACCGGTTTGCGCGGTGTACAGTGGAGGTCAAAATTGCACTTTTTAAAGCTTTTTGTCAACCACTGTATACATGCGCCCTGTGGGTGGCATATACGAGGCGGGCGTTTGACGCTCTTCGTGTCCAATACAATAACGCTTTCAGGATGCTGCTCGCGCTCCCGCGATACTGCAGTGCATCTGGCATGTTCGCTGACGCTAGAACTGACGACTTTCCGTCAGTTTTACGCAAGCGTACAGCGTCACTGATGTGCAGAGTTCGCGAGAGTGACAACAGCATACTGAAGGCGATATGTGGGCAAGCTGACGGCGCGATAGCGGCGCACTGGGAGCACGTCCATGTCCATGTTTCTAGTGCGCCGGTACCGTGGCGCAAATACGCCAAATAGTGAAATTAAACTTAATCACTTTTTATCATTACTAACATAGGATAAAAAAATTATTGTTAATTACTTACCGCTATGGGCTGTGATAGTCTGTAATAAACGTATTTTTTTTTTTATTTTTTTTTTTTATTTAATTTTTATCTCATTCTAACATCAGAGGTGGAGGAACATTCTGGGGCCCGGTTTGGACATGTCACTTGTCAGCAAGGTCAGAAAAATGTCTCGAAAACATTTTGATCAGGCAGCTGATGTTCGCCATCGTCCCACGCGAACAATAAACCATCCTCATCACCTTAATGAGTGGCAGTCTTCCACTGTGCGTTTCTCGCGTAACTTTCTGCCGCGCACTGTAAAACCAGAACAATCTGTCACCAGCAGTATTTCCGGACCTGTACGACCTGCAAACCTTCAAGAAAAGAGCGTATTCTCTCTTAAAAGGCCGACAACGCACCTGCAGCTCTTCTGATGTTGCGAGTGTCCATGGGCGATGGTAGTTGCCCGTACAATATATCAGCTGTTTATTAAATTTTAGTCTCGGGGTTCAATTACTGTCATTAATAAAATTCACCTAAAACGTACATAATATAATATATTATGATATTAATATTATTGTGGTTGACATGGTAATATTAGTGTTATGTTCTTTCCTAATTATCTTCTGTCACTAGATTGCAAATCAACAAACTGGTGTGCAAGATAAGAAGACGCAATGCTGCAAGAGCGAATTGCATGGTGCGGCACGGGTGCCACCACCAGTTTCATTGATATTTTATTTTATTTTGATACATTATTATACTATTATCTATACTAATAATTATTATAAAGAGGTAAACTTTGTTTGTTTGTTTGTTTAATTGTAATGAATAGGCTCAAAAAGTACTGGACCGATTTTAAAAATTCTTTCACCATTCGAAAGCTACATTAACATAGGCTACTTTTTATTTTGGAAAATATAGGGTTCGGTAAGATATTTCAGTTTTTCCGAAACAACCAGAAAATTTACTTATTTTGCGTACGCTGCCTAAACTGTAAAAGATAGAACCATACAATGTTCTAAGTAAATGTAAATCTTATAAATATCTACAAAAATGTCCGCGACACACTATACCTATCTATGTCAACTGAGGCACAACAACCATTTTTTTTATTAAAAAATCTTGATTTCTTTTGGACTACATTTAAACGCATTTATTTTACTCATGCTAATAAATAAATTATTTCATCTCTAAGTACAGTTTATGTAGACAATATTTGGTCTTTGAATGATTAAAATTGGACGTTCGGTTTAGAAGTTATGGCGAAATTAAAATATTGCGATTTACGCCCGTTTCGAAGTGGGCGCTACCAAGGCGGGGGGTGCGCTCGCGGGAGCGGAGTATAAATCTATGAGTATTGAACTATTGACTATTGACTATTGAGTAGTAATAATATATCTATCAGTAGTATCGTCGGAGAGCTGACGACCAAATCAGTCATGTAGCTTCAGCTGTATTAAAACTCCGTTAACTACCTACTTCCCTAAACAACCCTGTCTGATAATCTGCGTGCTGGCAGGTCGTGGGCGGTGGGTGTGGGAGTAGTAGGGTTGGGTAACAATTGGGAAAAATGTAGTTTCAGCGACTTAATAGACTTTGCGATGATAAATTAATGTAAATTTATAATTTTTCACATGGATAATAAATAATAACGAATAATCGGCCAAGTTCGAGACGGACTCACGCACGTAGGGTTCCGTACTGGTATAGACGGAAAGTAGACAAAAATTGTGCTTTTTGTATGGGAGCTCCCCTTAAATATTAACTTTATTTTAATTTTGTTATTAATTATTAAGATACAAATATAATTAAGGATTGTGTAAAAAAATTAAGTAAGTACAGTCTGTCAAGAAAGTGAAGAAATTAAAAAGTGGCAACATCGTAGTGTCATCCCTTTTTTCTTAGATTAATTTGAAAGGGATGACACGACGATGTTGCCACTTTTTACTATACCTATTACCTAGCTGTTACCAATATTGATTACGAGCAAAAAAGGCCAAAAAAGCCAAAAAAATCACGTTTATTATATGGTATTAATTTTATATTAATTTTTTTGATATTAATTTTATTTTGTTTTTAGTATTGGTATTATAGCGGCAACAGACATACATAGTCTGTGATCAGAAGTCTATCTATAGCGGTCCTAGAGAAACAGCGGACAGACGGGCAGACGGACAGACGAAAAAAATCAAAATTGCTGAACATATTTTTTTCATTAATTTTTCATTAACCCACCCCACCACTCCCACACCCACCGCCCACGGCCTGCCAGCACGCAGATTATCAGAAAGGGTTGTTCAGGGAAGTAGCATGTAAAAGTCTTAAATGGGCCAATGGAATAATTAAAATGCTGGCTAAAATTTACTGTGGATATTTATTTAGAACTGGAAAATATTAAATATAAAAATGCAATAAAATAAAAACAAGTTAAGCCATTGGACTCAGAAATAATAATGAAAAAATCTGACAATATACCAATGTCAAAAATAATAGTTTTTTAAAAACAATTATTACTGGCCAGTGCGGCAACCTCTTTTACAATTCTTAACATGCCCCCGGGCGTTGAAAGACACTTTCAACCAAAATACATCACAGAAAATAATAATGAACCTTAAATACAAATATCCTACAACAACATAAACAAAACTTAGAAGAATAAACCTAAATTAAATGTAAGAATAAAACTAAACACATCTAACTCAGGGTCATAATGGGAGGGGACAAATTCTTGTAAAAGATCTTCTTATTAATTCCTGAAGAAGTTCGAAGATCGGCAACCCGCACTACACCATCACGGCCTGGATGGACAGCGACGACACGTCCTAGTTTCCTTTTAATAAAGCTGAAGCCACATGACCGATTTGGTCGCCAGCTCTTAGTCGAGTAGATCTATGAGTAAACAAACAAAGTTTACCTCTTTATAATATTAGTATAGATTAAAAACTACTAAACCGATTTTAATCATTTATTCAGTAAGTGACATAGGCTACATATTTTACCGGTAGTGCGAAGCCGGGGCGGGTCGCTAGTCTGTTATAAATACATATTTTTTTATTTTTTATTTAATTACTTATTTATTTTTATTTCTTTTTTACCAATTAGTACCTACTTATAATAATTATTCTTACAGTGTGCCTGAAGTAGTCTGTCCAACGCTGACAAAAAATGGGTCCACAGAATA
Source organism: Aricia agestis (assembly GCF_905147365.1). Lineage (NCBI taxonomy): Eukaryota > Metazoa > Arthropoda > Insecta > Lepidoptera > Lycaenidae > Aricia > Aricia agestis. Next base: position 18,762,740 of record NC_056413.1, read on the forward strand.
TCAGGGACTGTGAAACCCACAGTCATGAACCTGAGTGGATTCCATTTCGACGGTTTGAACATTACACTACCTACCAATTTACCTCTAAATGCGCCTTGTTTATTTAGCATTACTGTCTTTTTTTTCTTTCTTTTTTGTTTTTTACTTTATTTTATTTTCTGAATTTGTTGTTCTTTTGTGCTTTTTGTCTTACCCAGTTACCTTCATAGTATTTGTCTGTATTCTGTATTATTGTTCTAAAAAAAATCTTGATTGTTTGTATTGAGTCGTAGTTTTCCTTTTATTTTAAATGTGGGTAGTTTGTGTAATGTTTAAATTTCCGTCGAATAAGCGTTTATTTATTTATTTTATTTATTAGTTGCTTTCCATCAGGCGACCCGTTTGCTCGTTTGCCCCTTATTTCATTAAAAAAAAGATCAAACCGTCACGATCCCATCTCCAAGGCGGAGAGATTGTACTATACTCTGTAGTAGAAGTATAGATTGTAGATCGATCCGTCTGTCATCATCAGCGCCTACAAACCCGATAACTGAACTTCGAATCTTTTGATTTGGTTTTAAAGCTATTTATTTTCTGTAACATCTTTCCATTTTTCACTTATGATAGATAATTATCAAATTTAACCTCGTTTCGGTACATAATGCCAATAAGTTACTGATCCCCTGAATCCGAATCGAGATTCGAGTTACGAGAATTATGTCCTACAGTTTGGAGCCGGTTTGTTCACCTTCCATCATCCGAGGTACGGGGATCAGGAGGTCACCTGTTGTGTTTGACGCGGTTTGTTTCGCGCGGTAATTAATGTCCTACAGCGAGGCGTCGAAAAGGGAAACTCGACGATCGTTTTGAGCGGCGCAAAAAATATTGTCTAACAACGGATTTTTACTTTCGTACGTGCTATATAATAAGAATAAATGCTTTTTAGTATTGACTGTCGGTTATTCTTTGAAGAGTTGGTAGTTGTAGCTGTATACTTTCAAATTGGGATTTTGAGCGTAGGCTTTGTAACAGTAGTCAGAGTAGGGCAGTGTAGATTGCGGGGTTGAAGTTTTTAAGGTTCCGTACCCAAAGGGTGAAGACGGACCCTATTAATTACCCAATTAAAATAGCTAAACAGGGACATAAAATTTATGTTTGCTTCTTTCGGGCGTTTCGGGTACCTGGTATTTTATTATGTATATCCTCGACAAAACACGTTTTATTTCAGGCCTGTAGTGTGTGTTATAATTAAAGTCAGTTATATTTGTGGCGCGGCGAGTCAACTCCTGCGATAGGTTAGGTTAGGTTAGGTATTGACCTGACGGAGGTCAGGATGAGTCCGACGCTTAAATGTCTTGGGCTCATCCTGGACGGGAGGTGGACCTTCGGCCCACACTTCCAACAGCTGGGACCGAAGGTCGTGAGGGCGGCGTCAGCGCTTGGCCGGCTCCTGCCTAATATAGGAGGGCCCAGCGAAGCCTGCAGGTGGTTATACTCCGGAGTCTGTTGGAGTATAGCCATGTACGGTGCCCCAATTTGGGCGGATTCCCTCACCGCTCGTAATAAGGCCCAGCTGCGAAATGCGCAACGGGTCATCAGGGGGTACCGTACGGTCTCCTGGGCGGCAGCTACTGCCCTGGCAGGAGACCCGCCGAGGGAGCTGGTTGCAAGGGTATTCGCCGAGTTGCACCTCCTCGCTTCAGAGAGGAGGTCGCGGGGTGAAGGCCTACAATGGGAGGAGCTCCGGCGGGTACGAAGGCTAAGAGAGCAGTGGCTGTTGAGGAGGTGGGGTGAGGACCTGGCGCAGGCCCAGTACGGTCAACGTACTGCTCAGGCTCTGCGTCCAGTTTTTGCGGCGTGGATGCGTCGCAAGAGAATACCCCTCACCTTCCGCCTTACACAGGTACTCACCGGACACGGATGTTTCGGTGCGTACTTGTGTAAGGTCGCCAGGAGGGAGCCTACACCAGCCTGCCATGAGTGCGGCGCTGCGGTGGACACGGCCCAGCACACCCTCGAGGTGTGCGATCGTTGGGCCGTGCAGCGCCATGATCTCATGGCGGTGCTTGGGTGGGACCTCTCGCTCTCGAGCATGGTTCGCTGCATGCTCGAGCGCGATGAGGCCTACCAGGCGGCGGTCTCTTTCTGCGAAACCGTCCTTTCGTAGAAAGAGGCCGCGAAGCGGAACAGAGAGGATGACCCAACCTCCGTTCCGCTCCGCCGGCGTAGGACGGGAGTGAGTCGTTACGCGAACCTCCACACTTCCGTCTAACCCGGGGCTCCGGGCAAGGATGGGAACCTGCTCGGCTTAGCTAGTCCCGGCGCCGAGGGGAACGCTTCAGTTTGCCGGAGCATTCCCTTACTTTGGTGGAAGTCCGGTCCCTTTTGAGGTAGACCGGCGGGTCTTGGAGGGATTCCTGTGTTAGACAGATCCAGGACATTCCTCCGTATACGGCTGAAGGCAAACCGCAGGTGGTTTTAGTGGGTAAGAGTCCCACACACCCCCGGGGTGCTTCAGCAGGTTAGGTATTGACCTAACCTAACCTAACTTGTCTTGCAATAAAGTGATTCAGCAGGGGTCTTTAAATTAAATACAGCATCCAGTATTTAATTTAAAGACCCCAGCCTTTCTACACTAAAGACCTTTTTGGGAAAGCTTTCGTTACGCTTTCTCAAAAAAGGCCGTTATCTCTTCGGTCGAGCTGGCCCATTCATGCCGAAATGCGTAATGAAGGTTATTAAATTAGATTCTCATTTCCAGGACATAACGGCCCTTTTCAATTTCGCTCAGGACTGAGTTCGGTTTCTGCGACTGTGAATTACAGATTACTTGTGATGGCCGGCGACCGGGAGCAAATGTATTTGGGAAGTTGTGTAATATCGTTAGGGTTAGTTCATACTTCATACTACAGTCTACAGTTGCCGCGGTCGCAGCATTCACGAGTTTTGTGGGTCACGGATAGGAATAGGCTCAATAATTATTATCTAGGTATGTAGCAATATAACACTTAAATATTAATTACTAATTTTATACCTTCTTTACTTTGTGGGTCTCGTCTCTTGTGTCACGAACACGGGAAAAACAAAACAGCGATTTAATTTTTACCTGAAAAGAAGAATATGTGTGTTACTTGGCTGTACAAATTTCCATAATTTTAAATTAGGTCTCAAGATATGATGCTAATGATGCAATGTGCCAATTTGCTATAAGTACATATTATTAATATTATCAGCGCCGAATAAAAGCACTTCGCTGCGTGCCAATACACCCGTACTGACTAGTCTTATGATAAAAATATCTGCGGGGGTCGGGGGGGGTCAATGTCGGGCGATGTCGTTATAATTAAAATGTAATTTGATTGTGGCCTTCGCCCGTCGCACACTCCCCTCCCTCGCCGGCCCATTCATTATTCTGATTATGTTTTCTTTTTATTTTGTTGTTCTTTTTGTTTTGATTAAGAAAATCCGTAAAGGGGAGTTATTTACTCGGACTTAGAAACTTCCTGGAAAATTTTATAAACGGTACTGAAAACACGGGCAGCGCTACAATTTTAACCGTTTTTTGAAATGGGGAAGGTGTTATGTTCGTTTATTTAAAACGTCGTCGTACGTCGCCGTTTGTAAACCGATTTTCAAAATGTTTCTTTTGGTGTAAGTATAGGGTATCATCACAATTTGGTACTATATTCATAAAAGTGGTGACCCGATGAAGGGATCCACAAGTAAGGAAACTCCTCGAAATTCAAATGGGAATATGAGGTGACTTCGATTTCGTGAGGAATATTTTAAGCATATGCTACCAAGAAGTAAGATTTTGCACCGAGATATACCTGGTATACCGTGGTTCAGAAGGTGTTGAGAGAACTCCTGATTATTTATAGATACAAGTTTGTGAGTTTCGGCGTTGTTGAACGGAAAGCATATTATGCTCCTATGCAAATTACATTCATCATCATCATCATCATCACTACTCTATTATAACATGCATCGTCGCATGATTGTGAGGCTATTATGACCCTATTATTGGTACTTTTCATAGTGTTTTAGATCGAGACTCGAGTTTGTCAAGCGATTTTAAAAAATCTATACCAATATTATAAACCTGAAAGGTTTGTTTACTTGAACGCGCTAATCTTAGGAACTGGTCCGACTTAAAAAAATATTTCAGTGTTAGATTGCTCAGTTATCGAGGGAGCCTATAGGCTTTAGCCTATAATATTATATTATCACACTAAGACTAATAGGATTGAAGAAACAGAGGAAAATGTAGAAAAAACTGAGAAAAAGTAGGTTTATCTCACGATTCACGAAAAACTGGAGCAATTTTTATGTCATTTGGCTCAGATATAGAGTAGACTACGTGAAGGGACATTTAAGCTATTTCTTTGTACGTTTTCCGTAAAATTATTAATTTACGTGGGCGAAGCCACGCGGCACATCTAGTAATTTTAAATCATGTTACGATCTTCGTATTTAATTATGCTAACTATCTTCTGCACGAGACATCATCCGCCGTTGCAACTTGCAAGATTGCAACATTTTTTAATTTTTTTTATTTTTTTATTTTATTGAGAAAGCACAATACACAGTACAATCATAACAATACAAAGCTGTTGTTTACATTATTATCTAAGCTGGATTGCAACGTAATACTATGTGCATGCAACTAATCTAAATTTATTAATAGGTTAGCTCCTCTAATATAACTATAACATGATATTGTGTTGTTATATTATTATAAAATTGTTGTTACACTTCACAGTTGTTAGAAATAAACAAGTTATGGAGGATGTCTTTCAGACTTTTTGAAAATGAACTAAAGTTTTTATTAAAAATGTCCAATTCTGAGTAATCTCTAGCGAAATCATTGTATTGCCTGGCCATGCGTGTCAGTGGGTTAAAGTAGGAGATGTTGTTCTTATATACTTGCAGAGCAAAAACGTTAGTGCGTTTAGCCCTGCGAGCGCTATATTTAGTATTTAAGTGAACGTTTGAGAGCAGATCCGGTGATTCAATAATAATTTTGCAACCCGTAGGGCAAGAATTTAGGATTTTTTTTCTTAACTTTTTTTATTTTCGTATTTTACTAAGAAAACAAATATTTTCTCCCCCTTTTCGAGTAGTTGGAGCGGTAAAACGCTAAAATTGCATTAAAAACCCTCAAATTTTTTTGGGGGATATATGTACTTATACAACTTATAAATACCTATATAAATACTAATTTTCATTTCAGAGACGTGCAGAGATAATAACTGATGCTACGTAGTAACTTATTCTTACTTAATTTGCGTTTTAAAATAAAGTTTCTGAAGTGCGACCGCGGGCGCGGGCCAGGACTGTCCGCTGTCGTTGCGGTCGTTGCGGTCATTGCGGTCGTTTGAGTTGTAGTCATCAGTGGCATGTTTGAGAGACATTGTTGTGTAATCGTCAATGGTGACGAATTGTTGAACGTGACGTGACGTTTGAATTGATCTTTAGAATAGAATAGAATAGAAAAGAGTAGAGTAGAGTAGGGTAGGGTAGGGTAGGGTAGGGTAGAATAGAACGGAATGGAACGGAACGGAACGGAACGGAACGGAACGGAACGGAACGGAACGGAACAGAACAGAATAGAATAGAATAAAATATTTTTATTGCGAGAATGTAGTGTTACAAAGATCTTAACATTTGACAATTTCTTAACTTTCTAACATTTGACGGGTAATCTATATATATAAAACTCAAGGGTGACTGACTGACTGATTGACATAGTGATCTATATTTTAACATCGAGGTATAAATTTATATTTATTTGCACACAGCAGATATTAAAATATTTTATTATTTCGTTTTCGACGACTCTCGACATAATTTAGCTGTTCCCAACGGGAACACACGATTTCACTCTGTGTAAATACTAAATATATATTATTTTTATTTCCTACTCATATTTAAATCTTTTTGGTCGTAAAAGTGTCAAAAATCTTTTACGAGGAACTCGACTCCGCCAAATATTGGGCGTTAATGTAAACAGTCACACAGACGAGAGACGGAGATCGTAAATGTGACGAAATATCACCCGATAATATCTCCGATTTACGGTCGATATTATCGGGACATCCTACTATCCTACTAATATTATCCTACTTCCTGCTTCCTACTAGTCCTACTAATATTATAAAGGCGAAAGTTTGTTTGGATGTATGAATGTTTGTTACTCTTTCAGGAAAAACTACTGAACGGATTTTAATGAAACTTTACAATAATATAGCTTATACATCAGAATAACACATAGGCTACAATTTTAACCGACTTTCGAAATGGAGGAGGTGTTACGTTCGTTTTTTATCTTCAACGATTGCTCCGCCGTTTGTGAACCGATTTTCAAAATTTTTCTTTTGGTGTATAGGTTATCATTCCAATTTGGTATCATATTCATGAAAAAGGTGACCTGATAAAGAGATCCATAAGTAATCTGGGGAACTCCTCAAAATTTATATGGAAATATGTCGTGACTTCGGTTTCGTGAGGAGTATTCTAAGCATATGCTACCAACAAGTAAGATTTTGCATCAAGGTATACCATGGTTCGGAAGGTGCTGAGAGAATTCCTGATTCTTTATTTTTCGTTCGTTTTAAGAGCGGAAAGCATATGCTACTATGCAAATTACCTTCATCTTAATCATCATCACTACCATAAACCCTTATAGAACCAAGTGTCGTCCCGTTTTGACCCTATTATTGGTACTTTTCATAGTCACTTATGATATATCACTTAAACCGCGGGTGACACCGCGGGGCACAGCTAGTTATTTATAAAACACCGAGTAATCCTACCTTAACGTTGTGACTTATGAGGGACTGGTGTGAAAGGGAGATGAGATGAGAAAGCTCACCCCCAGCCCCCTTATGACATTAAAGAATACGGTATAAGCTGCTCATGTATATTGTAGAAGTAGCCCAGTAGCTTACAGGCGGTGGTCAAATATTATATTATATTATGTTATATTTAAAAATGTGTCGTTTTCCAGTTACAGGTTTTAGTAGTTTGTTCTTTTAAGTTATTAATAGCGCGTGAAATCGGTAGACAAATAAAAGAGTTGTGTAAATTGGTGGTCCAGTTCGTGGGCGGGCGGCGCGCTGACGGCCGCCGGTTAGCGCTGACAAATTGCTGACATGCTCATAACTCACATCTCGAGAGTCGGTTAATTGTTAAACGAACAATCAAGTTTTAGAGCCCTTACTAATAAAATATTTATACAATGGATGTAGGCTTAGTGAATATAATGTTGATGCACCAATTCTTACTCTCAAATATATTTCCATTCTCAAGATACATTTTTAAGGTACTTCATAAGAGGTTACACCAGGGGCTACAGAAATAAAAAAAAAGTACGTGTAATATCTACCTATATCTATCTCCCTTACCTCAAGCCTATACCGCAGAACGCGATAGAGACAACTGCAGAAAATCAACAATTCGTTGTCCCCTGTTTCCTTCTCCTAAAACTAACCGATTTAAGTACTTTTTTCATTAAATATTAAAGAAAGGCCTAAGCTGTGTTCCTATGTTTTATTATTTTTGTATAAGCTAGCCAAATCTGTTTTCTGGATGTTTGAACACAGCGGAAAATCTGGCCATTTTTTTGGGTTTTTGAACGTTCATATCTTATTTAATAATTAAATTATGAAAAAAAAAAGAAAACATAGGGACATCGTATTAGTGGCCGTAGATATTCAGGAAAAAAATTATAACTCTACTAGCATTATCCAGGGAGGAAACAGGGGACAATGTTTGTATGGATAAAAGGGCGGTGTGGACTCCTCTTAAATCCGTTGTATCGATCTCTTCAAAAGTTAAAATTAGTCGGCCTCCGCCCTCCTCGGACCGCAAACACCAAATTCCTCCTTGTTATACGTTTTCCCATCGTCCGATTTCTGATTAATTAATAACTAAACTATCGACAGTTAATTAATAACGAGCTACAGCTGATTATACCTCGATTGAGTGATCAATGCTTGTAGTGGTTCAATATAACGCGCTCAGTGTAATAGGGTCCCGGCGCGCGGCGGGTTGGTACCTCCTACATTCTGCATATTGAGTAGTGGGTACAACACACTGAACACTGAGGTAATGCGCACAATACTGTCCTCCTCGCTGTCATGGAGATTAGCCGTAATTGAAATTGGAATATTAACGAGAAAGGATATTCGGAAATGATTATACAACTACTAGATGTCCCGCGCGGCTTCGCCCGCGTAAATTAGAAATTTTACAGAATCCGTAGCTACATTTTCCCATAAAAAATATTTCCCCCGTTTTTCCCACATTTTCCTGAGTTTCTTCTGTCGTATTAGTCTTAGAGTAATAATATAATATAACCTTCTCGATAAATGATGAGTCTTACTCGATAAATGATCTATCTAACACTGAGATAAGTTTTTAAATCGGACCTGTAGTTTCTGAGATTGACGCGTTCAAGCAAACATACTCTTCAGGTTTATAATATTAGGTAGATATAGATTTTTTTTAATTATCGCTTGACAAACTCGAGTCTCGATCTAAAAGACTATGAAATGGTATAATATGGTAGTGATGATGATGATGATGATGATGAAGAATGTAATTTGCATAGTAGCATATACTTTCTGTTCTTAAAACAACGCCGAAACTCCCAAACTTGTATCTATAAAGAATCAGGAATTCTCTCAGCACCTTCCGAACCACGGTATACCAGGTATATCTCGGTGCAAAATCTTACTTGTTGGTAGCATATGCTTAGAATACTTCTCACGAAACCGAAGTCACCATATGTTTCCCTATAAGTTTTGAGGAGTTCCCTCGATTACTTATGGATCCTTCATCAGATCACCACTTTTCTGAATATAATACCAAATTGGGATGATAGCCTATATACCAAAAGAAAAATTTTGAAAATCGGTTAACAAACGGCGGAGTAATCGTTGAATATAAGAAAACGAACATAACACCTCCCCCATTTTGAAAGTCGGTTAAAATTGTAGCCTATGTGTTATTTATTTAATATTTTAATCAGCACATGAATTGAATAACAAAATTTTTTTCAAATTAATCGTAGCACCATCTGTCAGGACAAACTAAAATTGAAATAGAATAATATTGAATGCGATGATAGCGCCGTCCGCCGGATCTAATGTAAAACATTCCAAAATCAACAACTCCTTATAAATAAGAAATTAATTGAAAAAACATTTTCCAGTAGACCAAACTGTAAATCTAAACCATTCTCGAATCTCCACGAACACACACAAAAAATTTCATCAAAATTGGTCCAGTCGTTTAGGAGGAGTTCAGTCACATACACACGCACACAAGAAATATATATATTAAGATTTGGTAAGAGATGGGGTTAGTGAAGGAAGGTTTGTTAGGTCAAGTTAACAGGCACCGTTATTGATTTGGTGCTGCTATACAGGGTATAACAATAATAAGTGATAATACTTTAGGGTGTGTACGTGTTCCTTTTAGAGAGTTCACTGCGTCGCCTTTCAGCGCTGCTACTTTCACAGTGAACTCTCTACAAGGAACTACGTACACACCCTAAAGTATATTACCTATTTTTGTTACAGTACACTGTAAAATCGAGTGAGAACCGACTTATTTACTTTTATTAACGCAACAGATTCTGCTGTTGAGGTTTAATTATAGCAGTGTACTTATAGAATTTATAGGTATAAGAGCTTACAACTCGATGAGATTTATTGCATAATAAGTTTGATTTTATAAACAGATTTTGGCGTAGGTACATTAAAAAAATACTATGATAACATTCTAATAGTACCTATAGGTTCCGGCTTTAACACTTAAACGTCTAGAGCGACTAGCCGCTGTATTCAATTCTTTGAACTTCGTCAATTTTTTAGCGACCTGGCGGCTGGCAGCTGCGTTTCGTGTGGCTTCATTGTAAACTGGCCTTTAGGATCCTAAACCTTTATCAGTCTAGATCGATCGATCGATTTAACTAATTAATAATAATAATAATAATAATTACTAACGGATACCTTAACAAACTTTAGAGCTCGTCAATGAAACGTATTAAACGATTGCTGTAGAGTTGGGGTCGGGTAACGAATCACGTGCGCGGTGCGGGCTGCGGGCTGCGGGCTGCGGGTTCAACTTCGGCTTAACTGAATCAACTTCGTCCGCTCACCTTATTAGCTCTCATTTACTGAGCTATTTTTAAACTCCAACTTTTCACTTTTACAATCGGAGATTGAATTATTAAGTGTTGTAACAGAACGTAAAATGTTGTAAAATATGACTTTTTAAAGTTCCATACCCAAAGGGTAATTTTCCCACAATAATAGCTTATGTCCTTTCACATGGTATTATTTGGCTCTATGTCTGTGCCAAATAACATAAAATTGCTTCAATAGTTCGTGAGATAAACCCGTTCGAATAATTTTCCCCGTTTTCTCACATTTTCATCTGTTTCTTCGGTCCTATTCCAAACATCCATACAAACTTTCGTCTTTATAATATTAGTAGTTTCACAATGTTTTCTTCAAGGTAATAATAATTTTCGATACATTTTTTAAATTTGTTGTTAAACAATGAGTTTGTCATGGAGTTTCTGTCAAAATCTTTCTTAAACAAATAAAAAATAAATAATCATATTTTAATGTTCGGAAAATAGCCTAACGAATGTTGTTCATAGATGTGTTTTCAGTTGTTTTCAGTTGTTTGTTGTTTTTAGTTTGCTCGTTATTCTTGCAAACTTAAATACGGTTATAACTATATTATTATAAGATAGTGCTATTTCGCACATTTTTTCCTTAACACTTTCAACACAGACTTTCCATAAAATAAACGGGCAGTCGTGGAATTATAATACAATAGTTTTATAGGAAAAGTGCATTAGGTACAGAGTCTGCTCTCGTATCAGACCTCGGCAGCAGTACTAAGCCCTAATAAAACTTGAGTACCCCCCACAATAGAGCGCGAAATAGGAGACTCTTAAACGGATAATGATATTACTGCGGAGTGGCGATGCTCCTTGCCTTCTCTGATGCCACGATTGTCACTTATACAGTCGGACAGGATGGTGCTATAAGTGCTCAGCTTAAAGAACAGTAAAGTTGAAACTTGAAAGCCTAGCAGACGATATAGTTGTTTAGGTTTATACGGTTTTATAAATAACTATATAAGTGGTAAGTGATAACTGTCGGTTTCGGTGACGGTGGCCAGTTTCCTTGGAAACCAGGCCAGTTACGCAGGAGTAATTTTATAGTGAACACGTGTGTGCGCAGTACACAAGACTCTTGTGACAAGAACACTCTCTTATTGATTTACTGCCACAACCCAGTGGGACGGAAGACCGACACGACTGGCGAGAGATGATCCATGCGATTATGAAAGTAAGATTACTTGTCAGACAATTAGGTGATCAGCCTGCATTGTCCTAACCAAACTTGGAAATAACAAGTTTCCAACGTGGGAATCCAACCCGCGACCCCAAAGTCAAGAGCCTAATATACCACTAAACCACGGAGGCTATATAAGTCTAGAGTGTTTATCCCTCTAACTTTTAAAGATATGTTATATGTGCAAGATCCGCTGTCGCTATGATACGTTGTTTATTTAATGTACCAGACAAAGGCAAGGAGGCTCAGTATAGCTGCTACTCGCATCTTAATTTTTTAAGTTTTTGTTGGTAGAGCATGAAATAAATATTTATTATTATAGCGAGTAGTTATCCCTTAAAGTCTCCGAGCTCTCCAGACTATCAGATAAATATCACGAAGTCTGGAGCGGCATGTTTTATCTTAATAAGGGATCCCAGGGGAGTACAACAGCGCGGGAGACAGAGAAACCTCACAAACACCAGCTGCCGGTCATAAATATTCTTTACGAGCTATTTTGAAATAATAATTACTAATCCCTAGACGTTTTAACGACTTCAAGGCTAGCGTAGTTAACTAATTAGTAATTACCTATTGGGAGACTTGATAGTTTTCTTACAAGATCAGTATCATTTGGCGACTTCTCAGTGGCCACTGGCCATGCCATGCCAGGCCATATCACCCTTATCATTGTAAAAGAATATGCTGTCGATATATTCTTTTACAATGATAAGGGTGACATGTAACTTTAATAAAATAAATTTAAGCAGCCTCAAGAGTATTGTGGGGGACCAGCTTGCGCTTCCCCGTAGTTCGCCTAGGTCAGCGTTTCTTGAAGAGATGAGGGTGATGATGATGATGATTATTTGATGAAGAGATGAATTTAAACACTTTTTCAGTCTTGTTCCAGGTAGCAAGCACACAGTAGTTCCGAAGCTGGGCAACGTTGGAAGCGAGTGTCGTATTATGGCGGCCGACCCATATATCGGCCCCGGTACCCAGCTTCTAGAACATTCCATGCCTCACCCCCTTGGAAGGAAAATTTATTGAGTTTCCACGAAAATTACATTATTTTTCAAAATATACATTGGTTTTATTTGTACAATTCTCTTAGTTATAATTTTACATAATAAACATGTTCGTACTTCGTGCCGACCTCCGTAACCGAAATAATTGCAAAAATCTATTTTTCCTATATTTATACTACCTCGCCGCCCCCCGACATAACGGTCACCTCTGGCTGTCCCTCTCGCACGGGACTTCCTTGTCTGGGACAAGGATAGCCCGCTCGAGATGTATACTATCTCCCTCACTTTTCGGTTACAGAAATCGGCACTACCACACGGGCTCTATACCCATCCCATTGAATGGCACTATTTTTCACTGTACATTAATTCACTAATTTCTCACTAAAATGTCCATAGTCCATACACAATTATTGTCCATGCACTATTTACTGTCTGTCGTGCACAAGTATTATGGATATATCGTTATAAAAGCTAATGCTTCTTACAGACGAACGGTAGTGTCGACGGCAGTCGACGGCACTTGACGGCACGCGTCTACGTCAGGACAAGTGTCGACGGCTGCCGTCGACAATTATTGTCGTTCGTCGGTAAGAGCGTACCGTTAAGTAATAAAACAATTTTCTGTAATTGTTCTCCGCTCGGCGTAGGAGGCCAGCTCGCAGCCTCAACAATAATCGTCTATGTTTGTACAGGTCGGATATTAATGAGCGATATAAATAGCCCGTTCGTCTGTCCGCTCCACAGGTTTCTGATCAGCCCGAGTAAACACTAAACACTAAACAGTTTCGATAACGCGAACGTGGCAACTGGCAACACAAACAAGCGCTGATTACTGTTGTCTGCACGCGAGTATTGGATTTCGGTTTATCGCCAATGTTCAAATACTATCTAACTACGGCGTTCGCTAATAGCTTATTTAAATAAATTTATTTGTTAATAAAATGTAAATTGTTTCTATTTTAGTTGATATTTATCAAAATGTAAAAAGAGCTATGATACTATATTTTATTGAAATGTCAAGGGCTATATAGCTCTGCAATAAAGAAATTTTGTTTAGAATATAAAATGAACAGCAGATAAGTGTAAGAGCAAACATTGACATTCGGAAAGTAACTTTTTGTTGGCAATTCAAAATTATGGAAATAGTTGATGACGCAGCTCACAAACGACCCTCGCCGAAAGTTTTACTTGTAAACTTTGGTAAAATTACTGTAGGTATATTCGCAGTATATTCTGTATCATTACCGTTCACTAGTAGTTTATGGCGTGTAGTATTGCGAGCCTGCGCCTAGGACAATAAGTATTTTTTTTTTATGAAATAAGGGGGCAAACAAGCAAACGGGTCATCTGATGGAAAGCAACATCCGTCGCCCATGGACACTCGCAGCATCAGAAGAGCTGCAGGTGCGTTGCCGGCCTTTTAAGAGGGAATAGGGTAAAAGGGAAGGGAAGGGAATAGGGGAGGGTAAGGAAGGGAATAGGATAGGGGATTGGGCCTCCGGTAAACTCACTCACTCGGCGAAACACAGCGCAAGCGCTGTTACACGCCGGTTTTCTGTGAGAACGTGGTATTTCTCCGGTCGAGCCGGCCCATTCGTGCCGAAGCATGGCTCTCCCACGTTTAAACTTAGTAATAGCTATAGTCTAAGCGAGGCTTACTTCGTTTCGTCGAGAATTTTTTCTTCTCGCTCGAGTAATTTAGTTATCCTCCTACCTCACGTACGAGTCGACGGGCCTAGTTACAGGGAAATTTCTTTGTAGTTCTGTAATTTATTTCGGTAATCGTTCCTTTGTTGAGTCGATCCAATATCGCGGAAGCTTCACAAAGGGTTGTATTGTGCAAAAAGTAATATCGCTGCATAACTTGTTACACCACGCGCCGCGAACCTGCCCCCCACACGACGTTTCCCATTGTATTATACTTATTGAGACATAACGATAAATAAATATTTAGATAAAAGTTAGCAGGACTGTTAGTATGAATATTTTAAAGATATTAGAGTGTACGGAATCGCATGTAAGTTGTAACTATGTTAAAGAGTAATACAATTGTGTATAAAAAAACTCGATAGCTTTTTCACTGTTTCACAAGCTAGCGGGCAGCAGCGCTGCCAGTCCTAATGGTCCCTTACCCAGGGAGTAGGGACATATTATTTGTACTTTTAACATAGCACGGACTACTTAGGGGCGATTTCACCAAAGAAATGGAACGCGTTCAATGCACACTGAACCGGTTCAAAACGAATAAACGCGATTATAACATCGATTTCATCAACATAAACTGAACGCGTTCAAAGCAAATCTTAAGTTCTATCTTCTGAACGCCCGAAGTCCGAAGCTTAACGTCATAAAACCCGTTCAAACCCTGTCATGGCGGAACGAAAAACATAGACAAAAGAATTGTCAAGATGACAGTTTTGACCTATGCGTTTGGTTATTTTATGTATTGTTTCTTGCTATTTTGTAGTTAAAATGACGTGAAAAGGCTTTAATATGATGAAAACATGTAAAATAATCGCGTGACGTCACGTAAACTTAATAATCGCGATCAAAAGAAGTTTGTGAAATCCATTCTAAACAAAACGAGATTTACGTAGCAGCATGAACACGTTCAGTGGGAACTAAGTTTTATAAAACGAAGTTTTATGTGTGTTTGGTGAAATCCCATCTTATTGATTAGTTAAACTAAATAAGTCATTGTATTATTAAAGATTTTAAAGTAATATAATTTTTAATTTGCTGACTCGGACCCCAAGCGGCAGCTGGCTGCCAGCATAACGATTGAAAATCTATTGTGTCTGCGCTACCCACGATGGACGGATTAAACAAACTTTTGCGAGCAGCCGTTCGTTATTAAGGATATGAAAATATTTCACTACCTCCTCTCGTCTGCAAGTATTGTCACACGTGAGCACTTACGGCGGTAAACAATGCAATAATTCTCTCGACGAGAACAATTTTATAGCGGGACCCTTCATTTTTATACCGCATCGTTGGCGCCATGAAATATTGTAGTTGCGAACTACCGTACCGCGTACACTTTAATTTGTGTCTGTGGGAAATTATTTATTGTGTCGACGGTGACGGCCGTATTCATCATGATAATATTGATATCTCAATTGGTAGCCATTCATTTTGTTTTTTGTAAAATGAAAAAAAAAGGTATTTTAGAAAATTTTAATAGCTCACTAAACATAACTACAGGTTTATTTATTCGAACATCTTTAACCTCTCCACCCCCGAGCTATCGGATTCGACCGCGATAACAATAGAATACAATAGAATTTCCAAGAATCCGCGATCGAAGGATTAATTTCACATATTTATATACTTTATGTCGGATTCTTTTGATTCATTTTCTTGGGTTTTTCTTTTTTCGTTGTTGGAGACTTTAGCAATAAATTGAAAAGGATTTTATATTGAGGTGTCCTACTCGGAAATCATATTGTGAGAATTTGTGCGAAAATATTGGGACAATTAATTACCTTCGATTTTCGAAAGAGGCGAGTTCATTATCGAAGAGGCTTTCATTCATCATAATATTTATCGGAACTCATCGCGATTATATTTTGTCTAGGTGTTCTTTAAATATATTTTACCCACTTTCGATAACGTCTCGACGTCAACACTTGCCCTAGTCCCTCCTCCTATCCTGTACGAGTATCATTGACTTAAATTATTGGGGTAAGGGACCCTCAATACAGTGTGGTCTAAGACGAGCCTAAATTTTAACTAAGATAAACTGCAGTAAGTTGTTCCTCGTTCGGGGCTAGCTCGGGGATCCTGTGGTAACTCGCCGGGAACCGTGGATTTACGGCCGCGGACCGGGTCGGGGGTCGATCCACTTTTACTTTCAGCCCCCCCCCCCCTTCACTTTATCCATTAACGTTGAACTGATATTTTTATCAGTTCAACGTTAATGGATAAAGTTACGGGTGTTAAGCGAAATGGATTAAAAATTATTTCTCAAACATATTTTCGGATTGTAACCGCTACTAGTTACTACAGAAAGGAACTACCCACGACGACCGGGAAGGGACAACGATGTTTAAATATTGTCATCAGTCAATTTCTTTTGCTAGAAATCGATTTGTTTAAGTGTGTGACCTCTTTTACATTGTTAATCGACATAGAAAGGATTTCATACTTTGACTTGATGGTCCTAAAATATGGATTGTTTTATTTGTAGGACAAGGTTAATCTTAAATTATAACTACATATATTAACCTACCAATATACAAAAAATCTGCTGGTTAGGGTTCCGTTTTAAGGTACAGTAGTCAACCAAGTTGAAGAGCAATTCTTGTATATATATATCTCGGAAACGGCTCCAACGATTTTCATGAAATTTTGTATAATAGGGGGTTTCGGGGGCGATAAATCGATCTAGTTAGGAATCATTTTTAGAAAATGTCATTTTATTCGTAGTTTATCGAATACCGAGCAAAGCTCGGTCAAATAGCTAGTTATATTGATAAGTGCAATTGTTGAATAAATAATAGTAAATTATTACAACTCGAGACTGACGGCGACCATTGTTTGTGGGACGGGATAGCGATGGACGTTGTCATGGTAACATACTTATTTAGTCACTTCAATAAAATAATAGGGGTGAAATACTTGATTTATATTATGGCAAAGCAACGTTTGCCGGGACAGCTGGTAGTTATATAATTTAAGATTAACCTTGTCCTACAAATAAAATAATCCGTAATTTAGGACTATCAAGTCAAAGTATGAAATCGTTTCTATCTCTGTTAGCTACCACTTTCGAGATTTTTCGAAAATAAAAATGTTGTTCGTCTTATCAAAATGTAGTTACTCACAAAAAATTCGCTTGTTTGTAATCACAAAAAAATTGTTCTAGGGCTCCCGTACTGTCATCTCTGTCATATATCAACACAGACGGGCGCCAAATGTTTTGTCTATGTTAAACTATGTTAAAACTATATATTGACTTTTAGGACTTAAGTTTAAAGGTCACTTGTAAATAAGTTATTGGCCTGTATCGACTTAACCCCCCTCCCGCGCCGGGATTTTCTCTCTCGGGGCGAGGATTAGCAGTTTATGTTAATGAGTCGGGGGGTTTAATACGGCAAGAAATAGTTGCCAACTTCCGCCGTAAACCCCGACCGAGAACTCGATTGGATCGCCCACGGTACGGACGGGGAAATCATATATTTCGGTATACCATCATCAGGAGGCACAGAAGAACAATAAATTGTGATAGCTAGGAATTTTCTGAATGTTAGCGAATGATATTTTTATCACTGTGCCTAAGAGAGTCTTCCATATTTCACTGCACACACCAGCACCCGTAACATGGCTACAGTAGAAATCGTATTTCTATCGAGGTATAGACAAAAACAGCGGAGATAAACCGAAGGGGCCGTTCCGATATTTACCGCGGCCAGCCGCGATCGACAAAAATTCAATTAAAATGCCACTTTATGACATAGACTATACTTTTAGTCTATACTTTTGTATATCTACTGTAGCTATGCTACGAGTGCAGAAATATTAACGTTATAAAAGTCGGCGCTAAACATTCAACGTCCACATCTGTGCCCGAGGGCTGCAAAATAGAGCCTTCGAATTTTCAGCTCGTTAGGTTCCCTAAATCCTGAGCAGCAACCGAATGGACCAGACCCCCCCGCCCGCGGCCCGGTAAATGAATTCTGGTGCCTTACTCCCGAAATATCGATTTATTCCAAGCGATAAATGTTCAATTTATAGATTCCAAACAGGTGCCTTACTCCCGAAACTGATATCGATTTCGATTTTCGATTTCAACGGTTTTTTGACATTTTTTAGACATATTTTAGATGGCTAAAGTGTCAAAAAACCGTTGAAATCGCAAATCGAAATCGATATCAGTTTCGGGAGTAAGGCACCTGTTTGGAATCTATAAATTGAACGTTTATCGCTTGGAATTATCTTGCGGATAATTTTTTCAGCATTTACTAAAATGAGGCTCAGCCCTTAGGTCTCTAAATGTTAGGCTCCTGATGACTGTCCCAGTCTTCTTGAAGGTAGAAGAAGAGCATGCAACTCGACTACAACTCGGTACTAAATCGCATTAATTATAAGTGCTCGTTTACTACTTCAGTAGCGTTAACTGTCGAGTGTAATAGAGGTTGTATCAAGGAGGCACCGACGACGTCCGACTTGCCAGATACGTCTAAAGTAAAATAAATCAACCAGCATTTTTCGCATCGAGCTTACGATCTTTTACGCAAGAGTCAAGCTTAAAAGTAATTGTTGGTAGGACACCAATAAAAAATATATAAAAATAAAATCGGCCAAGTGCGAGTCGGACTCGCGCACGAAGGGTTCCGTACTGTTATAGAGCAAACATAGACCAAAAATTGTGTTTTTACTTTTTGTATGGGAGCCCCCTTAATTTTTTATTTTATTTTAATATTATTCTTAAATATTAAAGTAGACATATGCTGCCATGGTTGCCATGGTTGCTATGGTTGCTATGGTTGCCTGGAAGAGACTGCTTCCAGCAGTAAGGCCGCCAATTCAAACTATTTCTGTTTTTGTAACTTGTGTGAATTGATCTGTTTTGTTTGTTTGAATAAAGAGTTTTTTATTTATTTATTTTATTTTAGACATATAATTAAGGCCTTTGTGAAAATATCAAGTGCCTACCTGTTGCCATTATTGATATCGAGCAAAAAATGCAAAAAAAAACACGGTATTGTATGGGAGCCCTTTTTTTTTAATAATAATATCTATGGACGCTTCCCTCTACGTCAGTCTGCCCCGTGCTACGTACCTAAAGGACTTGTGTTACAGGTACTAGACTACGGAAATATATTTAATACTTTTATACTATACATATATTTAAGATTTTTATTATATCATACACATATTTAATACAACATCCAGACCCGGGAATATTGAAAACTTTTTGTTCCGTCGGCGGGATTCGAACCCGCGACCCCCGGCTTGAGCTACCGACGCGCACTGAGCCACAGAGGTCGTCAATATTTATTTTATTTTTAGTATTTATTGTTATAGCGGCAACAGATATACACATTACACAATCTGTGAAAATTTCAGAACTCTAGCTATAGCGGTTCTTGAGATACAGCCTGGAGACAGACAGACGGACAGACAGACGGACAGACAGACGGACAGACAGACGGACAGACAGACGGACAGACAGACGGACAGACAGACGGACAGACAGACGGACAGACATACATCGAAGTCTCATGAATAGAGTCCCGTTTTTACCCTTTGGGTATGGAACCCTAAAAACTGAACTGACGAATAGGTCAACACAGAAGAGATGTAGTCATTTCGGTCGATATCGCGTGCCGTAGTCGCTACTACAGATGCCGTGGTCGTACTATAAATGCGTCAGCATCAGACCGCAACGCGACGAAGCGAGGCGAGGCGAGGCGCGGCGCGGCATTTTGTATGGATTTGACAGATTTCAATTACATGAGACGTCTTGGGAATCTGTCAAATCCATATAAATTTAGAAAATATCCGTTTACGCGTCGCGTTGCGGTCTGAATCAAGTAACTCAAACAAGTCGAAAGTGGTACTCGCCCCCAACTCGCGTAGATTCGCCCGTTTGTTTGAAGCCGATGTACTCCTTACTCCTTAGTTCTGTCTACTTTGGAAAATCTATGTAACGACTCCCTTGGGTGAGTTCTCATGTAATATTGTTATTGTGCATCATACAGTGTGTGTCACGAGTCACGACTCACGCGTCCCGAAGTGTCACGTGGCGTCACGTAGCGTGTTATGAGAGCAGCACGTCTCCACTAAACACAATATTATGTAACGTTGTTTCCGCCGTATTTCTTTATATTTGTCAATAATATCACTTAAGGACCCTTATTTTATTTAATGTTTAACGGAAAAGGCAAAAGGGCGTATTAGTTTTCCTTGTATTTTCTTTTCATACGAGATTCGAGAATAAATGATAAATTATTCTCATAATGATTTTCTGTTCCGTTACATATAAGGTATTTTTCCAGCTTCATCCATACTTATGTATATATACTTAATAATAAGTGAGCCAAAAACTTTGTATCCCTTTTGACGAAAAATGGGGAAACGTAGGTGAATGAAATTTAAAATTTTCACAGTTATACTTTATATATATTTTCACCGACAGATCGGACTCTCCTCTGCTACATAAGTGGATTACGATTCACTGTTGTTAATATAGTTAAAAATATGTAATTTTACTAACAATAGGTTAAGAATAAATTGTTACTAACACCTATGGATGAATAATCTGAAATATATTATTATTATATTTCAATATATTATTGTCTCGGCATTTATGCCGGTAAATGATCAGGTACGGGCATGTGCCAAGTACCTGACTCAATTTGTGTCAGGAAAGTATCATGATCGTGATGTAGTGAAAGACGATGATGGATTTTTGTATATTGATGTATGTGTTTTTGTTTAGGTCGAGTGTTTTCAGAGCAGTAGTGAGGGTCTTTGGGATGACGCCAGTAGAGGAGATGACGATGGGTATGATTTTTACAGTATCCTGGCGCCACATTTGTTTTATTTCATCTGCGAGAGGTATGTATTTTTGGATCTTTTCGTTATGTTTTTGTTTCAGATTATTGGTGTTCGGGACAGCTATATCTATGAGGTAAGTGGTGTTTTGAGATTTGATTGTCAAGGTTATATCAGGTCTATTACTTAATATGGTGCGATCGGTCACTATATCTCGAGCCCAATAGAGTTTAGCGGAACTGTTTGCTGGGTTTATATTGGTAATAAGGTGTGTGTGTGTCTATTAGTTTATATTTGATGGCTAGCAGTTGATGGATATGTTTGGCTGCGTTATTATGACGATGCGTATATTCTTTGTTGGCTAGTGAAGAACATCCTCCTGTGATATGGTCTATTGTTTCGGTTGTTTGGTGGCATAATCTACATCTATCTGTGTCTAAGTTTTCTTTGAGTATGTATTTGGAATAGTTGCGGGTTTTTATTATTTGGTCCTGTATTGCCACGAGGAAGCCTTCTGTCTCACTGTATATATTGCCTTTTGTTAGCCAACTAAAAGATGCAGTTTGCTCTATATGGTCCTGTTCCTGCTGATGAGGGAATTTACCGTGCAGCGCCTTGCCTTTCCATTTAGCTATTTTGTCGCAGTCTTTTGTAATTTTAAGTTTTGGATTAAATTGACTAATAATAATAATAATAGCTCCCACACCGGTTTCGGTGACGTTGGTCGGTTTCATTGAAACCAGGCCAGCTACGCAGGAGTAATTTTTATAGTGCCCAAGTGTGTGCGCAGTACACAAGAGCACTCTCTATTCCTTTACTCTCATAACCCAGTGGGACGGACGACCGACACGACTGGCGAGAGATCAGGCGCAGGACCGACTTCTTACATGCCCATCCGACGCATGGATCATCTTATAAATCAATCAATCATAAATAGGTGGTGAAAAGATAGTAAAGATAAGGATAGAACCGACGATCTGCCACATGGTTGCGCCACCCTGCAGTGGACAGTGTGGCGCAGCCATGTGTTGCTCGGGGACACTAACTAGGAAGAATCGGCTTCACCCCCTTATTATTATTATTATTATTATTATTTATATAAGAGAGAAATAGTAGTCTCGGCTGTTTGCCGGAGAAATGACTCAGGTACGGGCATAAACCAAGTATCCTGATTCATGTTAATGCTGTGTTATGATTGGAGTGTAGGGAAAGATGAGGATGGGTTTAAGAAACGGCGAACTAATGAACACGTATCTATGATAATGGATTTTTGAATTTGGATGTAAGTGTTTTTATGTAGGTCTAGAGTTTTCAGAGCAGCGGCGAGGGTTTTCGGTATTACTCCGGTTGATGAGATGATGATAGGGATAATTTTGACAACGTCTTGATGCCACATCTGTTTGATTTCATCTGCTAGTGGGATATATTTTTGTATTTTCTCATTGTGTTTCTGTTTTAGATTGTTCGTGTTGGGGACGGCGATATCTATGAGGTAAGTTGTTTTTTCTGGTTTTATTGTAAGGGTTATGTCTGGTCTATTGCTTAGGATGGTACGGTCAGTGACTATGTCACGATCCCAGTAGAGTTTAACAGTGCTATTTTCAAGGACATTGCGAGGTTTGTATTTATAGTATGGTGTGTGTGAATCTATGAGTTTGTATTTAATTGCTAGTAGTTGATGAATGTGTTTGGCTGCGTTGTCATGGCGGTGTGTGTATTCTTTAGTAGCTAGTGTGCTGCATCCTCCGGTAATGTGATCTGTTGTTTCGGCGCTTAGGTGACATAGTCTACATTTATCAGTATCTAGTGGCTGTTTAAGAATAAACTTTGAATAGATGCGTGTTTTTATAATTTGGTCTTGGATCGCTATTAGAAAACCTTCTGTCTCTGAATATAAGTTGCCTTTGCAAAGCCAGCTACATGAGGCTGATTGGTCGATATGTTCTTGTTCCAGGTGGTGAGGATATTTACCGTGTAGTGCTTCACGTTATTATTATTATTATTATTATTATTATTATTATTATTATTATATGGTATTTTCTATTTTCTCGGTTTTCACCGGCAAACTGGCATGTACGAGCCGGAGCCAAGTACACACCAGGTAAGTTATTTATATTTTAGTACGTATAGAAAATGTGTCAGGAGAAGGGTAATGTAATGTATGATCAGCCTGTAATGTATGTGATGTATGAATGTGTGAATTTGGCTGTGTTTGCGGTGTATGTAGTCTTGTATGTTCCTCTTCTGTCTGCAAGAACTTTCGTACTATGCGACACGTATTTAAGATTACAGCTTTTTGCATTAAATATGTTAGATTGAGAGGTAGTTGTAGGGTGTCAAGGGATTTGTGAAGCTGTCTTGGTATGACTCCTGTAGTAGATAATACTATTGGTACTATGGTCACCTTTTGCAGATTCCAGAGGCGGGCTATTTCATCTTTAAGGTCAATGTACTTTGTGAGTTTTTCTGCTATAGTAGTTTGCAAGTTATGAGTATTAGGAACGGCTATATCAATAAGGAATGCAGTTTTGTTAATTTTGTCTACTAGCGTTATATCAGGTCTATTGTAGTGCGTTGTTCTGTCAGTCAGTATGGTTCGGTCAAAATAAAGTTTGGTAGAGGCGTTATCGAGGACATTTTCAGGTTTGTATTTGTAATAGGGTTCTATTTCAGTTATGAAGTTTCGTTGTTTAGCAAGTCTTTGATGAATTATGTTAGCAACTTGGTCATGTCTATGTTTATAGTCCGTTTGCACTATTGTTTTACAGACTCCAGTAATATGCTGTATGGTTTCAGGGCAACTATGGCATTGTCTGCAACTGTCAGTGGTTAGGGTTTTTGTGATGTATCTCTGGTAGTTTCTGGTCTCTATTGTTTGGTCTTGTATGGCAATCATGAATCCTTATTATTATTATTATTATTATTATTATTATATGGTGAAGGAGTGCATCGAGCTAATATTATTTTGAAATTATGCATTAAAATAAAAAATATAAAAAATCATCATAAAGTCCGTTAAGAAAGTGAAGAAATTAAAAAGTGGCATCATCGTAGTGTCATCCCTTCTTTCTTTGATTGATTTGAAAGGGATGACACTACGATGTTAGCTGTTGCCACTTTTTACTTTCTTCACTTTCTTGGCAGACTATTACATTTTTTTAACAAATAAAACATTACACACACTACAACACACACACTATGAAAAATGACAGATTTTTGAGTGACAAGCCAGTAGTAGAGTATACATACGAATTAAATTTATGGTTTTATTTATGGTTGAAGTCTGTTAAAAACGAGGTGACAAATTGAAAATGGATTATAGTTTTTTTTATTGAATCTTAGATACTATTTATAGTTAGACAATGCTTACACGGCAAGTCTAGGATCAGCTGAGTCCCAGAGACAAGAGTTGAAAAAAATATGATAAAGACAATTTTTTTTTACAAAATATAGGTAGTAATAGTTCTAATGTCGTTGAAACTAAGGTCGAATTTCGACCATTAGGCGATCTCTAGTTAAATATAAATACCTCGGTGTTTCTGTCTGTGCTGTAACCTTTTTTTATGGTTCCGTAGTCAACAAGGAACTAGGTCTGTCCGTCCGTCTGTCCGCGGTTTTACTCAGAGACTATAGGACTTACAAAGCTGTGATTCCGGATTCGGCATGATGATATTTTGATAAAACGAACAACAATTTCCTCTACGAAAAATGTCGAAAGTCGTAGCACAGAGTAAGGTTATTGAGGAAGTGATAATGAGGAAGAGGAGGAGGAAGAGGAATTGTCACGCTCTAATTTAGGGGATGCGGTTGAGGAAGAGGATATTTTTTGAAGAAGAGGATGCGGATGAGGAAGCGGATGAGGAATGGGATGATAGGAAATTATAAATACTAGCGGACCCAAACCAAAAGCCTTTGTCCAGTCTGTACATAACTAGGTACATACATTACACAAAAAATAATTAAAAGGGCATTTTCCAGTGGACCAAACTATGAATCTAAACCATTCTCAAAACACACACAATAAAGAATCATCAAAATCGGTCCAGCAGTTAAGGAGCAGCTCAGTAACATACACAATACACGCACACAAAAATAATCGGCCAAGTGCGGGTCGGACTCGCGCACGAAGGGTTCCGTACCGTTATAGAAAAAAAATTGGTTTTGTGTAGCCAAAAATTGTGTTTTGTGTAGCCTCCCTTAATTTTTTATTTTATTTTAATATTATTATTAATAATTAAAGAATACATACAATTAACAGTAATAATATACACTTTTCATGCACTTTTTCCACTTTTATTAATAACAATTATGTTTTACACGACCGGTTTCGATAAAATCATCATCAGGTGTAGTGCAGGTAATTTTAAATTTTTAAATAATTGGTAAACAAAAATAGGGTTGTCAGCGTCATGAAAAATTTCTACCATTTAGTACAATTTTCTACCAAAAACAATACTTTTCTACCAAAAAAACAAATAAAATTTTAAATGTAAAACCTTTCATATAAACCTTTGATATTGATAAATTAATGACTAAAATAGGAGTTGTACTTAAATAGCAACATAAATATAAAATTAGTCAGAAAATCATTAAATTAAAAAACAATAATTACATTAAATAAATAACTTTAAATGTCCTATAACTATAATAAATAAATAATAATATTTAACAATTCATAAAATGTCAATTTTTATATAAATAATGTCATAAGATAATAAATTCATATAAATCATGTCAAAATAATGCCAATGTCAAAATATAAAATTTCTAATATCTAAATTAAAATGTCAAACTTAAACTAAAATTATGTCCAAAATATTAAATGTTAAGTATCCTGTAATAATATAGAATTTGAGAGACATGTCTGATCGTTAAGAAGATTCCCATATTTCTTGTGTCTATTTATTTCCAGCGCTTCTAATGCATCCATCTTCTTGCTTTTTGGTAAAACGTGTAGATACTTAATGCCTTTATCAGGATCGAAGAAATAATTTGCCTATGGAAAGGTGAACACTCGATTTTACTAGAATTTTTCAGTCACATTAATACATATAATAACAAAATACAAATGACTTTAGAAATAGGGAATAAAACATTGAATTTTTTGGATTTAACAATAGATATAGAGCTTGGCCGACATAAATTTAATATTTTTAGAAAACCCACGTACAGTGAAAACATCCTCCACGCAAACTCATGCCATCCACATCAGCACAAGCATGCTGCATTTCATGCTTTTATACACCGGCTGCTGAAGGTACCTCTGGACCCAAAAGATTTCAGCACAGAGCTAAATACCATAAAAAGCATTGCTGAAAATAATGGTTATAAAAAAGAATTGATTGACAAGATGTTAAAGAGAGCGAAGAAAAGAATGATTGATAGAATGCTGTACAATTATAGAGAGGAAAAAGAAAAAGCAGGAAATACATGGGTAAAAATCCCTTACATTGGTCCATTATCCTATAGATTCCAGAGAATTCTGCAAAACAAGGATACAAGGGTAGCGTTCTACACCACAGGTTCCCTCAAAAATGTATTATGTAACAACAAAGACAAATATAACATCACGGATAGTAGCGGTATATACAAACTTACCTGCGATACATGTCAAGGAATATATATAGGCCAAACGGGTAGAAAATTTAAAACTAGAATTAAGGAACACTTAACAGCATGGAAGAAGAAAACTGACAGATCTACATTTGCGGAACATCTATATAATAATGGCCATTTCTTCGATCCTGATAAAGGCATTAAGTATCTACACGTTTTACCAAAAAGCAAGAAGATGGATGCATTAGAAGCGCTGGAAATAAATAGACACAAGAAATATGGGAATCTTCTTAACGATCAGACATGTCTCTCAAATTCTATATTATTACAGGATACTTAACATTTAATATTTTGGACATAATTTTAGTTTAAGTTTGACATTTTAATTTAGATATTAGAAATTTTATATTTTGACATTGGCATTATTTTGACATGATTTATATGAATTTATTATCTTATGACATTATTTATATAAAAATTGACATTTTATGAATTGTTAAATATTATTATTTATTTATTATAGTTATAGGACATTTAAAGTGATTTATTTAATGTAATTATTGTTTTTTAATTTAATGATTTTCTGACTAATTTTATATTTATGTTGCTATTTAAGTACAACTCCTATTTTAGTCATTAATTTATCAATATCAAAGGTTTATATGAAAGGTTTTACATTTAAAATTTTATTTGTTTTTTTGGTAGAAAAATATTGTTTTTGGTAGAAAATTGTACTAAATGGTAGAAATTTTTCATGACGCTGACAACCCTATTTTTGTTTACCAATTATTTAAAAATTTAAAATTACCTGCACTACACCTGATGATGATTTTATCGAAACCGGTCGTGTAAAACATAATTGTTATTAATAAAAGTGGAAAAAGTGCATGAAAAGTGTATATTATTACTGTGAAACATGAATTTCCACCAAGAAGTTACGGTACATTCAATATATACATACAATTAAGGACTTTGTGAAAATTTCAAGTGCGTACCTGTTGCCATTATTGATTACGAGCAAAAAAGGCCAAAAAAATCAAGTTTTTTGTATGGAAGCCCACCTTAACTATTAATTTAATTTTGTTTTTAGTATTTGTTGTTATAACGGCAACAAAAATACACAATCTGTAAAAAATTCAGAAGGCTAGCTATAGCCGTTCTTGAGATACAGCAGACAGACAAACAGACGGACAGACATCGAAGTCTCTGTCCCGGGTCCCGTTTTTACCCTTTGGGTACGGAACCCTAAAAAGATGAGTGAATGATCATACAATTCTCTGGCTCTGGCGTGTGCGTTGCCATGATTGAATACGCGACGCGCATGCGCAGTGAAATTCCTCATTTTCTTATTTTTATTTATGAGGATGCGGTAACGGTTGAGGAACCCAAAATATTGCGGAACTTCCTCATTATGAGGAAGCGCAAAAGGAATCCTCAGCAACCCTAGCACAGAGATAGATCAGATAGAAATGATTTAATATTACGATTTGATGACCCTAAATTATGGATTGTTTTATTTGTAGGACAATGTTACTCTTAAATTATATAAATAACTATTAACCTATGAATATACAAAAATCAGCTGGTTGGGGTTCCGTTTTAGGATTCCGTAGTCAACGAGGACTTGTTGATCTGTAGCGGAGTTGCGGCCGCCATCGAGTAATAAAATTATAATGATATCATGTCATACAGCATCTACGTTGCCTGATGGACCAATTCTAAGTGATAACGACGTTTAAAGGGGCGTATTCGTAATAATTATAATCCATCGTGCACGGGACCTTGAGAGGACCCGTCGGGTGGGTATAAAATATTTTTGTGACGTTATTTAAATTAATCTCATGTACAGAACAATAAGCGCGGACGATATAATACGCCGTGCGGAATATATGGCGTTAATGTGTGACAGTTTAATTAATATCACGCGCCAAAACATCCCGTGCCTTCTGTCGGATGCCATACCAAAATTACGAATAAGGAACCGGAAGTGTATGGCTCAGGACAACACATGCTGTGTAAGAATTATGCAGATGAGTAACTCAATTTCTCGAACAAAACTCGCTTCACACAGAGGTTTGAGCGCTCGCTACATAAACTCATTGTTTTGTTACTGTCCTGATATCGCAAATCACGGTATTTGTGCGTGCGCCCAATTTCGGTGGTTCAGTATAAGAATAGTCCCTATACTATTTATATTGTGACAAGAATACCATGCGCGATAAGTCGTGAGTTCGTATCCCGTCATGAACTAAGCCACTCACGGGAACAAACTCTTTTTGTATGGGTACAATTTAGTTTTGGATTAAATCTGACCCGATCAGAGTGTACAGCCGCAGGAGGAAAAATATAATAGGCCTAAATACGTTCGAGGTCTGTTAACAGTACGCGGGGCTGAGCCGAGAATAATAGTACGCAAACAGCAGCCGGGGGTTTCTATAATAAGTCTGTCAATACTGTCGGGACTCGGGAGGAATGGTAGGCCCTCATACAAGTCATACATCTCCGCTCAATCCGATTTCCTCAATATTGTGATAATGTTATTATTATATCGCCAACAGCTGGCCTAATTATAATTATTATTGTTCGCAGATTTATTACAGGTTAGCGGGGCTGAAATGGTCGCTTTGAAGAATCATGATATGAATCATAATATGATTCATTTTTCTAAAATCGCAAAATGCAACTCTGCTTGCAATTCATTTCTGTATTTAAATTGTACTGATTTGACATTTGTCAGTTTGACAGTTTTGACAATTCATTTACTGAATTGATTGAGAGGAATTGCTAAATGTGACCATTTTAGCCCCGCAGACAAGTGGATTCATTGCCAGATGGCGGACCTACGTAATTTGGTTGCGTTGTGACTTGTGTCAAATCCAGCCGACATATTATCACGTTAATATCACCTTAAACATTAAAGGTGTGAGCACACTGAGACGGGCCGTACCGGGGCTCAGCGTGCCGGGGCGCATCGCAATAATCCGCCTCCATACACTTTTTATGGAAGCGGGTGCGAGTATCGCACACTGTGCCGGGGCGCAACGGCGTGGATTTTTGCTCGGCGGATTTCCGTCAATGCGACACGGCCCGACAAGACCCGCTGCGCCCCGGCAACAGTGTGCTATAGCAAGCGGCGTGCGGATGTGATGCGATGCGGCCCGGCAAGCCTCGGATCAATGCATTGCGCGCCGACCCGCCCCGGCACGCCCCGGCACTGTAACGGTAATTTAAGATTTTAGGTATAAAGGTTTATTTTAGGCTTAGACTTCAGATTAGGAGATCCGATATTCCAAAGCAATTTCCATTTGCAAAGTGTAAGCAAATACGTCGTTACAATACGCCCGCGCCCGCCGCGCCGCCCGTAGGCGTAGCGGGGGTATTGTGGCTTTAGACTTACCGAAGCACAGAGTAAACAGTAAACACCTCTAGGGCTCGGAGGGCGAAGGGACTCAGTATTGAACTTGTGCAGACAGAGATGTTTCTGACGTGACCTTGATATGGACAAATATTTATGGCAGAAATTTTGTAGGTCGATCAGTCTGTCTTACAATTTTTGGTTTACATCTGTCAAAACGTACAAAGTAGGTAATTTTTATATTTTCTATTTAAGAGGGAAAAGAATATTAAATTTTTACAAATTATTATAATTATATTAAGAATAGACAATCTCTAGTGTTCCTAATTATTATTAGGCTGCCAATAATAATTGTTGTGTGAAACTTGTGCTCTGTCAATAATTGTCTGAAACTTGTACGGCGAGTGCCGACTGCCGGCCGCGGCCGTCTGAAACAGATTTTACAGTTTAGAGTTTAGACTATCTAAAGTTAATTGACACAAAAAGTTACCAACTACGGTCTGGATCAGCTAATTGACGCAAAAAGGTACACATTCTCGCATTTCGACTTTCAGACTGTCCCACTTGGTCGCGACTCAATTATTATCAAAATTTGATTACGTTTTCTAATTAGTTTCAAATCCAATAGAATGGTTAGGAGTCAACTAAGTATAGATCGAAGGTCTATACTGGGGTCTGAGATGTCCGCTAATATAAACGAAAATTGAGCGTCGTAAACTTTATGATTTGAAAACATTAAATAATTAATATATTCAGGGAAAATACAATTAAAACTATACTAAATATATTACTAATATTATAAATGCGAAAGTGTGTCTGTCTGTCTGTTACCTCTTCCAAACCGCTGCACCGATCTTGCTGAAATTTGTTATGGGGATACTTTGAGTCCCGGGAAAGGACACAGGATACTTTTCCCGCGGTAAACGACTTTGCGGTCATAGCACAGGTCACACGGAGCACAGCGGAGTTGCGGTCGCCATCTTGTGTTACTTATATAAACAAAACAACCAAGTGCAAGTTGGACTTGCACATGAAGGGTTCCGTACCTACCATTAGAGAACTAAAATAGGAAAATGTGTTTTTTTTATGGGAGCCCCCCCCTTATTATTTATTATAATGATATTATTATTAATTATTTAAGTATAAGTACAAATGAGTCTTTTGTGAACAGTTGAAGTGCCTACCTGTTGCTATTATTGAGATCGAGCACAAAATACTCGTAGCAATAAAATCACGTTTGTTGTATGGGAGCCCTCCTTAAATATTAAATTTATTTTGTTTTTACAATTTGTTATTATAGCGGCAACTAGATACACACAATCTGTGAAAATTTCAGAAGTCTAGCTACTTATAGCGGTTCTTGAGATACAGCCTGGGACAGACGGACAGACATCGAAGTCTTAGTAATAGGGTCCCGATTTTATCCTTTGGGTACGGAACCCTAAAAATTAACTTTTAATGTTTTAATGCTTTTGGATGTATTTTGTACAACTTTAGTATGAAATTTTATTATAATTTCTATTATATAAAGTACTGCACTATACTATACAGTTAGTATCATAGCAGTGTTTTCAGTATCATCGGAACTTATTTGTCGAGATCGGTAAAAGAATTGTACGTTGTGCGGAGTTCGGACTTTAATCCATTAGGAATCGACATCCCTCAATTTGAGAGCGGATATTTGAGTACTTCGCAGTTCGCGGAACCCGATTATGGAGAGTTGAGAGTTCACCCGACAATTCTACAATAGTTATTATTGTTTTGTAGATTTCTGTGAAACTTTATTACAAGGGTGAGAGTTTCAGTTCTGCAATCATTTTGCTTCTCATTTTATTATTCTATTAGTCTTATGTTAGGCATAGCATACATCTCTGCAATCTCATATTATGGGTGCAGGGTGAGCTAGAAAGGACCGTAGAACAGTTTGTACAATATTTTTGTAGTCAACAAGATAAAATTTGTATAATCGTCATTAGTTTTCATTAAACATCATACATCACGATGTTATCAGCGAGTATATTATTATTTATGAACGGGCAATATATTAACATGGTATCGGACGGCTGTGATTTGCATGTTGATTGAATTATTAATTGAATGGAGACACGTCACGTGATGAGTCAGAGGCCGCCGCGGTTTTTGTGTACACAGTACATTCGAGGATTTTCGCCAGTATCAATTCATTCCGAAATAATGCGATAAAATACCGCCAAATTGATGTGTCTCGTTACGAAACGAATGAACCTTTAAGTGGTTGCATTATTTTGAATAAGTAAAAAAGTTTTATTTAAAATTTAAGTAAGTATAATATATAATATAGCGCGCTATAATCAATTTAAATAATGCATTGTATATTTTCAATGTTTTATTTGACAAATATTTAGCCACTTGCCGCCGTAGAGTCGTGACTCGTGCCGGTCCGCAGCTAAACAGTAAACAACATAATATTTCTCAATTGTACTGATAGTACGGGAGCCCTAAAACAATTTTTTTTTATTATTATAGAGCAATTTTTTGTGATTAGCTTCATTTTGATAAGACAAACAATGTCAAACAACAATGTCAACAAATGTAAAGATAGTTAGGGTTCCGTTTTAGGGTATCGTAATCAACCAAGTTTTGTTGATTAAATGAACCCTAAAACGCAATCCTAACCAGCTGATTTTTTGTATATTGGTAGGTTTATAGTTATATAATTTAAGAGTAACATTGCCCTACAAATAGAACAATCCCCATTTCAAGACCATCATTTCAAAGTATGAAATCCTTTCTATCTCTGTTAGCTACCACTTTCAAGATTTTTCGCAGATAAAAATATCGTTTGTCTCATCAAAATGAAGCTAATCACAAAAATTAGCTTGATAATAATAAAAAAAAATTGTTCTAGGGCTCCCAGACTATGATGTTCAATAATTGATATATAATGGAAATAAACCACGAGCGTTGGGACACAATTGATATTAAATATTTGCCCGCTGCGGTTTGCCAATAATATTTGGCACCATAGAATGCGGAATGCACCGCATACGTTGAAACAAAGCGAAAATTAATATCCACATATTTTATATCTCCCCGAGTTAGACATTAAAATTGGTACAAACTTTGTTTGTCTCCAAACTGAAACCCTTCTGCCTCGTACGAGAGGAAAGTTGAGGACACCGTGATGTTTTACTGTAACTTTTTTAATGTTGTTGTCTAAACTTGATACGAATTACGATCGTATCTTCGTTACTTTGTCAAGTTGCCCTTTTGCAACTTTCCCGGCTAAGTAAAGATTTAAAAGGGACACTTGACGACGAAAGTCCCAAATCTTACTTTTAATCTAATAGTTTTAATATTAGGCTATCAGTTATTGTTAATTTCTCAAATGTTAAAATCTTAGATTATGACCTACGGAGATGCCGTAATTTACCGTTTTAGAGCTTATTAACTCAAAGTTCAAAAGCTACAAAATTATAATAAAAATACAGCAATAATCTTCAGCATAGTATATGAACGTTCCTTTCATAATTATTAATCCTTTTTTTGTTTTTCATACTCATGATAATATCATCTTCCAAAGTAATACTCATTTATTTAAATTCAAGCAAACATTCAGTATCTCCCTAGTATTTACAAATTACGGTTATTTAAAACACACGCCGATAGATCGACAATTTCATTAACTACATACGAGTACTGGACGTTTAATTTTTTTAGGTAATTTTGAACTAAGATAAGTAAACAGAATAGGATTTTGGCGCGATCTCGGCAACGCGACAAATGTATGGTCAAGTCACGTCAAGTCACACGGGATGGCCTTAATGATTGGTGGACGGAGACCATTCATTAATTTAAGGTTAAAATGTTATAAAAAATAATTTGTTTTTGAATTTTTTGTGATATAAAGCACGCGCCTTGTGTAGTGCAGTCCAATCAAAATACATGACTATGCGAGGAACAGATTTAAATCTTCAAGCCCCATAAGAGCAGCGGTGACCGCGACAACAATAGAATACAATAGCATTTCCTGAAAACTGTGATCGAAGTATTAATATGTTTAGACTTTAGATAATATTATATAACAATATTTAACTTATGCCAATTTTTTGAACCAAAGTAATTTTATTCTAATTCCTATTGTCTGACTGTTTAAGGCAAAGTGTTATCATTTATCATCGAGCCGCCATATTTAGGCAGGCTATAATGACACTTGCCATACAAATAATAATATAATTTATGTTTGCTACCCCGAAGTGGGTAACGGCTTCATTGTTTTTAATTCTGGCAAGGGAAATTGAATTTTAAGAGGACCCATACGTAACAGCAGTAAAGACTAAACAGCGTACAGAGACTGGCATGTCTAATAATCACGGGTGCACTCTCGTCAACACCCACCGCTTCCCTCGAGGCCCTGATCAACTTAACTCCGCTTCCTCTGCTTGTTCAGATGGAGGCCAAAAAGGTGGCTCTCAGGGCCAGGACGGCGGGTGGGACGAATTGGGTCTCCACCCCATTTCGACAGCTGGAACAGTCTCTCAGTGAATCACCTATCATGGCCATGCCATCAGATGCCATGATCAAGGTGTATAGCTTTTCGAAGCAGTACCAGGTTTTTATACCTTCCAGGGAGGACTGGGAAAGGAAAAATCCAATCTATGTCCGCCCTAGCGACATAGTTTGGTTCACGGATGGATCAAGGAAAGACAACCGTGCGGGAGCCGGAATCTACGGAGGCAGGCCACCAAAAGGCAAATACGCCTGTTTGGGGGAGTTTGCGACCGTGTTTCAGGCTGAAGTCTTCGCTATCCTCGGTTGTTCACTAGAAAGCCTGGAGATGGCCCTAGTTAATAAAAACGTTTTTATCTTCTCCGATAGTCAAGCTGCACTTAAAGCACTGACTGCCGCAGAAGTCTCGTCCAAATTAGTTCTGGAATGCATTGAGACGTTAAACATGCTGGGAAGGAACAACAACATCCGCCTAGTATGGGTCCCGCGCCACAGCAACGTCCCCGGCAATGAAACCGCTGACGAGCTGGCTAGGCTTGGGGCCGAGAGTCTCATATATGGTCCAGAACCATTCTGTGGTATAACTCCCAGTACCACAAAGCAAGTGCTCAAGGAATGGGGTCACGGACTATGCAGGAAGCAATGGGCTGAGACCCCTGGCCTTGAACACTCCAAGGCACTAATTCCTGACTTCAACAAGAAACAATCAGAATTAGTCCTCACCTTGGGTAGGAATCAATTAAAAATCCTTACCAGAAGCCTAACTGGGCACTGCAAGCTCAACAAATACCTAAACAGAATGGGTATTTGTAGCATAATGACTTGCAGATTCTGTGAGGAGGAGGATGAAACACCTATTCACCTTCTCCTCGACTGCCCTGCTCTACTACAGAGCAGGAACAGGCAGCTTGGTCGCCACGAATACTCGTCCACAGAGGAAATTCGTGGCACCAACCTCAACCATATCGTTCAATTTATGAGCAGTATTGGGTTGGGGATGATACTCTAGTGCGAAGGAGTCACAATAGATCCTCATGGGTCGCAGTGACGTCAGGGCTACAGTGACCTGCCTTCTTTAAAAAAAAAAAAAAAAAAAGCAGTAATTTTATTAAATTTAGGCCATAGCTGCCTAGGTGATAGCGAAAATATGGCAAAAATGTTGACGGTCACTATGCTATCACCTATGGGCTATGGCCTTGTCGCAGATTTACTCCTCTAGTTATTCCTGCCAGTAACAAACACAATATAATTAATTGTTGGCGATGATAGGTGATCATCATGAAAATAATGAATATTATTTGTTTATGACTTGCGAGAAACAAACGAGTGTGGAACGAATGGTGCAGGCGGCAGGTGGTCAGCCACCGTGACCGATGGACTGATAGCCCGACTGGCTTATGACACACTACACATAATATAATACTTAATACAGTAACTCTGCCGTGCTCTTGAGATTTGCTGCGCCACGGCCCACAGGAAACGTGACGCTGCAATGTTCAGTGCACAAAGCGATGAGCATTAGTAATCCATACTTCCATACT
Organism: Aricia agestis; assembly: GCF_905147365.1. NCBI lineage: Eukaryota > Metazoa > Arthropoda > Insecta > Lepidoptera > Lycaenidae > Aricia > Aricia agestis. The sequence goes on from NC_056413.1 coordinate 18,798,549, forward strand.
TATATTACAAATGCGAAAGTGTGTCTGTCTGTCTGTCTGTTACCTCTTCACGCCTAGACCATTAAACCGATTTTGGTGAAATTTGACATAGAGATACTTTGAGTCCCAGGATACTTTTTATCCTGGAAAAATGTACGGTTCCCGCGCGATAAACGGAGTTGCGGGCGTCATCTAGTAAATAATAATGCATTTAATATAATAATATAATCTGTGCGGTTCCTGAATGCCAAATGACAGATGTAAAGAAGCTGTTAAAACTTTCTGAATTCTGACAGCTCCCATACACAGACATTTCGGATTTGATAATGTTACGATTACGTAGAACACGTGTTTCTTCTGTATATTATTTATACTGTGCTCGCGGCCAGCTGATCGTGTTCGTTTTACACACAAAAACCCAAAACTTTCCGTCGTTAGACGCGCGTCAAATTAACAAATAGGTGTAATTAAGCCTTCGATCAAATATATAATTAAGCTTATCTTTTAATAAAATCTTACATCTTAATTTTAACTGTAGGAAATCTATAATTTTGAAGATAACAATACGAAGATTTTAAATTTTAGGGTTGGCTACGACGTTTGGAATGGTAAACTTCATACAAGCAAAAGTTACGTTGTCTACAATTTTGCAACTTAAAAGTCAAAATGTTCTATTCTACAATCCCAAAATTATTGTCAATTTTTTGCATTGGCAAGTCAAGTCTATCGCTATAGTCCGAGATACGATACCGTCTTGCCGTCGTACAATTTTTGCTTTTCCAACAAGAATTTGTAAAAATCTGACTAACTCAAGTCCGTGCAAGAAATCGTGTGTATGCTTAGCGAGTTTTTATCTTTCGTTTATTGCTGCATGATTTAAAACTTAAAAGTTAAATTTCGCTCATCAAAAGTGTCTGGATTTCAACCGGACACATTTCAAAATCCCGGCCGGACGCACCCCGGACGCCCTTGAATCTAGGACAAATCCGGGGAAATCCGGACGGATGGCAACCCTACTAATATAAGAGCATTTTGCTAGTTAGGTTGTCCAAAGTGGAGGTTTGAGTTTGGCTGGAATTGAAGGTTTCATTTCAAGACCTAATATTATGTCCTATTCTTGACACCGAGAGTTATATTAATTTATATTAATAACTGATATAATTATTAATTACTGATTTCACAACTTACTCCTAGTATAATTTTGTTTTATTTAGTATAATTTTGTATCTAAAAAAGCAAATCGTATGTTTTGTGCGATACCAGTGCCCAGATAAACTGATCCGGTTTATGGCGCACTTGTTTTATATTGTAAAAACTGTGTTTAAAATGATAATTGAATAATAATAATAATAAGAAAAGACGATAGAACTAAAAGTCGACACCCCTAAAAATGCCTGATTTTGCCCGCATGCAAAATTCTGACATCACTGCCGGTTGTGATTCCGGACATTATTATAAGCCATAAGATACTTAAAAAAATTAACGAGAAAAATATAAAAAAATATAAATAAAGTATTCGATGAGCAGAATTGAGTGTTCAAAGGTCGACAAGCTCAATTCAGCCGCGACCGAGCGTCGACCGCGATCAAAGGTACATTTTTTGCGTAATTTTTCTTAACCAATCAAATACATTATTTTTTAAGCGATTCTGAAACTAAAATCCCTCATGTAGTGTATGTGCAGTGTATCTACATAAGTAGTAGATATACTTAACATTGTCTCATAAACACCAGTAATGGGGATTGGGGATGCAGTCTATAGTCATCAGTCAGGTAGTCAATAGTTTCAGTTGTGCAGAGGCAGTGACTAAGTAATCAATGCGCGTAATCAATAATGGCAACATCTAGGCATTATTTTTTGTCTTTTGGTAAAAAGTTTGGTAAGGTTGGTTAAGTTAAGGTTGGTTAAGGTTTGGTAAAATGAAAGGTTGAAAAGGGATCACGAAGCCTGCCTATCTGTACCTAATTTAAATAGGCACTGATGACCCTTTTTCATTGAGATAAGGATACTAATCGTAAAGAATTACTTATCATCCCGTAATCTGCTAGTAGTAAAACGCCAGCATGCAATTTGTATGGTAATGGTGTATTCACCGTTATTTACTAAGAAAGTTTTATTAAAACAAAAGATTTTAGGGTAAAAAATAGTAAAAATCTGCCTTAGTTTTCAACTTTTAGTACGAGTTACAAAAATAGAGCTTCATAATCCGTGACCCCCGAATTGAGCATCATACCGTCAACCACTGAAATACAGAGGGCGTTGATACAAATGATACTACAATAGAGTGATATAAACTTGGTGCATTCATGTCATTAAGTACATTCGCAGTACGGCGCAGTAACTCTCGGTAATATCATGTCGCCTGTCGGAGCTAAGCGATTTTCCGCTCGAAGTCCCGCGATTGTACAAACGTCAACAATATTTTTGTTCCCTGCGGTGTGGAGTCCGGCGCGAGATCTGGCACGGCGTCTGGCACGGTTCGGCAGGGATCTGGCCCGGTTTGGCACGGAGCTGGCCCGCCGCCAGCGCGCCGCGACGATTTTATACGATCGAACGTCCCGAAGTTCCGTTTCACTAAACAATACAGTAAATTGTGTTTCGTGTGTCGGCTGCGTTTGCTACGACACAATTTCGAAGATGAATAAGTTAACCTACTTTCTTTTTTACGCTACGAATTTTTGTCAAAGGCGCCTGTAACTGTCGTTTGTACGCGATTTTTGCCAATTAGGTGACTTTTGGGAGATGTTATTTTTTTAATTTCGGTCGGGGCTCAAAGGTCTTTCTAAAAGATTCTCAAAGGGTAATGAGAACCAAATAAAGCTGACAATAATATTATACAAAGTGCATTAGTGATCAGACGGAAATAGCGCGCGGGCGCGGGCGCGGGCGCGGCTACCAAGTGCCAAGTGTACCACTGACTACTGCGTGTGTCACTCGCCAGTCGCCGGCTAAAACAGACTGCAGCGCGCACCGCACAGTATTAATAGTCATTATCACATTATAACATAATATCATAATTCATAACAACTCCGTACAATAAATAACAAGCCGAGGTCGCATCATTTCGCACGTGCTTCAGTATGCCTTATTATCATACCACAGACTGAATGTTGGATGGAGACTGGTGAGGCAAGTTCCTGTATGTTACCAGCCGATGGTATTCAATTCCACCTTTGTCCCAGTTGTGGTAACTTAGGGCTCGAACGGGTAACCCAAATGGACCGACTGACTAGTGACTGACTGACAGTGCAGATCTATCAACGCACAGCCCAAACTGCTGGACGGATCGAGCTGAAATTTGGCGTGCAGTACTGCAGGTAGATGTTATGAGTTATGACGTAGGCATCCGCTAAGAAAAAATTTTGATCAATTCTACCCCCAAGGAGTTAAAATAGGGGATGAAAGGTCCACAAATTTCGTGAGGTGTTTGGGGGGGGGGGGGAGGGGGTCGAGTCAAATCTTATCTAATCTCACGCCTGGGAAGGCCCTCTCGGGCCGAGTCTCGGCAAATCTCACTTTTTTTATGAAATAAGGGGGCAAACGAGCAAACGGGTCACTTGATGGTAAGCAACTACCGTCGCCCATGGACACTCGCAACATCAGAAGAGCTGTAGGTGCGTTGCCGGCCTTTTAAGAGGGAATACGCTCTGTTATTGAAGTAATTTTTTTCTCAACAAAATAATACTATTTTGGTCTATTTCATCCAGATTGTAATTTGTAGTGGTACGTACTCGTATGCTTAACATTTAATCGTAAGCGTAATCGTTATACGATGAAGATCATTCACAAATTCGTTCAAAAAAAATCTACTGACTGTCAAACCAAACGTTTACGTAAGAAACCCACATTTAGAAAAAGCTCACGTGAGATTTCTGGGGGAGAGGGGGCGTTGAATAAAATCTCATGAAATCTCACCACTCCACTCTTACCATTTTTCTAGACTTTAAATAAGGACAATATTGTAACATCTGCAGTTTTGTTTAAGCACTAACTTTTGCCCGCGGCTTCGCTCGCGTTAAGACGTATTGTTACTTGTCTATACTAATATTATAAAGAGGTAAACTTTGTTTGTTTGTTTTGTATGTTTGTTTGTTTAATTGTAATGAATAGGCTCAAAAACTACTGGACCGATTTAAAAAATTCTTTCACCATTCGAAAGCTACATTATTTACGAGTAACATAGGCTACTTTTTATTTTGGAAAATATAGGGTTCCGTAAGATATTTCAGTTTTTCGGAAACAACCAGAAAATTTGCTTATTTTGCGTACGCTGCCTAAACTATAAAAGATAGAACTATACAATGTTCTAAGTAAATGTAGATCTTATAAATATCTACAAAAATGTCTGCGACACACTATACCTATCTATGTCAAGTGAGGCACAACAACCATTTTTTTATTAAAAATGTTGATTTTTTTTTGACTACATTTAAACGCATTTATTTTACTCATGCTAATAATCCTTATCAAAATAAATTATTTCATCACTAAGTACAGTTTATGTAGATTATATTTTCTTTTTGAATGATTAAAATTGGACGTTTGGTTTAGAAGTTATGGCGAAATTAAAATATTGCGATTTACGCCCGTTTCGAAGTGGGCGCAACCAATGCCACAGAATAGAATTAATAGTACAAGTGTCAAGTACCAATGCAGGGGTGCGCATTGTAAACATTGAAAAGGTCTACAGAAAAGTCCGCGATGGTATATATTTTTTTATGAAATAAGGGGGCAAACGAGCAAACGGGTCACCTGAGACATGGAAAGCAACTTCCGTCGCCCATGGACACTCGCAGCATCAGAAGAGCTGCAGGTGCGTTGCCGGCCTTTTAAGGGGGAATAGGGTAATAGGGGAGGGTAGGGATGGGAAGGGAAGGGGATAGGGGAGGGTAGGGAAGGGAATAGGGTAGAGGATTGGGGATCCGGTAAACTCACTCACTCGGCGAAACACAGCGTAAACGCTGTTTCACGCCGGTTTTCTGTGAGAACGTGGTATTTCTCCGGTCGAGCCGGCCCATTCGTGCCGAAGCATGGCTCTCCCACGTATAAGTATATCTCTTATGGATATATCCCACAATAACATATTTTTTGTCATTTACTTTTAACTTCAATTAATGGCTAATTTTCGAAGCGATTTTAACCAATACGGCAATAATTCTTATTCAATTAAATACTTTAAATACTTTATTGATTATGGCCCTTTACAGCATAATTATTACGATTTTAATTTTAAGTAAATGAATATTTTCGAAGATATTACAGATTTGAAAATTGCGAGACGTAAGTAGCTTTTGCGGCAGTACCAACCAATGCGGGCCACGAGTAGTAATGAATATAAATTATTTAAAATCAAACTACTGAATCGATTTTCATCATTTTTTCAGTGACTGAGGCCATAATTTATTTTATACCCGTGCGAAGCCGGGGCGGGTCGCTAGTATATTATATACGAGTAACAATACTTCTTAACGCGAGCAAAGCCGCGGGCAAAAGTTAGTGTTTAAACAAAACTGCAGATGTTTCAATATTGTCCTTATTTAAAGTCTAGAAAAATTATAAGAACCAACAGTGCTACCGCATACTATTACTACAGTATGAAATGAAATGATATTTATTTGGTTAAAATATGGTTGCTAGAGATGTTAAATTTCGGTAGATCGCATATTTTGTCGTAGTTGACGACGTCCAAATAATATTATAATCACAATTATAATAACTAAGTAGTAAAGTTATTGACACATTTTTTGGCTGGCAATTTATAAGTAATTATATCATTCATTAGTCATAAATCATAATAATAATGATTAGGGGGATATTAGATTATCATATATGTAGATATAGATATGTAGATAGCTAAGTTACTACTAATAGTTACAACTAGGGATTGCAAAAAACGGATTTTAAAAAAAATCCGGACTTTCGGATTTTGACAAGCTCAAATCCGGATTATCCGGATAATCCGGATTTTATGAAATTTTTCTAATATTTTTGATTAAAAGCTTTAAATGCGAGTTATTTTCTTGTTATTTCTTAATTAAACATTGATTTTAAAAGAGCAATATCAGACGTCTTAAAACAATTAACATTTATCTTAAGTTAGTGATTTTTACATGGGCGTGATGAAGTAAGAAAATAAAATAACAGGATCTGATAATTAAGACGTTATTAACAACTTAAAAATATCTTGATTTTTTAAAGATATTTGAATAAGTGGAATTCAAGTCAACAATAAAATCTTATACAATTTCCGGTTTATGGACGACTAAGCCCTTTTTGCTCCTACGAATACAGATAATAAAAATTACCTTAGGCACAATCAATGACCTAAAATGAAATGAATGACACGAGATGTAAGGTCGAGGTGGACGTACTTGGGCCAGTTAGTTTCTTTTGATAACAGACAAGGAAATACAGAGAAACTAGTCCATGAAGAAGCTGATAAAGGAAGACAAACCCCTCTCAGGGAACCACAGATTCGTCGACATGTGTATTTTACTCGTCCTAACCAACGGAGCGCAAACTCGGTCATTGACTAATTTACAAAAATCCAACTTGGGGCCTGCCTAAGAGCAATGAATCGCAGCAAGTTGGAAGTAAGTCTTCTCGACAAAACAAAAAATTCATTCAAACAAGAATCTCAGACGTAGGAGTCAAGACGGCGGCTAAAGTAACATTGGGCTGGTCGTGTTATCCACATGCATCTAGGCTGGATATCGACAGAGTGGGTATCTAGCCTAGGCCTAGGAAAATATAGCTCGATGCTCTGGAGGCATTTTTTCCCTCTGAAGGCAGGTTGCTGTACTCTGTAGCCCTGAAGTCACCAAGACTCCTGAGGATCTATTGTGACTACTTAATCCTCATAAATTGAACGATGCGGTTGGAATTGGTGCCACCAATTTCCTCTATAGTAGAGAAGGTGAGTTTGAGCTGCCTGAGCTGCAGCAGCTTCAGCTGCTGAGTAAAGTAGTATAGTCAACAAGGTAAAAACAAAACAAGTTAAAAGGTGTCTCGGCCCTTTTCCTAGAATCTGCAAGTCGTAATGCTAGATATACTAGTTATTATGTGAACGTAAAGATTTTTATTCTTTTCTTTAAGTTTAAGAATATTAGGATTTTTATTTTTATTCTTATCTATAAGTTTTAATAGTTAGTTTTGTAAAAGCCAGGAATTAGTGCTTTAGAATGTTCAAGGCCAGGAGTCTAATTACATTGCTCTTTTCTTTTGTTTGCGACATCACGCCTCGAGCACTTGCTTTGTAGTAATGGAAGATGTTTCACAGACCGCTTCTGGACCGTTTAAGAGATTATCAGCTCTAAGCCTAAAGACGTTAATGTGACCCGGGGCCCATACTAGTCGAAGTTGTTGTTCTCTTCCAGCATGTTTTACGTATCACCACAATCTAGAACCAATTTGACGAAATTTCTGCTGCAGTGCTAAGTGCAGCTTGACTGTCAGAGAAGATGAATATGTTTTTATTAACTATCATCTCTTGGCTCTTGTGAGCAACCGATTATTGCAAAGACCTCAGTCTAGCACACGGTTGCAAACTCTCCCTTGGAGGTATATCAGCAGTGACGCTGGAGCGAGATAAGTGGAATATCCTAGGGGAACCTTTGCCCAGCATAAATTTGACCCAATAGGCTTATTATACAGAATAAAAAAACTTAAAATAATTCTTTAAACATTCAATCAACATTTTAATATTTTATGAACCCTTTTCCTTTATTATATCAGACAAACTTACAAATCAGAAGATTTTATAGAAAACCATTTTATTCAATACTGACAATATCCTAAAAAAATAATTATTGTACATTTATCACGATTGCAGTCATATTATTAAATAGTAAAATGTATGGTAAAATAAACGGTAGGTCATGAGATATTAAAAAAATGACGTTCTTTATAAGATTTAAAAATGTTAATACACAATTTACAACCGTCAAATAACTAAACAATGCAATGTTGGACATACGAAGTACTGAGATAGGTACCTATTGAGCGCGCAAATTTGTGATTGTGTCTTTAAACAAATGTGAATTTGTATGTCAGATGCTACACAATACATCTAAATTAATTTTATACTACGTAAAAGCTTATTTTTCATAATTTTACCAACTATTCGAAAAAACCGAAAATCCGGATTTTCAAAATTAAAAATCCGGATTATCCGGATTTTTCGGATTTCGAAGTATCCGGATTGCAATCCCTAATTACAACATTGCTTGGGACGACAATAATAATAATAATTAGTAATTACTAGACGCGGCGCGCGGCGCGGCGGGGGTTAACACAAAATTTCCGATATCTATGTTTATTAGTATCGATTTCAATGGACCGTCATGAATTATACATAATAGGCAATATGAACACCTTGTTTCCGCGTGTTTAATGTGTACTGCTGTTTGTCGCCGGATTTACATAATCCGGCCGCTAATGAGGCTTCTTATATACCGTATTACGACCGAGTTACGAGACAGTCGGCGACCGCGCGTCTCCGACAGTCTGCACTCTGCAGGTAGACCCCTGATGATAACTATACTATCCTATTTTTATTCTATGTAAGTATTCTAAATGTATAAAGGGAATTATTCTTATAAATGAAGCTCTTACATAAAATGGCGGATCGAAAGATTTCGTAGCGGGTAATTAATCTAAAAGCGTTGCCATTTTCAGTTTAAGCAAATAGATTAATTTTAATTGAGTATCATTTAAGACAACGGCCGCCTAAGCGTTTCCACTTCCCAGTGTCGACCGTCGACCGTCTATCAGCAGTTTACGCGACGAAGCAAAAACAATTTCAAATGTAAAATGATATTATAATTTATAATACAAAGTTTTATATAAGTATTATAATTGCAGTTCGTACACAATTGTTGTCGACAGAGAAATGTGTATCGCAATATATTTGGTGCTTTTGGTGTAATAATTTGTATTTTTAGGGTTCCGTAGTCAACAAGGAACCCTTATAGTTTCGGTCTGTCCGTCTGTCTGTCCGTCTGTCTGTCCGTCTGTCTGTCTGTCCGTCTGTTTGTCTGCGGTTTTACTCAGGGAGATCCTATTTAGGGATCCATTTGTGAAATATGAAGTTTCAAAGCGGAAAAAATCTTGTTCAAATTCCTTTATTGCGGCTCTTCACGATGGGCCAGCGTGTGGAGGACGTAGTGGCGTAGGATGGCCGATGGCGCCAGCGCTGGCCGTGGTCCGTGGAATGGCGGCGGTGTCGGTTTTTCGGCCGCACATCAAAGGATGATGGCCCAGCGATGGCGGTACGCCTCTACACGTTGGCGATACGACAGTCGGTGCCTGACCGCGGTCGAGTGAGGACATCGTAATTCGTATTACAATTTACGAATTTCATTCAAAATGACGAGTACGTGGTCTCATAATGAATGAAACTATATTATTATGATAAAGCCGAAAGTTTGTATAGTTGTTTGTTACTTTTGTTACTCTTTTACTCAAAACTACTGAACGGATTTTAACGAAACTTTACAATAATTATTATTTAATAATAATAATAATATCTATGGACGCTTCACACCACGTCAGTCTGGCCCCGTGGTAAGTACCTGAAGGACTTGTGTTACAGGTACCAGACAACGGAAATATATTTAATACTTTTATACTATACATATATTTAAGATTTTTATTACATGATACACATATTTAATACACATCCATGACCTAGGAACTTAGAAAACTTTTTGTTCCGTCGGCGGGATTCGAACCCGCGACCCCCGGCTTGAGCTACCAGCGCGCTCACCACTGAGCCACAGAGGTCGTCGTATTGCTTTTACATTATATATGTACATAACTCCTGACTCTTTAAAGATACAATTTTGGGAGTTTCGGCGTTGTTTTAGGAACGGAAAGCATATTATGCTATTATTACATTCATAATTGTCATCATCATTGAGAATTGTCATCAACATCAATATTTACACCATTATTGAGAAACATACTCCTAAATCTAGGGTTAAATATAGCAGATATCCTGCTTGGTTTTCTCTTCCACTTATAAAAGTGATCAAAGAAAAGGATAAATCTCATAAACGGTTCAAGCGGTATGGTAATCCTCGTGACTTCGATACATTTACTACATTAAGATCAAGAGTGAAACCTATGTAGGAGAGCTGTTATAGATCTTATATTTCTCGAATTGAAAATAATTTAAATCTTAATTTAAAATCATTTTGGAAATATACTAAAAATAAACGAATAACTAATGACATTCCGAATCGTATGTTCTTTAATAATAATATTCAAGATAGTGGCCAAGGAATAGTAAATTTATTTGCTGAGTACTTTGCTTCCGTTTACGATAACAATGCTGTTAATGATACCTTTAAACCTCAATTCCAAAAACCTAATTTCTCTATTAAAAATGTTAATATAGGAATCCAAAGTGTACTTAGCAAACTAAAAAATATTGATTTGTCAAAAGGCGCTGGTCCAGACGGAATACCTCCAATATTTATAAGATCATGCTTATCTGCCCTAGCTCTTCCACTTTACTTAATTTATAATAAATCCTTACTTGAAGGCTTTTTTCCGTCTCTGTGGAAGATCACTAAAATTACTCCAATTTATAAGTCCGGCGATAGGACGAATGTCTCCAACTATCGCCCTATCTGTATTTTGAACTGGTTCGCTAGAATATTCGAAAGCCTAGTCCACGATCATATATTATACAGTCACTTCAAGCACATTTTACATCCTAACCTATATGGGTTTGTAAAAGGTAGATCGACTAATTCAAATCTTTTGACTTACACGTCCTACATCTGTGATTCCTTCAATAAAAGAAAACAAACCGACGCGATCTATACAGACTTTTCCAAGGCCTTCGATAAAGTGAACCACAATATACTCTTGATCAAGGCTTACTATCAAGGCATTCATGGGAATCTCCACCGTTGGCTAGCGTCGTACCTAATAAATCGAACGCAGTTGGTGGCCCTTAGTGGCTACGATTCTGTTCCATTCTTGGCTACATCAGGCATACCACAAGGGTCTACGTTAGGACCATTATTGTTCCTAATGTTTATAAACGACCTTTTAGGATACATAAAAAGTAACTGTCTAGCATTTGCCGATGATATAAACATTTTTAAAATGATATTCGATTATAACGACTGCATGGCCTTACAGAATGACCTGGACATACTATCAGAATGGTGTAACAATAACCGCATGTCACTTAATATAAATAAATGTCAAGTCATCTCTTTCACTAGAAATAAAAATAACATATATTTTAATTACAATATAGCTGGTGTATCTCTGTCTCGTGTTTCAGTGGTGCGCGATTTAGGAGTTGTTTTTGATGCTGCACTTTCGTTTAGGCCCCACTACGACTACATATGCAGTAAAGCACATAGAATGTTATCATTTATCATTCGTACTGCTAATCCTTTTAAAAACCCCCAGACTTGGATAACATTGTACGTAGCTTTGGTTCGAATTGTCCTTGAATATTGCTCATCCGTTTGGTCTCCAATGTACGCGGTACACATTGACCAAATTGAAGCTATTCAGCGTAGGTTTGTTAGGTCTTTGAGCAGTAGATGTGGCTTGCGATGTAAATTGCCGACTTACAATGATCGTCTTGTTAAATTTGGTCTTTTAAGCCTTGAAAAACGTAGACATTTATTAGATCTAAGTAATTTATACAAAATCGCTAATGGTATTATGGACACAACTCCCCTGTTAGAGCAATTGACCTTTAAGATTCCTACTCGGTCAGTGAGAATTCCACAGTTATTCAGCGTTCCACAATCTTATAATAATGTGTCTAAGAATAATCCGCTCCACAGAATTTGTAAATCTTTCAATGTGATATGTGGAGACGTTGACTTATTCAGCACCAGCCTAACTACTTTTAAAAGAACCCTTTTTAAGAAATTGACAGATAAATCTATACATTAACTATGAATTTAATTGTTTAAATTTAGAATTATGAATTTTACAGATTATTATTTTAATGATTTTTTTTATTAATTTTTAATATTTTACAGTGTTTCTTTGTTAAATTATAATTACTATCGTGTACTATCTTATATTGTTTTTAATTTTTAAGTCAATTAATTATTGTATTAAGTTATATAATTAATTATTGTCATTATTAAATTTTAGCTTGTCTTTATTTAATTTATATTATAATTTATAAGTATGTTATTGTAGCGCATGTACTTTTTACCAATTATTTTAAATTAATATTGCAGTAATAATTTGAATGAGTGTAATGATGTGTATAATTGTAATAGGACTTCAGTTTTATTGTGATAAGTTGTAATTTTTTTTTAATTTTATGCAAATGTATTATTCTGTTGTCTGTAATTATACCTGAATAAATAAATAAATAAATAAATCATCATCACTACCATAAACCATTATTTTAATTTTAGTCTCGAAATAATTATTCGTAGAATTCAAGAGAAGGTTCATATTAGGAGCGAGGTGATACGAAGTTCACCGGATCATCTGGTGAAGTCATAAATTATTAAAAATGCACGTTTTGCATTGCCGCAATGGCTAATGCTTACACGTCCATCTTGAACGACGTTTAGATCGCAACTGAACACGGCCATCATGTAGAGGCGTTGCGACCATTGCATGGCCATCGCATGCGCCATTCGATCGCCCAGCGCTGGCCCATCTTGAAGAGGGGCCAAACACGTTACTGCCACGCACTTTTTTTTTCTCTTAATTGAACTTTTTTGTCATTCTTTGTTTTTCCGTAATAAGTGTATCAAAATAAGCTTAGCTTTCAGTACAGTTCAACTTAAGTAAATAAGTTTTAATTTAGTTTCAATTGTTTTATTGCTGAAATAATAAAAGTACATATCAGCCTATAGTCGTCCACTGCTGGACATAGACCTCTCTCAATGAACGCCAAGATGACCGATCTCCTGCTACTCGCATCCAACATGGGCCTGCAACTAAGCGGAGATCGTCGTCCCACCTAGTTGGAGGTCGACCTACACCCCGATTTCCCAGCCTTGGTCTCCATTCCAGAGTAAGTTTACTCCTGCGATCGTCTGTTCTTCGAGCTACGTGACCAGCCCAGTTCCACTTCAGCGTACTGATTCTCTGCACTATGTCGGTGACTTTAGTTCTTTGACGAATTGTTTCATTTCGAAGCTTATCCGCCAAAGAAACTCCGAGCATAGCGCGTTCCATAGCACGCTGAGCGACGGAAAACTTACGAGCTAGCCCTGCTGTAAAAGGCCAGGTTTCCGCCCCGTAGGTCATAACGGGAAGCACGCATTGATCGAAGACTTTCGTCTTCAAGCTCTGCGGAATATACGACGTGAGAATGTGGCTTAGCTTCCTGAATGCTGCCCAACCCAACTGTATCCTCCTATCGGTTTCTCTCTCAAAGTTATGTCTACCTACCTGCATAATGTGCCCCAAATAGACATATTCCGTCACGACTTCGAGAAAGACACCGTTAACTGCAACCGGTCTTGGGAGAACATATTCGTTGAACATGACTTTCGTCTTGTCCAAGTTCATCCCGAGACCGATCCGCTGAGAAGATTCATTTAGGTCGTTCAACATTTCCTGCAAGTCCTCCAACGATTCTGCCAATATGACGATATCATCAGCGAAACGAAGGTGTGAGAGGTACTTGCCATTAACGTTTATGCCACGTCCTTTCCAGTTTAGGGTCTTGAAGGCGTCCTCTAACGCATTTGTGAACAGTTTTGGGGAAATAATATCCCCCTGTCTCACTCCTCGATGCAAATAGATTGGCCTTGTTGTGGCCCCCTGTACTCGGACGGACATAGACGCGGCATTATAAAGACCTTTCAAAACTTCGACGTAACGCCAATCGACTTGACATCGTTGCAGGGCTTCCAGAACAGCCCAGGTCTCAACAGAGTCAAAAGCCTTCTCATAGTCCACAAAGGCAAGGCACAATGGCTGCCTGTACTCATGTGACTTTTGTACAACTTGCCTTAAGGTGTGAATATGGTCTATGGTGCTAAAGCCTCTGCGAAACCCAGCCTGCTCCGGTGGCTGGCATTCGTCAAGTTTATTGGATAGGCGATTCGTAATGATCCTAGAAAACAACTTATATATGTGACTCAAAAGTGAGATGGGTCTATAATTTTTAAGAAGGGTGTCATCGCCCTTCTTAAAAAAGAGAACCACCTCGCTTTTAAGCCACTCTTCGGGGGAAACTCCCCGTTGAAGGACAAAATTAAAGACTTTACGAAGCTCTCTCAAGACGGGTTCGCCTCCCGCTCTGAGAAGTTCGATCGTAATTCCGTCCCTCCCCGGGGCCTTTCCTCCTTTAAGTTGTTTCAGAGCCAATCCGATTTCGCCTATACTGACGTCAGGAAGCTCGCCAGAAAGATGCCGGGTGAGTTTGGCACGCGGGTCGTCATCACGAGGATCAGGTTGCGAAGCATGTGAAGCATACAAGCGGCTATAGAAATCCTCGATCTCGGACAGAAGTACCGTCTTCAAAATAATGAAGATTGTGTACAGAAATAGTTGAGGTTTAGGAGAATTATGCCTAAGGCACTTCAAAGAGTGAGAATTATTAAATTATTTAACACTTTTTTGTTCATTATAAATTATTATTGTTTTTACCCTGGAAGTCGGTTTTAATTTTTTGTTAAAAATAATAATATTAACCGAGATTAAACTTTTAACGTCGCTCACGGTCGCCTCGGCGGGAATCGCCGTACATTTTTAATGGCCGGCAGCTCCGCGCCGCCTCGTCCGGTTACCCGACGCGCCGTCTCCTCCTAAAAGCGGTTCGTAAATAGTTGAACTCGAATCCGCGCAGACACTTATCGCGCCACGATTCCACTTCCAGGTCCCCCGGGTTATGTCTCGCGAGCGCATCGCGTCGAGGGCCGAGGCGATACATTCCGTATGCAAACTGAACCACCGGTGATACTAATCGCAGAACAAACACGACGCTGATCTGCTCGGATTTAACTCTAGCTCGACGCTAGTACAGTGTTGCCAACTATGGGGATTTCCTACTAAATTTAGTGGGAAAAAATAAATTTAGTGGGATTTTTAGGGGGTAAAATATTTTGGGGATATTTTTGGGGGTAAAATTTTTGAAGAATGGAATATTTTTTTAATAACAACCTTAAAGTGGCTTTCGGACCTTTGCCGCGAGCGACGGCGACGGACAAAACTTCAAACGAAATGCCACTTTATGACATAGGCTATAGGTTTCATTTTACTCTACCACTAGCTTTAACTTTTAAGGCTGCGTTTTCACCAGAGCTGAGCGGAGCTGTGTTGCGAGGAATGTGTTTTTGAGAACCAATAGCATCGCCGCGCTAAGCGATATCATGGCAAAGTCGTGTCAATGATGCAATTCTATTGGTGTTCAAAAACACATTCCTCGCAACACAGCTCCGCTCAGCTCTAGTGGAAAGGCAGCCTTACGCCGCCGCCGGCGGCAGCATGCGTCGCCACGCAAATGTCAGTAGAAAATGATACCTATATAAGTTGTTGTCGTTGTACTATGTAATGAAAAAAAAAGATTGAAGTATTTTAAAACTGCTGGCCTGTTTGTTTGTTTGGCCTGTTGAAGGTGTATTCAGCGTTTTGAGCGCTTAGTAGAAAACACCCCAAGTAATTTTAAATATTTTGATTTTTTGGGGAGTTTTGGTTGAAAACCCACTAAGGGTTTTGATTTTGAAGTTGCTTTAGGGGGAAAATGTTTTGAATAGTTGGCAACACTGCGCTAGTAAATTAAATACTCGTCGAAGTAAAAGGAGAAGCGACGAGATTAATGCGAGCGCCGACGACGCGGACGTCGCGCGTCGGCGGCGAGTGACGGCGGGGGGGGGGGATTCGGAGTCCGATCGCGAGTTATTTTAGAATTTCAACTGTTAATTAGGTATGTTATAACGAGTTCCAATTTTATTTTACGACTCGAATGTCCGTAGCGGATTCCCGCTTCGACTGTCAAAATAACTAATTCTAGTTTAATTTTATGGGCCAAATGATCCACTAACCGACTACCGTCGTAGATAAATGTTTATCACAGTATATCACCAATAAATTATTCTATTAATAACATGGATCTATCATTATTTTTATTGCTAAAAAATTTGTTTTCAAATGAGCGGTTTTATTGGCAAAAATTAAGTGAACGGTGATAAATAAGACAGCAACTAGGCTATTACATCCTCGAGTCAGGTGAAAACTATTTCAGTAAGTATAAACATGTTAGTCTGCGGTAAGAAATAGAATAAGTTGGCGAGTGTTCCGGCAGTTGACGGGGCAATATCCGCGAGCGCCGCGCCGGCTGCCGGCACGTCACACGAGTCACGACATCGCTCCCGACTCGGGCGAGCGGGAAATCGACTTTTTATAACAAAAGTAGCTGAAGATATTATGAATTAATATTGTAACTTTTAAATAGTTGAGTATAATGAAAATGGTGTGAATACGTGCTTGCTAGTTGCTATTGTAATTTGTACTAGGGATACGTCCTGTATGACGGGCAGCAGCTATATACTAAATTTCAAATGAATAATAAGCGCGTGCTAACTGCTATCGCTGCTAATATAGTCACCGATGATACATACTACAATAGAATGATAAAATCTATGAATTAAATAGTCGGTCATGTCCACCCCATTAACTGTTTCGCATTAAAAAATCCTTTCAACCGTATAAAAGGTTACGAATAATTTGTATTGTTAATGTATTCCTCAACGAACGCGCCGCGGAGCGCCTGATGGGAGTGTTCATTACCGCTGCTCTTTCGCTGCACTTCGCGCTCATAATGGAACTTAATGCGGGATTTTAATTAATGAGCGCCCGCGGTCTAGAGGTGGAGTACAGTATATACGAGTAGTATTGCCGGGTTGGGGAGGATTATGATATTATATTGTTTTAAATGATTCATCAATCATCATTCATTTCCACTATAAAACTTCTATGAGACGTCTACTATAATTTCCGGCCTCCGATTTTCTCGGGATTCACGTTTTCAAGGGTTCAGGTGCGGGCGCAGATGGGCGCCGTAACGAAAGGCTCTAACAGACGACGCGACGTAAGATCACCGCAACGGATTTATCAACCGCTCTAAACCTGGATAATCCATTACCAGCGGGCAGCGACTGTGGTCGTACTTCCCCCGAGAGACGGCGGGACATCTCGGAGATGTTCCGCTGTTGACACTTGGTTACTAATAAAAATATTTACCTACACAGCGGATACAAGGTAAGAGAAGTGGCCGAGATTACCTGCGGATAGGTATGTACCTAATCAGAACGGATTTTAAACATAAACATAGGACATTTGGGGAAAATAAACAGACTAATAGTGTACGTCACATTTTTCCCGAATTTCTTATACGGGCCAGGATACAGTCTTTCAAATCTTTATTACCGAATCACGGTTTTAAGTAGCCTCTTGTGTCCACTTATACCGCTAAATTACCTTCGTTTGCTGGTCGCAGATGCGTCGCTTATGCTCCATATTATAACTCGAGTGACTAATGTTCGTAGAGTTCTAAAAAGGAAACGAGTAAACCCTTTCGTCTCAAATTTTATTATAGGGTAAAATTGTAACGTTGTATTTGTGCACAACTTGTTGAATAAAGTTAGTGTTTCCCGGTAGTGGAGTTAAAGTGGAATATTAGTTTCGCGAAGCCGCAGTCGACGGCGCGGTGGCGCGGCGCGGTGGCGCGGCGCGGTGGCGCGGCGCGGTGGCGCGGCGCGGTGGCGCGGCGCGGTGGCGCGGCGCGGTGGCGCGGTGGCGCGGCTAACTGGCTTACGGTTAATCGTTTGTCAAATACCAAAGTAGCATGGCTTCTCTTTCTTATGCATGTGCCACGAACGGGATAATATTATGTAACTTGATACTTAATCCTAATTAGCTTTAGCCTTTGTAACGTCAGTGTAAGGACAAGACGTGTTGAACATTTTGGAATCGCAAACGAAACGAACCTTGTTTTCATCGGTGGCTACAGAGGGTTACCTGCACCGCCGGTGTGGGTCCAAACATTATATATTCCAATGAAAATACTCTGGTTTATACGGACTATAAACTCCGACTATTTTCCTCAGTTCATAATAAACCTCACGAATCTCACGATCCTGTTTTTATTACGGCTCGATCACGGGTCGGAGTTACTGCCGTTGTAACTTGTAACGAACATTACCTGGAACAAAAAATATGTACTTACTACAATAAATGGATATTCTGAATCAACTCTCGTAACAAACAAAACTGTGGTCGCACTGAAAAGGATGCTACCATCCCTAAGCTCTGTTTTGTAATTTGTGGCTTTAAAAGTTGCAACCTCAGCATTTCACAAATCTTATATGGTAGAGCCATGCTTCGACACGAATGGGCACAGCTCGACCGGAGAAATACTACGGGCTCACAGAAAACCGGCGAGAAACAGCGCTTGCGCTGTATTTCGCCAAGTGAGTGAGTTTACCGGAGGCCCAATCCCCTACCCTATTACCTTCCCTACCCTTCCCTATTCCCTTCCTTGCCCTCCCCTATTCCTTCTTACAAGGCCGGCAATGATGTTGCGAGTGTCCATAGGCGGCGGTAGTTGCTTTCCATCAGGTGACCTGTTAGCTCGTTTGCCCCTTTAACGTTGTTAGTGGCGGCCGAAAAGGAAGATCTTCCGACCGAGCGAGATAGCATGCTCGGTCAGGCCGAAGCCCACTGACGTCATTTCAGACGTTGTATATATCTTGCCGTTCTCCGAAACTTCGATAGCGCAAGAATAATAATTTCACTCTTTTTAGTCATTTATAAGGTTTACTGTACAGACTAATGTGTTATGATAAGTGACTTTGGATCCAGGATACACTTTCATGATGTGAGAACTCATTGTCTGAGATCACTACCACTTCAGATTTGCTTAAGCAACTCCAAGCATATACCACTGTATAATATGCTTGACGTTAATCAAGCAATGATAAAATTAATGTTTGCAGGAATGTTAGGCGAATTGTGGGTACCGCCACATCACTCCCCCCCGAAGACCTGTGGTATTCTTCGATGCGCTTGTGTTGTCAGGTGTGGGCCGAAGCTACGCGTGCAATGACCAGGAGAGGGACCCCGTGCTCTGCTTGCTGACCGGTCGTTGTAGCCTATGGCTGCCCCGTTCAAGCCACACGCGGGTTCGACCGGCGCGGACCTCCAACGCGGCTTATGGTCGAGGCGACCCGATTATGCTTGATGTCTGCTGACGTGGTGCGGAGGGGCGGGGAGTGTTGATGATGATTGATGTCCAGAAGGATGCGTGTTCTTGTCGGTGGTCACCAATTTAACGTTGTTAGTGGTGGCCGAAAAGGAAGATCTTCCGACCGAGCGAGATAGCATGCTCGGTCAGGCCGAAGCCCACTGACGTCATTTCAGACGTTGTATATATCTTGCCGTTCTCTGAAACTTCGATAGCGCGATGCAGGAATGTTAGGCGAATTGTGGGTACCGCCACACCCCCTTACTTCACAAAAAAAATATGGATGTTAGTTATATAATTAAAATCACATGTGTATTATATTACGCAGCTTGCGTAACATAATATGATACTGCAATCGGCTCCAGCCGCAAGCATCCGGGTCGTCGTCGTTAGTAGAACTAACAATTATATCTGACTGTAGCTCCGGCAAACTGTAATAGTCCGGCAGACAGCACAGCCACCGCACAAGCACGTCTAAGCAATATCTCCGCTCCGACGGTTCTACTATGTACAACTTCGCTAATACCGAAACTTATCGACCGATCCGCTGCCGACAATACATTATTAGATATCTCATATCACGTATGTCATATTATGAAATACCATTCAGTTTAATATCAATACGAGTATAATAGCAGATTGGAGTTTGATTCAATAGTTAGTGGTTTAATTTGGGAAATAATTATATAGGGAATAGTGGTTTTGTCGGAGGTCGAAACAGCGATGTAGACCGCGGTGACAGGTGAAACCGCAATAATCCAAAATGGACGATAGCTCCTTAATATCTCTGTTAGGTGAGTTATGTTCATATAATTTTAGTGTCAAAAAGTAATTCTGCAGCTGCTGAGCTACCTAGAGTGCTATTTTTATTCCAAAATTTCCGTTATTGAATTATGTTAAATAAGGTTATGTATAACTTAAGTGCCTGACAGACGTACGAACTTAAGGGGATACAACAGCGGCTAGAGAAATGAAAAAAAAGTACGTGTAATATCTATAGCTGTCTCCCTTACCTCAAGCCTATACCGCAGAACGCGATAGAGACAACTGCAGAAAATCCAGAAAATCAACGATTCGTTGTCCCCTGATTCCTTCTCCAAAACTTAACCGATTTAAGTACTTTTTTCATTAAAGATTAAAAAAAGGCTTGAGCTGTGTTCCTATGTTTTGCTTTTTTTGTATAATCTATCCAAATCTGTTTTCTGGACGTTTGAACACAGTGGAAAATCTGGCCATTTTTTTGGGTTTTTGAACGTTCATATCTTATTTAATAATTAAATTATGAAAAAAAAGAAAACATAGGGACATTGTATTAGTGGCCGTAGATATTCAGGAAAAAAATTATAACTCTACTAGCATTATCCAGGGAGGAAACAGGGGACAACGTTTGTATGGAAAAAATGGCGGTGTGGAATCCTCTTAAAGTACGCGGGTTTTAAGTTCGCAAACTTACTCGGCTCGCGTCGTCGGTGACACACGAGAATCGCTCACACTGGATTACTATGTCCATGCCCCCAGGGCCCAGGCTCGCGGCTCGCGGCGTTATCGCGTTCTTCGAGCCATAAATCCGCGTACTTACTCGCACCGCGCACGTCTCTCACCTCCTTTATACATGATCTTATTTAACATATGTAAAATAACAATTATGTATTATGGGATCATCGACCCAAGCAGTTTCCGAACCAAGAAATATTATTTTTATTGTTGCCTATCCCAAACAATAATTATAATACTATACTCCAAATAGACTACTTACTACTCAGTTAATGCTCAGAACAAAATATTTAATACTGCTTTTATATACTACAACACCAATATGTAAAATTTTCATCAACAATAAATACAATTATTTACCAATTGATTGAAAACCACAAAATCACAAAAGAGAACATGGAGAAGGGAGAACACACAAACTAACAATAGTATTAATAAAGTATTGATTGTCCAGACTATATTCACCCTCGAGTTAGTTCTTAATTGTTTTTCTACAAAAATGACTAAATCTCAAACTAATTTTGTCTTAACAACTTTGATGATGAAAGTGTATAATGTAACCTACTCGTATATTGTAATTGCTGCCATACTGATCTATGGAATCCTCAGTGAGTGGGAACATAAACTATTACTTACTCTTTACTCCAAAAAAGTGCATTTAATAACCTCAATTGTAATTCTATATAAAACTTGCTCTCTAATATATATTGTAAGTGCTGCCATACTGATATATGCAATCCTCAGTGAGCGGGAACATAAACTATCATGTCTTATGAAAACTGTAATTTACTTCAAAAAAGTGTATTTAATAACCTCTATTGTAATCTATACTAATATTATAAATGCGAAAGTATCTCTGTCTGTCTGTCTGTCTGTCTCGCTTTCACGCCAAAACTACCGAACCGATTGTAATGAAATTTTGTATACAGATAGTCTAAAGCCTGAGAAAGGACATAGGCTACTTTTTTACTGGAAAAAAGGGTTGTAAGGGGGTGAAAATACGAAAATTTGTTCAAATTAAGTTAGTTCCAAAAATTCATACTAGATGGCGCCGTGCGTCTCTTACATCGCGCTAACGCTTGCCCAACATCTTTCTATAAGAGGTGGTATCATCATACATTCGAGTTCCGATTTTTTTTCGATTGTTATTTCTTTTTTACGTTATTTAATAAGTCAGTACTTTATATTATATACAGTGACATAACCTTAAACCTATTAATGATAAATAGTTTATGGGTAAAGTTGTGTAATTGGGGGGCTAAATAAGCTTTAAAATTTGGCATAAAATATAAAGTTTAATTTTAAAAAATGAAATATTATGTGCATACTGCACAGCTGTTTTGATTTAAGGGGTACCAGGGTTTTTTTATAAAAGTTTTTGACACCAATTTTGTTGACATCGCGCCCTATAAACTGAAGTCCACGCGGACGAAGTCGCGGGCAACAGCTAGTTCTATATAATTGCTCTACTCCAAAGTGTATAAAAGTAACCTATATTGTAACTACTGCCATTCTGTTCAATGGAAATTTTGACAAGTGGGAACATAAACTATCATGTTTTTGGAATACTGTAATGATTACAACTCACAGTTTAGTTCTTAATCTTTACTGCAAAAAAACTATGATACAAAACAAAAACTCTAATACATATCCACATTGTAAAAGGTTAACAACACCATACCTTGGTATGTTTTGCAATTCATATCTTCCCCTCAGATACATGAAAACAAATTCATATTATGAGTTCTCATGCTGTGTTATAATTGAGTCTGCCCGAAGTCTAACACATATAATATTAATAATTAGTAATAACCCTCTTCTCCAGATCTGCAGGTACAACAACTCTTGTAATATACTTATATTACAACATCTACGTGGAAACTTTAATATCATGATTCTAAAAGCTATTCCTAAATATAATTTCATAAAATTTTATCATCTAACCTATTTTGTAATAACAAGGCGTACTCTTAATAATAAAACACATGGGAGTGTACGGCTGAATCTAAGAGTTTTGGAACAACAAAATAAACAACAATCATATTACAAATATGTAATTAAAATAGAATCAAAGAGTCAAATAAATACAAAATTTGAAATAATGAAAATATTAAATCTTAATACTATGTCGCATTCCAATCTCTACTATCTTTTTACATTTCTGACAATAGGCTATTTAAGACCACCCTTCTCATTACCCAAGCCTCTATATCAGTTTGCCTACAATTTACCCATGACTTTACATCACCTTGATTTTAATAAAGTTTTATGTATTTATATAAATATTATTATAACGTACAACCATAGTTCTTCTTGGAGGTTTTACTTTCATGTGTTAGCACTCAAACTATTTTATAGGTTACTAAATATAATTGGGTACCTATCTCAATAAAGTCAACACCTATTACATATTATTGAATTTTATTTAACATGCTTGACATACACACCATAAATAATGAACTTGACACTTTTACTGTTGCTAACTCTATAAAGTGTGCACCGGAACATTGCTCCCAAACTATAAAAAATCCAACAAACTTTTTAAAATGTTATCACGTCAACATAAGGAGTATTAATAGAAATATTGATCAGTGTATTGCTAATATTGCCCTACTTAAATTAGATGTAGACATCATAATCCTAAGCGAATGTTGGCTTACACAAAATTCTCTTTTACCACAAATAGATGGATATACTTACTTTTACACTAACAGAAATCACCTACAAAACGACGGTGTACTATTATATGTCAAAACAGATTTGGACATACATATAACATGAACCTCTTTTCGATGAAGCAAATTGTCTTGTATGTAATATTGAAAAAAACATTACCCTTATCTCACTATATCGATCCCCATCGTATAAAAATTTGGATAAATTTATTAATAGCCTAAACAATATCTTATCTAGTGTGCCTCCAAATAATATAATAGTGTTAATTGGGGACATTAATATTGACATAAAGCAAAATAACACCCACCCTCTCTCACATAAATATAGTACAAGTATGGCCGCTTTTGGATTTCTTCCATGCCGGATATCTATACCCAACACGTGAAACCAGCTGTCTTGACCATATTATGGTCAACTATAGGGGTAATTTAACAACAGATATGCTTACATACGTCATTGAATCACCTGTTACTGACCACTATCCTACTTTACTCTGTATAAATAAAAAAACCGTTCAAGTCCCAACCCGACCTAAGAGACAATCACTAAAAATAGATTACCAAGCTATCAAAACAGATCTTGACAACCATGATTATTCTCCAGTAACTAACAATGACAATGTTGAGGAAGCAACTAATGAGTTAATTTCTATTATTGCTACATCGGTTAAATCACACTCGACTGCTACTACACCTAGCAAAAGAGTAATTCTCAAACCATGGATAACCCCGGGCATACTTCGTTGCATTCGAAACAGAGACAGGATACATAAAAGACTAAAAACAGATCTAAATAATAACATAATAATCATTACTTACAAACGATATCGCAACTATATAAATTACCTAATTCGCAAACTAAAACGTGATTACTACAAATCGAAATTGGAAGATTCAAATAACTCTAAAACAACCTGGAATATAATTAAAGACATTACACATAGAAACGAGCATACCCCCATATGATCTCTTAAAATCGGATTCAGATCCCCAAACCGCAGTTAATAATCTTAATAAATTCTTTGTAAATATTGGTTCAGACCTAGCTTCAAAAATAAATCCACCCAGCACTCCTTTCAGAATGGGAAACTGCAAACAGTCGCACTCCCTCGTTGTTCTTGAAACGGATACAGCGGAAGTAAAACGCATAATAACTAGTCTACGCTCTGACTCTGCAGCCGGATGGGACAGTATTTCACCATCTATACTTAAAGCCTCTAAGGATGTTCTTGCACCACCGATCACTCACATCTGTAACCTAGCAATAAAATGTGGCATCTTTCCTAAAGCACTAAAAACTGCTCTAGTTCATCCCATTTATAAACATGGAGAAAAAAAAGCGATTTTTCTAACTACAGACCAATCTCAGTCTTACCAGTTACCTATGTCGAAGGTCCTAGAAAGAATTCTAAATAACAACCTAGTTTTTCTACAAAAACACAATATTATAGCTAGTAATCAATAAGGGTTTAGAAAATGAATTTCCACAGAAGACGCTGTATTAACCCTCACTCAGGAAATCTCAACAAAACTGGATAATAACCAGAAATGCTTTGGTGCTTTTCTCGATCTTTCGAAGGCCTTCGACACTGTATGCTATAGATAAGCTGGAGCGCTGTGGAATTCGAGGAGAAGCTCTTAGCATCTTTCGTAGTTATCTAAATAATCGGACGCAATGTGCCAAGGTTGCCAACTACACTAGTAAACTAGAAGAAATTACTTATGGAATTCCACAGGGTAGTATACTAGGACCTACACTATTTCAGCTGTATCTAAACGATTTGTGTCAACTCGAACTACCCTCCTGTGATCTTTTCGCATATGCCGATGATACATCCCTCCTTGCATATGACGCCAGTTGGAAAGATGCCAAAGAAAAATTAGAAGATGCTCTTTTAATCGTAAAGGATTGGCTGGCACGAAACTTACTGACCTTAAACATAAATAAAACTAGTAATATCATTGCTTTCTCTGTCACCCCATCATCAGGTCCAAAAGGCAATCTATCAACAATAGTATCACACACTTGTAAATCACCGACTGATCATTGTGGATGTACTACTATAAAAACCACCTCGACAGTAAAATATCTAGGAGTATATATAGATGCAAATCTCAATTGGCATTCCCAAATATCAGCTCTCAACTCACGCGTCCGCAAATTAATATATTTATTCAAAATTATTAATTACTGAACCCAAGACACTCGTGTCGTAGGGCTAGGACATCATAAACACAAACATACACACGCACACACACACACACACACGCACACACAATTTTATCCTTGACTCTAGCCTATGTTTTACATTTAATTAATTTTATCTTTTTTTTTTTTTTATGAACTAAGGGGGCAAACGAGCAAACGGGTCACCTGATGGAAAGCAACTTCCGTCGCCCATGGACACTCGCAGCATCAGAAGAGCTGCAGGTGCGTTGCCGGCCTTTTAAGAGGGAATAGGGTAATAGAGGAAGGTAGGGATGGAAAGGGAACGGAATAAGGGAAAGTAGGGAAGGGAATAGGGTAGGGGATTGGGCCTCCGGTAAACTCACTCACTCGGCGAAACACAGCGCAAGCGCTGTTTCACGCCGGTTTTCTATGAGGACGTGGTATTTCTCCGGTCGAGCCGGCCCATTCGTGCCGAAGCATGACTCTCCCACGTCAAAAAAATTCGTTTACTAAACCCAAAAACATGATAGATTATAAAATTATAATAACATGAACATTGGATTGTACTTCTTTTACAACCGCCTCAACTGTGAGAATCACTGACTCCGATATCACATTATAATAGTTTCGAAGTCAGAGATCAACCAACCTGTGCCATCCGAGTTTAAATCCTATAATTTGTGTACAATATTCATTGCCTGTAAACAAGATGTAAGTTTTTGGGATATCAATAAACGTATTATTATTATTATTATTAGTATAAGTAGCATAATTTGGTCCAAGTAACATAATACGGAAAACTAAAGTTTTCTTTTCCTTGTCTCGGAGATAAGAAAAAGCGGAGTATCGAGTATCGACCGCCGGCGACCAATTACATTGAGGCAATTAATTGTGTCCAGACAATTACCCTCATGAAAAATCTATTCCAAAACTCTAGCAGACCGCCGCTCGTCGGAAGGCTGAACGCCCGAGCATACACTAATAGACCACTAAACGAAGGCTGGAAACTACGCCCGAACACTTGTTATGTCGAGGGTCAGTCCAACTAGTTTTTAGTACTTAACTTCATGCCTTTATTGTAGGATCGGCGCAGAAAAGGACAAACCCGTTCCTACTATCATCTGCCCCAATCTTCTTGCAATAGAATATTCTATTGAAATAAATTAAATAATACATAGTATTAATTAATTAGCCTTGAGTCTTGACTATATGTCAAGGCTAACGAACAGACCAGGGTTCCCAACTTATTTTGTCTACTGCCCACTTTGAGACCAAATATTTTTTTTGCGCCCCGATGTTTCACGTACTCTCTTATCTTTATTTAAATTAAGGGACTTTTGCCGCAAATTAATAAATGCTAATAAATTATAATAATATTAATTATTAATACAAAATGGCAAATTAACATTACCACTGACTTAATTTGCTAATGTGAGGGACTAGATGCATTTAATTTAAAATGCATCCAGATGAAATGAACCCCTCTACACAACGCCCCCATTTTTTATGGATCCCACACTGCCCCCCTTTAGGGTTTCAGCGCCAATAAGGGGGCGTTATCGCCCACTTTGGGAAAGGCCGAAATAGACAAATCTGTTGGCAGGCATTATAGGGGAGGCCACGACACTTCGTAGCGACTTGCATAATCGCCGCGTCGCGTCGCATCGTACTAAACAATTTTTTGTTTTTACCCGATTGCCAGGAAGGGTTATGTTTTTATCGCGTATCTTGTATCTCCAGAACCGCTAAACGGATTATCATATTTGAGGTATCGTTAGATTTATCTTAAAGGTACAATTCCGTGCATCGCGACAGTCATAAGCCGCGCGCGGCTTATGACGACGCGACGATGCACGGAATTGTACCTTAATAGCCCAAGTGTTCTTAAATAGTTGACTTTAAAAAAATCAAATGGCGGATGTTTGACGCCATATTGTGAGGTAAAAAAAATCTACTAAATATCGAGTGGGGTATCAAAATTTAGAGGATTTAAAAAAAAGGATTTTCAACACTGCCTGCATGGATAACTACAATTAAAAATCAACTGATTAGACTGAAACAAGATGAAAATTCAATGATAAGGTATTTAAAAAAGAACAATGATTGGGTTATGGGTACTTAAAACCAGAAACATAAATTTAAACAGTACCAAACCTATGTACCTACGTATTGTGTACACGACATATCAGCACGGTAGTCTTTAAATTTTTTATTAGATTGATTGTCGAAATGATTAGATGACTACCAACTAAAAAGCCGCCAGTAAAATAAATTCATTCAAAAAACAAAAACCCGACTGCAAAAAAATGTTAACTAAAAAGACCGAAACAAGACCTAATTCTGCCGGAGGCATCGAATCCATGTTTTAATTGATACGACTATTGCTTACGAGTTTCATGCCAAGATGCCAAGAAAGTTGATTGTAAGTGTAACATGCAGTGGGAGGCATATTTTATGATTTATGAAATGTTAAACTTGGTGCGACATGCCTCCGACTGCATTTTGTAGTCCAATTTCTTCTTCTACATTTTTCTATGTTGCCTTCTATTCAAATTCAAATTCAAATATTTATTTGCCAGAATATGGTACAAAAAGATGTTTAAAAATATATGCTAGCTCAGACACATTCTGCCACGTATGGCGTGCAAATTTTTAAATATAGGTCACAAGTCATAACAAAATTACAATAGAAATAGATGAAAACAAATTAAATACATTATAAATTTTACATACTCTACTTATACATTAATTACATTTTATTCAGGTCTTTATCATTAATGAATTCATTTGCTGAGTAATAACATTTTTTTATCAATAATTCAAATAATTGTTTTTTAAACATTCTGGGGTTATTGTTTTTAATAATGTCAGGTAAGTGATTATAAATTTTAATTCCCATACAGTAGGCATTTCTTTAGCCTTTGTGTTAGTACGCATAATTTATTTTTATGTCTCAGTGATCGGCTTGTGTTATCTAATTTGTTGTCAAAAAGACTAATGTTATTTTTAATAAATACATTTATTTCGAACAGATATAAACATGGTAAAGGCAGACAATTAATTTTCCTAAAAAGTGGTTTACAGCTTTCAGTATAATTTGCACCAAATATGGCACGTATACATTTTTTTTGGGCAATAAATACTTTTTCCCAATCTGTTGAGTTGCCCCAGAGAATAATACCATATCTTAGCACTGAAGCTACATAGCCATGGTATGCTAGTAACGCCGATTCTTTAGTGCTCACGTTTCTATTTTATTTGCTGATGACATTACAATAATAATTAAAGATAAAACTAATAATACTTTGACATTCGAAATTGAAATTAATAACACCCTTAATTTGACAAAAAATGGCTAGAAAAGCATGACCTCATTATTAATATTGACAAAACTAATATAATAGAATATCAAACTTATAATAGAAAATCCATGAATTTAAATATTGCATTGAATGGTAAAATCGTACAATTTGTAGACAATACATTATTCTTAGGAGTAAATATTGATAAATATTTTAATTGGAAAAAGCACATAGAAGCAACCTGCTTAAAATTAGACCGATTTGTCTTCGTATTAAACCGATTACGAAAAAGTCATGGGGTATACTTATTGGGAAATTATTTATATAGAAAAGAAACAGTTGAGGCCCTGCGATACTTCCTTGGGGAATTCCAAAATCGATTACGATGTATTTTGATCTGTAGATCTTTTTGAAGTAGCCATTCTTTTTTTTAATTGTTTTAGTTATTACTACGCGTTGTGAACGATTACGTAGGTAAGAGGCAATCCAGCTTAAAGCGTTACCTCTTATACCATATTTTGATAGCTTATCGAGGAGTATTTTATGATTTACACGGTCAAATGCTTTTGACATGTCAAGAAAAATAGAGACTACTCGATTACCTTGACTTAAGCTTTCCGTAACCGTTTTTGTTAATCTGAAGCATGCTAGATTTGTTGAGCAAGTTTTTCGAAAGCCGTATTGTTGAGGAGTTAAAATATTATATTTTGCTATAAATGCTTCAATTTGTTGGTAGATAGCTTTTTCAAAAATTTTTGAGATTACAGGTATTAATGTAATCGGCCTATAATTGTTCATGTTGTCTCTATTGCCCTTTTTGAAGAGCGGTTTTACAATACAGTATTTCAATCTTGTGGGAAAAACGCCTTCTTCAAATGATTGATTAATTATATGCGACAGTGGTATCGCTATAAATTTTGCAATTTTCTTTAATATATTTGTATTAATATCATCGTATCCAGTTGATTTTGTATTATTTAAAGATAAAATTATATTATAAATGTCAAAAGGAGTGGTTGGTTGTAAGAAAATTGTATTATTATTATTACTAATTGTATTATCATGTCCGTTACTATTATTGTCATTATTATTATTATTATTTTGTAATATGTCAGTATTTTTATTAAGTCGCGTAAAAAAAATATTAAATTGTTCTGCTATTAATGTAGAATTCGTGATATTTTCATTATTCTCATCTAGTATCGTATTTATTTCTGATAGAGCCCTGTTGTTTGCCATCGTTTGTTTAATCACATTCCATGAAGCTTTGCATTTGTTAGTAGAATTTTTATGTACTTTATGTTATAAATTTTCTTTGATTTATGCATGCAATTTTTAAGAATTTTAGAATAGGTTTTGTACAATTTTTTATCATTTTTATTCTTATTTGACATTTTGCATTTAATGTATAGTGACCTCTTTTTTATACAACATTTCTTTATTCCTTTAGTAATCCATTTATTATTATTAGACTTGCTATTTACTTTAACAGTAATGGTGGGAAAACATAGTTTGTGAAAAAGTATGAGCAAGTCATGAAAGATGTCAAAGGGTTTTTGTGTATCAGTTTCAGACAAAACTTCGGAAAATGATAGGGATGATATACAATGTATAAATTTAGAAATGTTTTCTGTGCTTAAGTCTAATTTTTTTTCAAACCAGTAAATTGGGACTTTCCCATGCAAGTTTTTAACATTTTCTTCAACTTCAAATTGTAGAGTTTGTGTGGTCTCGTGGTCGGACAACATGAGGTAGTGTAAGTCAGCTTTTGAGAATGAAATGTTACTGGCTATTAAGTCAATGCACGACATATTTCTAGTTGGTTTATTTATATGATTTTGTAGGTTAAAGTTTGTTCATGTAGAGGTTAACTCTTTGCAATATTTATCATTTTTTATTATATTGAGATTCCAGTCGCCACATACAATCAAGTATTTTTTAGCATATTTTTTTTCTAGAGCAGTAAGAAGCTCGTTTAATTTTGTCAAAAAGAATTGAGCATCTTTAGAATATGTATCACATTTGGGCGTTCGATAGAGACATACGACTATTAAATTAGCTCTAGGTATCTCACTAATACAATATTCGAATCTATAAAGAACTGGCTCTGGAGAGATATTAATCTGTCTAGATTCATATTTGTTATGTACCATTATACATGTTCCTCCTCTACGCTGATGTGGACGGGTGAAAATTGACGATACATGAAAATTATTTAATTGTAGATTAGCCTCCGAGCCTCTCTTTATAAATATTTCACAAAAACACATTATGTCAATATTAATTTTGGGTTGGAATTCATGAAGGCATGTCTCTATTTTATCTAATTTACCCAAAATTCCTTGAATATTTTGATGTAATAGAGTTAAATGTAAAGTTGTTTGGTTAACGAAAAAAGCATTTTGGTGATAAAATTTTGTGTGTTTCGGCTTTATCAAAATTATGATTGTTATTTTTATTTATAATTGGAAAATAAAACGGTATTGTGCCTCTTTTATGATCAATGTTCTTTTTTAAGGTCTGATTATTTTTTATCTGATTATTGTTAAATGTTTTCTTTGTACATTTTTTAGTTAGCTCTATAAATTCAAGTTCAACATATAACTTTAAGCTTATTATTCAATGTTTATACGTGGGAGAGCCATGCTTCAGCACGAATGGGCCGGCTCGACCGGAGAAATACCACGTTCTCACAGAAAACCGGCGTGAAACAGCGCTTGCGCTGTGTTTCGCCGAGTAAGTGAGTTTACCGGAGGCCCAATCCCTTACCCTATTCCCTTCCCTACCCTTCCCTATTCCCTTCCCATCCATACCCTCCCCTATTACCCTATTCCCTCTTAAAAGGCCGGCAACGCACCTGCAGCTCTTCTGATGCTGCGAGTGTCCATGGGCGACGGAAGTTGCTTTCCATCAGGTGACCCGTTTGCTCGTTTGCCCCCTTATTTCATTTATTTATTTATTTATTTATTTATTTGGGATAACAACAGCCATCAATTTTACAATGTACAATAGAAGAATACAACAAGTACATAAGGCCAATAACAGCTATCCACAACTTATTACAATACTTATTACAATTTTACCAAAAGTAAACAGCATAGAAACGGAAATGAAAACATGTTTGACACTTAATGCTAGTTCTTATAATAATATCAAGCCATATATTTTATCTATTATAACTTATAAGTTATAGTATAATATAAATAATAAATATATACATATATAAATGTGTATTATTATACACATTTATATATGTATATATTTAATTTGGTGAATAAATGATAAAATAAGTATGATATATGCATATAAGATATAAGTATAATTTAAATAGTAAAAGTAATTAATTAATAATTATATATGAGGATATTGAAAACAATATATAAATTCAGTACAATTTCATTAATTTTAAAACTAACTAACGACTCCAATTATCACACAGGCTTTTTATTTTTCTAACAAGGATAATTTAATTTTTGATTTTAATGATGGTTTTGTTTCTATAAAGGGATCAATATGAGAAAATTTTTTGTTGTATGTTTGTATAATTCTAGTGAGAACACAATTTTTAGCGTAATTAGTATACTGAAATGGGACATAAAATAGAGGAGTTTGACGTGTTCTGCGATGGGGTACGTTAAACAAGACTAGATTTAACAGATAAGGACTATCTATATTACCATTTAATATATCATATAGAAGACACATGTCATATAAGTTACGACGATCATCTAGGCGCATTAGTTTATAATGACGACACTCTTCAACGTAATTCTGTGTGGGTAAAGAAGAGCCAGACTTAAAATTTAGAAAACGAATAAACTTCTTCTGGATGTTTTCAATGCGAGATGCATGGGTGATATAAGAAGGAGACCAAATTTGACATGCATATTCCAGAATGCTTCTAACAAATGCAAAGTACAGAACCTTAATACAATGAATACTTTTGAAGGGTTTGCATGTCCTTTGCACGAAACCCAGCACACGGTATGCTCTGTCTATTATATTGTCATAATGCATAGTTAGAAGCATTCCGGAATCGAAATATACGCCAAGATCTCGAACATTACTAACGCGAGCTATGGTGACGTTATTAAAATTATACGGAAAATTAATAAAATTAAAAAAAAAAATAAAAAAAAATGTGTATATTGAATAATTATAATAATGAACATCATGAAGTTTAATACATGTACAATTCTTAAAATTATTAACTATTAATTTTATCTTACTATTTAATAAGTCTACATTTAAATATGCATTATAAATAACATCTATAATGAAGACAGTATGATGACGCAGTAGATACAAAATGTTGCTAATATTTGATAATGTATAGTAAGGGTTTTTATCGTTCGCTCCAACTGCTAAGATCACAATGTCTTCATGATTTAATGAAAGTTTTAAATTCTCACAGTACTGTAGAATGTCTTTACTAGTAGCGGAAGATAGTACTATCCCGAGCACATCGTATGTTTGGTCTTCACTTTTATTCCTATAATAGAGGGCCTGTGATGCTAAACCTCTAATCGGTTCGTCTCCCAAAATATACATTTTCTTCTTGGTTACTTGGTTATAGTAGAACTAGTAGAGCCGGGGATGTAGAGTTCGGTCGATGTCATATTTTAGTCCTGGGTGACAAATGATTTTTCTGATGTTCTCCTTGGTGTGATGCATTGTTTAGGACTGATGACTCTGGTGAAACCTTCCAGGGGGGAAGTTGGTACTTTAGGTAAGTATTGGCTTTTGGTTTTGTCATTTGAATATCTTGTTTGGGCAAGGTTCAATGGTGTTAAAAACGGAGGTTTTGTTCTTACATAATTTAACTTTTTAAGAGTTGGTGTTTGACATTTTCGGTAGTTGTAATTTCTGGTTAGGGTAGCGGTGGGTGTTGTCATAGTTATGCTTCTCAAAAAATCCAATTGTTTATTTTTTTCGATATTTTTTTTTAATTCTGAGCATTCTAAGTTGAGGTTTGTAATTTCTTCTTCTGCGCTGTATTTTTCCAACTCTAGGGTTTCAATTTGATGTTTTAATGCTGTCACCTCTGTTGTTTCCATTTGGGTTAATTCTGGAACGCTCCTTAAGGATAGGTTAACTTCAGTGGAGCAGAATGGAGCAGTTTATTTATGTCCGTTATGACGTCTAATGATTTCAAAATTCCTTTGTTCTTCCACTTTTTGTTTAAAATATTGTTTTTCTCACTGTATGCTTAATTCACTGTTGTAAATATCCTGTTTGTTATTGTGACAGTCTATTTCACGCACTTCGTGTAAATTTTCACAGTTTATTTTGATTTTATTGTTAAGTAATAGTTTACAGCTTCAACATGGTATAATTTCATATTCACTTAAGTTTTTGACTGGATAACACTTTCACTTGTTCATTGTCACTTAAAGAATAGTTTTTTGTTGCACTGTTATAAAAATACTTGATTTTGTTATTTTTAAAGGAAATAGTTCGCGGAGACGATGTGAATACTTGTAGCGCCACCTAGCCACCCATATTCATATTGGCATGAAACTCGTAAGCAACAGTCGTATCAATTAAAATATGGATTCGATGCCTCCGGCAGAATTAGGTCTTGTTTCGGTCTTTTTAGTTAATTTTTTTTTCAGTCGGGTATTTTGATTTTTAAATTTATTAATTTACTTTATTGCTATACGACGACGCCTCAACGCAGTGTTGTGGCCTGGCCCTAAGACTAGTCGCGGGGCAGTTTCGATGCCTTGGGGCAGTTTCGTGTATCTATATATATAAAACTCAAAGGTGACTGACTGATTGACATACACCCGGTTTCTGAAAGGCTGATCAACACTAAAATTAACTAATCGCCTGTTAAATCTCTTGTCAAGTAACAATTGGGTTGCTAGAAGCACGGTTAGTTAGTTTAATTTGATCAGCGCGTCAGTTGACGGTAGCTGTTCAATTTGACTCGAGAACGATATGTCAACCGCCATTTTGGGTTTCCGAAACGCTTGTCAAGCCGTGATCTTAGATTAAAGGTTTGTCAAAAGCTGTGTCAACTAATCGGTAATTGTGGGTGAATTAACTTGTGAATTCAATTTATTTTTTATGTGAATCTACATTTTCTCTTTGAAACTACGTTACTACAAGGTTCGTAAACACATTTATTATGAAGTTTTAATAAAAATTCGTAAGAAATACGTTGATTATGCAAATAAACTGTTTATTTGCAGTACTCGTTTTATTTGCAAAAAATGTATATTATAATCAATTTCATTTCTATAATGAAGAAGAATTTAGGATTCGATATCGTCTGAAAAATTGAAATTCGGAATTCTGACAAAAGAACGAAAATAAACAAATCGCATGTCAAATCAAAATGATCACAGATTAGTTAATTTTCATCTAATCAATGTTTCAAAAAGTATCAGATTTGAAATTCCCGGAACATTTTTGAAAGCAATGACAGTCTGCAATTCCTTCTTTTGACAATAGTGAAGCAATGAACGAAAACAAACAAATCGCTAGTCAAATTAAAAATGATCATAGCTTAGTTAATTTTCGGCTAATCAATGTAGCAGAAACTCAAACTGATTTGACATCCATGCTAAATTAACAGCAGTGTTAGTTGATCAGTGATTTGACAGACCTTTCAGAAACCGGGGGATAGTGATCTATCAACGCACAGCCCAAACCACAGGACGGATCGGTCTGAAATTTGGCATGCGGGTAGATGTTATGACGTAGGCATCCGCTAAGAAAGGATTTTGATAAATTCCAACTCCAAGGGGTTCAAATAGGGGATGAAAGTTTGTATATAATAATACTTATTAACGCGAGCGAAGCCGCGGGCAAAAGCTCGTGAATATATTATGTATGGAGCTAGGCTAACGAATGTTTCGTCGTAGGTGAGCGGTGAGCGGTAAGCGGTAACCTAAACTGCATTGTTTTAACAACGAGTACTGTAATAACTAATAAGAATATCCGTCATGATAATTTGAAGTTAACGTTTCCAGACAAAGCCGCTGTTTCTTTTGCGATGTTAAACTTGTTATTAGAGCGCTCGTGCGGTAGACATTTATTACAAACTTCGAAGGAAGTTGTTACAAAGTGAGATTTCATTATAGATACTTGGACAAGCTTTGAGTTACACTCTTTTGTAGTATCTATTTATTTAGGGGAAAAATGAATTAAAAGTCTTTTAAAGCATCGCGTTAATACAGAAAGGGTTATTGTAAGCGAGGCTAAGCTGTATCATATGAGTATGTTACACGGGCACCAGGATATTATTAGTTATTACTTATTACGAATCTATCGACACAATAATATTCGTTTAAATAGGCATTATAAAAGCATGAGCAAAATGGTTTGATTCCAATGATACTGTTTACGGTTATCGGAGTAAATGGTTTTATACTTATAATAATAGATGAGGCCCGCAACTCGGTTGCGCCAATATTCGTTAATCGCGGTGGAACCGTACATTTTTCCGGGATAAAAAGTATCCTGTGTCCTTTCCCGGGTCTCAGAGTATCCCCATAGGTACCCATCAAAATCGGTTCAGCGGTTAGAGCGTGAAGATGTAACAGATAGACAGACAGACACACTTT
This sequence comes from Aricia agestis, assembly GCF_905147365.1. Classification (NCBI taxonomy): domain Eukaryota; kingdom Metazoa; phylum Arthropoda; class Insecta; order Lepidoptera; family Lycaenidae; genus Aricia; species Aricia agestis. The sequence goes on from NC_056413.1 coordinate 18,834,944, forward strand.
CGCATTTATAATATTATAAGCATGTCACATAATACTGATGATGCTAGCAGCCTAGATGTATGCATCCTAGATGTATTCATCCTAGATGTATGCATCGCTATCTCGGCTGAATCTAAACACCACACCGACTATTTGCAACTCTGTTTCCGCATATCTGTGGTGGATTACAACGAGTGTTGCAACTGAGTCCCGGGTCGATCTCTCGGTGATCGTCGGCGTTAGACGATCCCTCGGGATCGGGAAGTTGTTCCAATGGAGACTGTCATAAGCGTACCACTAAGAACAAATTAGGCGTGTTCCGCGGGTTGGGAAGACGCGAACCAGTATGACTCAGATCCTCCCATGGAGGATCTGAGTCATACTGTGTCGCGTCTTCGCGACGGAATAACAGAGTGTATGCTACATAGTATTAGGCGTTACATCGACGCTGCGACAGTGCAACGCAACGCAAAGGAGCAACGAGGTTTTGCTCTAAGTAAGCCTGGGATCACAGCCACTTCAAAATGATTATGCGTGAACATGGTCGCCGAGCGCCGAGCTTAAGCGTGGCAAGATGAAATGCAAGGAACTGCACGATTTATGCAGGGTGCAAACCTTCCGACCAAATTTCGATATATTATTGATCCTTGTTAAAAATTAAAATACACGTATTTTTTCTTTTATAATCGCTCAGTACTAAAATGTTGAGAAATAGAATCAGAAAGTTATCCTAAAAACACCACAATTAATGGACACTACGCGTCGCCGGCGCGTGACGTGCCCCTGCGCGCGCATCTCCCCCCCATTCTACCCACTGCCGCGAAGTGACCATTCTGCAAAAATTATAAGTGGGATAAAATACGTTATTGTAAAAAAACTAACACTATTTTTTTTTGGTTGAATGAACCGGTATCATAAAGAGACTATCTTTCTAATGAAACCTAAAAAAAATTAGCCGGTAGGTTTAATTGCACCCTGTATTGATCCTTGGACGTAGACCATACTATGGTCATGGTATATTATATAAAATTAGCCGTTTCCTTGAAATTAAAAATATTACTCAACAAACAAAACATGATAGGTTTTATAAATTATTTTTTGCAGGACATGAATGTTATTTTACCCGTACAAGATAGAAAAACCTCAAAGATTTAGGGTCATATAAGTCGTATTAGGGGCAATTGGCAAAGTAATTAGTAATGCTGATTGCCCCCGACCGCCCCCGCCCGCGCCCGCGCCGGTCCCCGCGTCCATTGTTAATGCTGTATCTTAGATCCTGCAGGCTGCGGTCTCTGCGTTCATGTTACATCATACATGTAATATGATCTCTACGCCGTGCCTCCCTCACCCCGAGTATTTATAGTGGAGAGTGGAGACCTATTGTATGTTGGCCTAAAATATTTTATTTTAATAGAAATAATTACAACTTTAAAAACCGGCAAATTTTCGCTAGCGCTAATCAGACTAATAGGAATTGTGGAAAATTTAAAGTTACAACAAAAAAGCAAACAAAAAATACAAAATTATTATAATCTTTTTATGTTTTAATGACCTCGATGAAGCGACTAAATTATCTAGGAGAATTTTAGAACAATCAAAATACCGTTTAGCATCGACTAGTCGTAGTTAATAGCTAAATTGCAGATATTATTATAACGTTTTTGACTATCATTAGTTTTAGTTTATAATACTTTTAACGAGACACGTTTTTGTATAGAGTTTATATTATAATTATTTAATTATATGTAAGCTTAAAGAATTATATTATTATTTAATAATATTTATTTGGATAATCGCTTTTTGACTTCGTTTTACTTTTTACGCACGTATCTACGTCCCAACTCCCAACCATGCTAAAACCGTACATCATATTATTTTAAATAGGAGAGATACGCTGTTGTTATAATTACAGCGGGAAAAATAATTAAAGTACAAAAGAAACGCCAAATGAATTGTTTAATTGTATTTGTCGAGCTCGAGTGTCGGCAGACGGCAGCGGCACGGCCGCTTGTCGCAACTCACAGCTCACAAATTACTGTTCTTTGTGACGCCGGCGCCCAGCACTCGACCGGCCCGGCTTGGAAAAAACATCACTAATTATTGGGACAAACAAATATTGCCAAGTGAAACTAACGGGACGCGGAGATCGTCGTGTCGTCGTAGACTCGGGCCTCAGCTACGATCATTTTATTTAATAAGCGAGTAACGGCTAATAAACGATGAAATTGTACTGAAAATTCCCGGCATTAATACTAACTTAATTGCCGACTTTTAACGTTCGAGTGTTTTTATTTCACAGAAGTCCGGCAAGCGAGTCGTTCTGTAATTATATACGGCGAGGACTGAGGAGCCGGGCGCACTTAACAGTTTTAATTTGGAGTTCAATATAAAATGCTCCCCGGCTCGTCGTAAAACGAACCAAGTTTTCCGTAAGTTTTCCGCCGGCGCTGGCTCGGGGAGGGAAACTGCCGCTCTGTTGTAGTGCAGTTAACAGTACGCGATATGTAGTAGTAGGTAGCCACTTGCCAACCGAGCGGAACAAGTGTTAATTGCACAAAATTCTTGTGCAATATTTGTTTTACGCTAATAAAAATATTATGTTAAAATCTATGCACTTGTTTAAAAATAATCACTTCATAATATCAAGCCCGATATGAAGTGATTATTTTTAAACTTAAACTTGTTAATCAACGGTTAGTCTACTCCATTATACGAGTATCTAATCGGATAATATCGTCGGTTCGGTTATCTCGGCCGTCACTCAGAGTTAACCCGTCCGCGCAAAAATCCATAAGTGCAAACCGCGCATAATGCATTTCAATAATCCGATTCCAGTGCGGTCGAGACGGGGGGTATATGTAAATACGGCGGGCGGACGTCGGGGTGTGTCGCGGTGTCGCGCGGAGTGTCGCGTCACCGCATGTTGACGCCCGGCCTTACGTAGTAGAATGTCGCAATTTTTATGTCTAATTTTATCATTTAGCCGTTAAACTTTAGCGCATCTTGGGTTGTTAAGACGTTGCTACGTTAAACGAGGCCTTTACATCCGTTGTGGATGATTTATACAGTATTTTTCAGAGCGAAGTAACCACTGCTCAAATACTGTAGTGCCTGGGACAAGATTTTTAAACGTCCGTATGGTTGCCCAAGCGCATACGGCATTCTCGCATCATAGTCGGCCTAGTCCAGAGGAAAGAACTAGTCAATACGTCTGGGACCAACTATGTGCGGGTTTCCTCACGATGTTTTCCTTCACCGTACGAGCGTCCGTATTATGTACTGAGATCAGAAAAGTCTCATAGGTACACGCCTCCACCCGGGCTCGAACCTGCACCCTCTAGGAGTGCGGAGTGCGGACCGAAGGTCTACCCATTAGGCCACGGACGCTCTGCTACGTTAATGCGCGAGGAAAACATGAATTGTTCGAACAAATAGCAGCTGGGTCCAGTTTACATTACTTAAACTTGCCTTACACTTTAAAGGAAATGACTATTTTTACTTACATGATATTCGAAGACGATTAGGAGCTGTTTATAACGCTATAGCGATTTAAAAATATAAAATCCATTACATATTATTTCATGTACAAAAGCGGACAACACGTATTCGGCCGGTCCGGCTCACAAAAAGCGCTTCACAAATATCGCACAATAAGTCCGTCATTTGTCAGGCCCGGGATATATGGCCCCTCGTACGAGCGGCTAGGGCTGCCCCGGCGTCAAAGCTAGTAGGCGGACAAACCGACTGGCTGAGCCAGACGTTTGTATAAAAAGCTGCCAGAAGAAACACTAGTAAAATACGATTTACGTGCACTTTTTCCACTATAATCAGTAACTATTATCAATTTTAACACGAATTTCCACCAAAAACGTACAGTACAGTCAATTAAATATAAGTACTATAATAGACTTATTAATATACTTTGCATCTGAAATCTGCACCACAGATTCTTCATAGTGGGTACTGGGTACAAATTCCTGCAAAATCATTTAACATTATAGATGTTCTTGTTAAACGATAGAGATGCGGAGCTCTACAAAAGCCGAACTCCCATTAAGTTAACCGGTCACGTCAATCAAACAGCCTATGTCCGCCTTTATCCGGCGTTGCAGCCCTGCTCGCGGAATATATGGCGCGCCGAGTCGCGGCCCGTCCTAATGCCCCGTATTATATGAAGTTACTATATTAGGCACATATTTCACCACGTTACTCGGAAACGACTAATAACTCTATTGACGGAGGGAAATCACATTCGCTTACAACGAAATTTCGTATTATATTTTTGATAAAAAATAAGTAGTTCATACATTTATTTACACGAGCAGCGTTATTCATTAACATAAATAAAATCTAGTCGGATGCTGAAGAATATTACAATTTGTTGTTAAAACACCTCATGTATTATAACCACATCTGCACAACCCACTCCGAGGATCCGCGCTCCAACACTTTACTATAAAACTATTGATTGCTGATTGTTGCCATAAAGCTAATCTCGACTCATCGCGAAACACGCGAGCTCGCGGAGTAAATCCTGTCGTTTTATAAGACAACGGGAGGTCGGAGGTCCCAAGTGGGGGGAGAGAGGGGAGAAGAGGGGAAGGGAGAGGGGGGGAGTAATAAAAGTGTGGAGGAGCCCGCGGGCCGCGAGTTACAGAGCCAGCGGGTTAGCGGGATACGCGAACTTTGTAATGAGTTACTCGATGAGATCAAATTTGATAGCGGCCGTCGCAGATTCAATATTAACCCGCTGCGGGTTAGTAACGTTGCCCTCGGATCGGTTATTGAAGTCTACGTTTCGAGCAAATTAAATACTTGTATTAGCGGGATGGAAGATCGGTCGAAGCTCGGTCGGCAATACGATCCGTCGATAATAATCATAAAACCGGTTGGTTAATATCGCTGCTGGTTAATAATCATCTTTCGATAATGCACTAGTTTTTTATGGTTTCGGTGCATTATCTATGTAATAAGAGTTTAATACTGGTGTTTTTTAAAGACTTCGCGTCGGGCAATAGAGAGTAACCATGTCAGCAGCATTGCGTAGACGTATGCACTGTGCAGGACCCCAAGTCCCCGATTATATTGGCAATTATAGACGAAAAATATGCCACTCTACAGGTCAAGTCCGTGATTGCTTACATTTGTTGATATGTCTATCTCGGGCCAATGTAAGAAGTTCGTATTAATTATAATGCAGTAGCAACAAGTGAGAAATGCTCCAAGAGTCACCGGAGAGGAGTCACGAAGTTTATCGAGTTATAAACGTTAAACTTCCATATTATGATGATAAGTAGAGGCTCGATGCAACAGATCCAAATGTTTTACGATTCATATGAATGTTTATGTTACGCTCAAAGACCGAAATCGCTCAATGAGCGATTTCGGTCTTTGAGTGATTAGCACGGATATTATGGAACTATGGATATTTTCAAATAATAATGAAAAACACGTTATGCAGTAATTTAGTAAAAGAAAAAATATTTTGTAGTACGCGTGGTAATTTAAATATAATCTTCCATACCTATGGACGATTAATCAATCAAGAACAAATCAAGAAAAACGAATAGCATATCAGGCACGACACGAATTTCGGGTTATGGTCTTTTTGTGATTGCCAGAACGCGTCGTGGCCGTTTTCATTAGAGCCACGACGCGAATTTCACGTCGTGGCTGTTTCACTGTGACCACAACGCGTTGTGAGCCATTTTTTCGCTCATTGAGCGATTTCGGTCTTTGAGCGTAACATTTATATCAAATGGGACGAATGTAAAATATCTTCTTACTAGTTGCAATGTAATAAATGAGTAATGACAATATAGTGAAAATATTATAACGAGTGAGGTAAGACTGAGTACGGGGTGCTACGGGGTGCTACGGCCTACGAGAAGGCGGACGTCTACACTCTACGGGCTCCTACGTACGGCCGGTCTTTTACTATTATCGGATATGAGCGTGGCGGCCAAAGGAAGATCTTCCGACCGAGCGAGGTGTTATGCCCGGTCAGGCCGAAGCCCACGTGATACATCTATACGTGGGAGAGCCATGCTTCGGCACGAATGGGCCGGCTCGACCGGATATATACCACGTTCTCACAGAAAACCGGCGTGAAACAGCGCTTGCGCTGTGTTTCGCCGAGTGAGTAAGTTTTCCGGAGGCCCAATCCCCTACCCTATTCCCTTTCCTACCCTCCCCTATTCCCTTCCCTTCCCTACCCTCCCCTATTACCCTATTCCCTCTTAAAAGGCCGGCAACGCACATGCAGCTCTTCTGATGCTGCGAGTGTCCATGGGCGACGGAAGTTGCTTTCCATCAGGTGACCCGTTTGCTCGTTTGCCCCTTTATTTCATAATTAAAAAAAAAAAAAAACTGTCGTATATACCGACGCACTCAGAAAACTTCGATAGCGCGATGCAGGAATGTTAGGCGAATTGTGGGTACCGCCACATCACTCCCCCCCCGAAGACCGGAGGTCGAATCTTGAAGTCTTGTCGCTTGAGTCGCCAGTGCCAGTGAGTTCCAGTGAGTCGGAACTGTTGCAGTGAGTCCCAGTGAGTCGGAACTGTAAGCTGCTGCACGGGATCCAGTGAGTCGGATAGCTGCCGTGCGGGGCCGATGCTACGTGCTGACCAGGAGAGATGTGCTCTGCTTGCTGACCGATGATGCCGATGCGGAGTCGCCCAGGCCACGGTACATTGCGGCTAGTGGACGATGTACCCGATGTGGCGATGCTGGCTGGCGCGGTGCGGAGGGGCGGGGAGTGATGATGATGAAGGAGGCGTGTTCTGTCGAGGGTCACCAATGTGGGATATGAGCGTGGCGGCCAAAGGAAGATCTTCCGACCGAGCGAGGTGTTATGCCCGGTCAGGCCGAAGCCCACGTGATACATCTCAGCTGTCGTATATACCTTTGCGCTCAGAAAACTTCGATAGCGCGATGCAGGAATGTTAGGCGAATTGTGGGTACCGCCACACTATCATAAGATAATAATATTCAGTTTAGACAGGGGGGTGTCACTCCGCCGTTCCGCCGCCGAGCTACAAGTACATACGAGACTCCCCGAGTCCCGACGTCCGCGTCGGGGCGATTCAATGGTTGCCGCGAACTGACTCGTGGCGCACGCGCGCGCCTCTTACGCAGTGTCATATTTTAATTGGCAAAATTTATCAAAAAAAAAAATACTGCATTGCAGCCGATTGTTGGGACAATGAAAAAAAAAGGCAAATTTATATATCTACTGTCATGGTACCTAAATCTATGAGAATAATAATATTATTAAAATATATACACACAAATGTTTTACACTTAATTATTATAAATATGCTTATTTAAAATAGGTGATAGGTGGTAGCTGCATATACTTACATTATACATAATAATATAATCCATACCTAATTACCTACATCAAAAGAAAATCAGGTGTCGTGTCTGTGTAATCTGATTTATATGTTCGGTATTCATTTACCTAACAGTTTCCGTATGTATACTTTGCGTGGTATTTATACTCATTTGATTTTGACAACCCTATTTTCGGAATATAGTCAACAACACACACAAGGTGTGAAATAAAGTCGACCTTCGCGCGGCACCAGAGAGCTCAATGTCGGCTGCTCGCGTGCGGTCCGTTGTTTCATTGAAGCCATGCTAGCTACGAAGAAGTAATTTTATAGTGATTAGTGCCCAAGTGTGTGCGCAGTACAGTAAGAATACTCTCTATTCCTTTACTCTCATAATCCAGTGGGACGGAAGACCGACACGACTGGCGAGAGATCAGGTACAGGACCGACTTTTTACATGCCCATTCGACGCATGGATCATCTTACTTGTCAGACAATCAAGACGTGATCAGCCTGCATTGTCCTAACCAAACTTGGAAATAACATGTTTCCAACGCGGGAATCGAACCCACGAACTCCGAGTCAAGAGCCGCGCTCTATACCTACCACTAGACCATAGAGGCGTTATAATATAATATTGTCACAATTTTCGCTTTTATTTAGGCTTTAAGATTTTAGGCGGAGTGTAATTATAGTTAGTAGATTATTTGTCGATGATGATGATGATGCCCTGCCATTGATCACAGCTGCTGAACAACGCCGGCCGCGAGTTTCGCGCGAAAATAGCCGGCATTGGCCTGCGCAGCCCGACGACTGTTATTCCGCTGTTGGACTTTATCGGTATTGTGATAAGGGCGAAAATTAGTCCATCTTTATATTGTTGACGGTACATAACACTGTATAATCACGTATAATATAGTAGACGATGTGTAGTACATACTACGCGTACAGAGTACATAGTACATACTCGGTACGCGAAGTGCGAACGGCTCGCGGTCATTATGCAAATAGACGGTCATTAATGTTGATATGAACTGAATACGCCGTCAATGTCTGCTTAGATTTAACGTTAACTAATTTTGTTGCGAAGTGATAATGAAACACGCTCGCGATTAAACGTGCTTATAAACCCTAATTGCATTTTACCAACATCAGCAGATCAATTGCTAATTTGAGTTTATGATTCTGAACGCCGGATTTTAACGGTTAAATTATTTCAAAAAATATTATGCGCTTTGTTATGTGTATATGTAACTATTATGCGTGTACACTGTTCTGTTATTGTTCTTTATGCCACTGTGTTTATATTCTCTCATAATATTCGTTTGCAACATAGTAATGAGCAAGGGCTCAGATGATCTCGTAGCTTACAGCTTCTCTATTAATAGGTGCGAAGTGCAGCGCGTCGTCTGCCAACTGTCTGCCCGCTGCCGCACTTGCACGACCCCGCGTCACCCCGCGTGCCGCGGCTCAGGTCCCCCCTCACCCCTGTAGCGAGGTGCACGTCATGTGTGAGCTCCGCATGCAAGGCCTCGTGGAAACTAGGCGATTGTCAACAATTTACCTCGTAGATGTTATTTTTTGTATTAAAATGCAAATATCAAATATTAATTTTATTTCATATTTTTTTTAGTTTTGATGAGTTTATATCCCCATTATAATTTATTTAAGAAATATAAAAGTCATAAAAAATAAAATATGAAATACCAAAAGGATCACACAAAGGAATCTGAAATTCATAACAAATTGTTGGCAATAAAACGGCAATAAACGTTTATTGAAATATAAAATCAATCGCCGCGGAGCAGCGGACGAACAGACCGACAGAATTGTTTAACGATTGTCGATTATTTATTATTATTGTGCTGTTGCTAGAGGGATTTAACGGAATATCGTATTCTTTAGTAGTGTCGTTATGGGAAACAGACGTAATAAAATAAGACAACGCAATTGCACTTTTTAAAAATGTTTTAAACAATATTTTTTAAACATTAACTAATAATAATAGCATTTAACAATATTCTTTTCTCAAAGTCTAAACTCTAAAGTATCTGCACGTTTGTATTCAGATATATTTTACCCTGTACATTTTTTTTTCGTGATTATTAATGTACTAAAAATAAAGAATCAAACTGCATTTAAATGTTTAATTGCACGCGATGTGTTCGAATGAATAAATTATAATATTTTAATTGACTCCGAACGGGTCGTTTTAAAATTAAGTGGAAATTTGGAGGATAAGTCCGAAACCGGTTGAGCACGATCGTCCGGGTGTATATCACTAAATATTATTATGGTTACGTAACGTGGTCTTCCCAGCAAAGATCAATTTGTTGATTATTATTAGATCTAGATTACGAACCGCAAAATTTAAAACTCGTGTAACGTCGGTGATAGACGTACGAACTTTAAGTCCGCGGGTTTTAAGTCCGCGAACTTACTCGGCTCGCGTCGGTGACACACGAGTACACTGGGTTACCATGTTGTCGACGGAAGAAGCTTTGTGTTATTTAAGAATAATATCATATTACGTTTTAAAAACTAATAAGAAAAAACTAAATCGAAAAGTTTAAGTGTATACGTACCGCGAAACATGCCAACTTTGCCAGCTTTTTTCAAATAATTTTAATTCTTGTAAAAAAAATGTATAGAAATGTAAGTTTTTTTTTTGCCCTCTGCAACTACAAGGCTACATGTGCAGGTGTAGGAATGTCGAAAACATTACTTCTGTTCATATAATTCAATTTATGATTGATTTTCATGCCTTGTAAAGTTACCTGGACTTGTAGCCAACATTGCCCACCTTGATTTTTCACGCAAATATGAACTTTGCGCAGGTGGCATCAAAATCCAGTAAAAGAATTTTGGAAAAGATGGTGTTTACTATAGACATTTAAACGATATCGCGAATAATATCCTACTAAATTGACTGGGCAATGTTACCCTTACATTTTTTTCCTTTTCCATACAATTTGCATTTTGGTCTGTAAAAGTACTAGGGCTGCCACATATCTATAAAATTACTTAATTATCTTTTTATTTATTTATTCATATAAGAAACACGGAAAACTTACAGCTAAGTAATATTGGTGACAATTTTATGTGTGAATCAGAAAGCCAATTACAAGTTTTCACCTCTAAGTAACAGAAACAATTAAATACATGATATTGTGAACGGTCTTAATTAGATATAGGGATGTTTTTAAGTAAGATATATTATTATAACAAAAACAAGTAAAGCAAAAAGTTTAAACTTTAAAGGATAGTTTGACCAAAAACCAAAAAGAAGAACATGCTAACTACATCGTACAATTTACCATAGTATTGTGGTTTGAACAGATACAAATTTAGGAAATCAAGTTGTCAAAAAATTTACAGCTCAAGCTTTTTTAGTAATGAATACATCAAGATCGTAATCTCGGCATAGCTTGTTGAAGTTGTGACTCGCTCTCTGTCTGCAGTTTTATCTGCAGTTAGTGGAGGCTATTGGTACAGACGTTGCCTGAAATAAACCATATAACGACAGTATTATAAATAAGTTAGCATTTAACAATACAAGAAGTAATGTTTCTATTTAAATAAATAAATGGTATGTTTTTGTTGCTTTATTCACTTACAAATCTACACCACAATTTGCCCGCAAAAATACGTACCGTTTTTTTTTTTTTTTTTTTAATTAAATAAGGGGTAAACGAGCAAACGGGTCACCTGATGGTAAGCAACTACCGTCGCCCATCTTCCGCACCTCTTCTGATGTTGCGAACGCACCTGCGTGCGTTGCCGGCCTTTTAAGAGGGAATATGCTCTTTTCTTGAAAGTTTGCAGGTCGTATCGGTCCGGAAATACTGCTGGTGACAGTTCATTCCAGAGTTTTACAGTGCGCGGCAGAAAGTTACGCGAAAAACGCACTGTGGAAGACTGCCACTCATCAAGGTGATGAGGATGGTATGTTTTTCGCGTGGGACGATAGCGAAAGTTGCAGGTGGTATGATTCCGAACAATTCCTCAGAGCACTCCCCGTGATACAACCGATAGAGGATGCAGAGTGAAGCAACATCTCGGCGTAATTCCAGGGGGTCCAAGCTGTTTGAAACACTATGGCAGTCAACAATTCGAGCAGCCCTTCGTTGGATACGATCCAGAGGGAGCAGTTGGTAATTTGGCGCCCCTGCCCAGAGATGAGAACAATATTCCATATGAGGCCGAACCTGCGCCTTGTAGAGTTGTAGGCGTTGGTCCGGACTGAAGTACTGTCTCGCTCTGTTAAGAACACCAAGCTTCTTCGAGGCTAATTTGGCCTTACCCTCAAGATGATATCGGAACTGGACTTCGCTCGATATGTTGACGCCAAGTATCTCAATGCTAGGGGAGATGGTTAAAGATGTGCCCTCGAAACGAGGATAAACGACCATTGGTGACTTTTTAGTGGTGAACGCGCAGACTTGTGTCTTGGTAGGGTTGAATTGGACTAAGTTACGTCTACCCCATTCAGAGACCTTCTCCAATGAATTTTCCACCTTAGACACAAGTTCGTTTCGACTCTCAGTGACATTTTGCCGAGAAATATTAGGGGAGCCGGTATATACAGCATCACCTGTACTATCATCCGCATAGCAATGAATGCCGTTGGTTTGTAACATGTCATTGATATGCAATATGAATAGAGTAGGCGATAGCACACAGCCCTTAGGGGCACCAGCATTAACAGACTGAGTTTCCGAGCATTCGCCGTCAACTACGACCTTTATGCTTCTGTCTGCTAAGAAACTAGTGACCCACTTACATAATTTCTCGGGCAGCCCGTATGATGGAAGCTTTGATAGCAGCGCTTTATGCCAAACCCGATCAAAGGCCTTCGCAATGTCCAAACTAACAGCCAATGCCTCTCCCTTCGACTCAATTGCCTGAGCCCAACGATGAGTCAGGTATGCCAAGAGATCACCAGCCGAGCGACCCTTACGGAACCCGTATTGTTTGTCGCTTAGCAATCCCTGGCCGTCCAAGTATCGAAGAAGCTGGCTATTGATAATGGATTCCATTATTTTCGAGAAGAGAGAGGTTATAGCGATTGGTCTGTAGTTGGAAGGATTTGAGCGGTCACCTTTTTTGGGGATCGGGTGCACCAAGGCTGTCTTCCAGGAAGCCGGGACGATGCCAGTGGAATAGGAGAGCCGAAAAAGACGCGTCAAGACCAGAGCCAACTCTGGAGCACACTTTTTCAACACAATAGGCGGGATTCCGTCAGGCCCACTCGACTTTTGGATATCAAGGGAACAGAGGGCTTTTCGCACTGAGCGCTGATGAAACCGAATATCCGACATGATGCTCGTGCATCGCGGTATGGTCGGCGGTTTCTGCCCCCCGTCATCCAGGGTCGAGTTTGACGCAAAGAGCTTGCCCAGAAGATCGGCTTTGTCCTTTGCGTCCTGGGCCAACGATCCATTTCCTACGTGTAGGGATGGTAGGGTTGGCTTGCAGAAATTTCCTTCAATAGCTTTGGCCAGAGACCAGAATGCACGGGTTCCCGAGGGGAGGCACTCAAGTCTCTTGCCAATTCTATTGACGTGCTGTTGCTTTGCCCGAGTAATCTCTTTCTTGAGGGACCTAGAGGCAAGGTTGTACTCCTTTTTATATGTGCTGGTATTTAAATCCCGAGCAGACACTGCGTTGGCCCAGGATTGGTAAGCCTCCTGCTTCCGGCGAGAAGCTTTTTTGGGGAATGAACCAAACCAGGGACGAAATCTGCCGCCAGTTGGCACTACAGAGGTCGGAATGAAAAGTTCCATCCCCTGCATCACCACATCGGCAACAGAGTTGGCAGTGTTGTCGGGATCATCCGGCGAGAAGCACACGTGCCCCCAAGGATAGGATGCAAAAAACGACCGCATCCCATCCCAATCTGCTGACTTGTAGTGCCACACACGACGGTATTTAACAGCGCGCTGTCTTAACACCGTCGTAAGTGGCACAGAACTCCTAACAAGGCAATGATCCGATGAACCAAGTGGTGCGGTTACGGATATTTGGTAGCCGTCAGGATTTGAAGTCAGTAGGAGGTCCAACAAGGAAAGATTCTGACCATCCACATCTGGGATTCGCGTAGGCGTAGTAACCAGTTGTGTCAAGTCGTTCGCAAGGGCAAAGTTGCAGACAGATCTCCCCGCATGATCAGTTTTACTGGAATTGAGTCAGTCGGCGTGGTGGGCATTAAAGTCGCCAAGTATTATGATCTCTGCGGATGGAATCTGCTGCTGCACAAAATCTGAAGCAGCTTGCAGGTGCTCCAAGAGTCGGTCCGTCTCGGGGTCACCACTATGGGACCTATATAGGCACGCATAGACGCGAGGGTGATCGTCGCAATCTATGCGGAGCCATAAGTTTGATAGGTCCATGACCTCAAGATTGCTGAGGCGGCGAGAGCTGATATCATCTCTGATATACACACACACTCCAGCTTTGGGTAGAAAGGAGTGCTCGAGGTAATACCCTGGGTGGGAAAGGTATGATGTGTCACTCGGAGATGATATCTGCGTCTCGGTTAAAAAGAGCAAAGCCGGCTTTGCCGTCTCAAGGTGGTAATGGACGGCATTAAGGTTGGACTGTAATCCCCTGATATTACAAAAGTCCATGTTTAATATCGAGGGGGGTGCCTTTGTGTGTTTGCTTTTGCCCCGAGCAGATTGGAGCGCAGTTTTGCCCTCCCCAGAATACGAGGGGCAGCCTGGACGTCCACGTTCAGTTCCAGGAGTTCCTGAGCATGGACGTCCAGAGAGGGATTCTCCAACGCAGTTGGTACCCTCCTGGGGTAACAAATTGTTTTTCAACTGCGGCATTTCTAGGGGGGTAGGGGATTGGGCCTCCGGTAAACTCACTCACTCGGCGAAACACAGCGCAAGCGCTGTTTCACGCCGGTTTTCTGTGAGGCCGTGGTATTTCTCCGGTCGAGCCGGCCCATTCGTGCCGAAGCATGGCTCTCCCACGGACGTACCGTTTTTCACAAGTTCCAAAAAGTTACTGAATAAAGTTAGCAATACGGGGTATTCTCTATGTTACCAGTCATATAATCTATTTTCTGCCAAATTAAACAAATGTTGACATAATATTAAAATAACTCTGTACATCAAAGATTTGCTTAAGAATGGATCTTCGGGCAAAGTTATCCTATGTGGCAAAGTTGGCATGTTTCGCGGTACGTACATATTTTTCACACAGATGAAAACCAATTTCGGTTTCGTTTGACAGCTCGAAATTGTTGCTCTATTCCGCTAGGTATATTAACTTTATGGTACCAAGGAGATTTATAGTTTGGACAATGCATTTTCTACGTCTACATGTAGGTACATTAGCAGCATCAGCTATCGATGAACACCAATAAATTAATATTTTGTTTGATAACATAAAATAAATTGAGATTTTGTTGATTATTAAAGATTTAAAATTAAAAAACGTTTTATTTGACTGAAAAATATTAGCATAATTTTTAGCATTAATTACAGTAAATTTTAACAGTAGCTTAGCAAATTTTGTATCAGTCGTGTTGGCAACACTGCCTGACGGCTCGCGGCTCGAGACTCGCAGTGCTGCCAGACGTACGAGCTACAAGTAAAATTCCAAGACGGCGAACTTACGCGGCAATCTTTAAGTTTACCGGGTCGTGTCACAGCGAAGGATGTTGGTAATATTATCAAAAGCATGACACGAGGACGATCTGGCCACAATCACAATACAATCTTTAAGTTTACCGGGTCGTGTCACAGCGAAGGATGTTGGTAATATTATCAAAAGCATGACACGAGGACGATCTGGCCACGACAGTCTCAGCATTGAGCATTTTCAGCATGCAGGTCCACACTTGCCACGACTTTTAGGTCTTTTATATACGTTCTATATAAGACACTCGTACCTACCGGACGACCTTATGAGAACGCTAGTAGTTCCGATTTAAAAAAATAAGACCGGGGACTTATCGGATAAGGCCATTTACAGACCCATCTCTCTAGCTACAATTACTGCCAAAGTATTGGATGCGGTGATTGAGAGGCAGCTTGTCAAACATCTCCGTATAAGTGATGCGCAATTTGGATTACAACCTAAATTATCTACCGAATGTGCAATATTGTCGCTCAAACACACCGTTAGGTATTATACACATAAGAAGACTCCGGTGTACGCAGCCTTTCTAGACCTATCAAAGGCGTTTGATTTAGTCAAATACAAGGTCCTCTGGACTAAATTGCGAAAGGCAGGAGTACCCGAACCGCTCATCTGCACTTTCGAATATTGGTATAGCGAGCAGACTAACCAGGTTAGATGGGGTAGAGAGCTATCCGAGGTGTACAAGCTTGATTGTGGCTTGAGACAAGGTGGACTCACTTCGCCTTCCCTATTTAACATCTACATGAACGATCTGATTGAGGAGCTGAGCAGTACCGGTGTCGGCTGCTCGATTGATGGTGTTTGCGTGAACAGCATCAGTTACGCGGACGACATGGCGCTGCTTAGCCCGTCAATCAGCGCGCTCAGGCGCCTGCTATCTATTTGTGAGACCTACGCAAGTGTACACGGCCTTCGATATAACGTCTCCAAGAGTTAGCTTTTGGTTTTTAAGGTGGGTAAAGCAAAACCTGTGCATGTTCCACCTGTTACTTTAAATGGGGCCGCGCTTAAAATAGTATCGAAATTTAAATACCTGGGACATATCATAAACGAAGACCTCCGAGATGATGATGATATTGAGAGGGCAAGAAGAGCGTTAGCCGTGCGCTGCAATATGCTAGCTCGCCGGTTTGCGCGGTGTACAGTGGAGGTCAAAATTGCACTTTTTAAAGCTTTTTGTCAACCACTGTATACATGCGCCCTGTGGGTGGCATATACGAGGCGGGCGTTTGACGCTCTTCGTGTCCAATACAATAACGCTTTCAGGATGCTGCTGGCGCTCCCGCGATACTGCAGTGCATCTGGCATGTTCGCTGACGCTAGAACTTTCCGTCAGTTTTACGCAAGCGTACCGCGTCACTGATGTTACAGGGTTCGCGGGAGTGACAACAGCATACTGAAGGCGATATGTGGGCAAGCCGACGGCGCGATAGTGGCGCACTGGGAGCACGTCCATGTCCATGTCCCCAGTGCGCCGGTACCGTGGCGTAAATACGGCATATAGATACTTAAATAAAAATAAAAACTTTATTTTATATTTTTACTAACATAGGAATAAGATTATTGTTAACACTAACCTCTATGGGCTGTGATAGTCTGCAATAAACGTATTTTTTTTTTTTTTTTTTATTTTTTAAGTACGCGAACTTTAGGTGACACACAGGCGAGTAAGGTCGTCGAGCCATAAGTCCGCGTACTTACTCGCGTGTCTGTCACCCCCTTTACATATTTTTTAGTCTTAACTCTTAAATAATTATGCTTGCTGCATTCCATTGTAGCATTTATTTTTGGTGTAATACATTTTGTGTTGATAAAATTTACCTTCGGCTGTCTCAATCCATTTTTATATATATAGACTAGCTGTCCCGGTGAACTTCGTGTCACTTTAAAACCTTCCCTGGACTTCTACGAATATTTTAAGACTAAAATCAGCCCAATCCGTTTAGCCGTTTTCGAGTTTTAGCGCTAGTCGTGCTAAAACTCATTTGGAAATCCATTTTTGTATATAAGATTATATGTATAGTTATTTCTTTGTATTTTATTTTTTATGTCTATTATTTTACTGTTGTAGTTGTAGGTTGTAGTCATAATTATTTATTGTTTATCACTGCATGTTATGTTGTGAAGTCACTTTTTGGCCCCTGCAGAATACCAGTGCAACGGGCTTGCTTGCTGCGTATAGCTGAGCTGGGGCCAATTTTGAAATCACAAAACATATACCTTAATAGTTATAATTTAGCTTAAGTCCTTTTTACTTTTTTTTTATTTTCTGTTTTGTATATGACATATGTTGTGTGCTGATAAAATAAACGTATTCTATTCTATTCTATTCTATTTTTGACAAACTTCCAAAATGGAGGAGGTAATACGTTCTGCTGTATGTATCTTTTTTTTTTGTATGTTCAACGATTACTCAGCCGTTTGTGGTCCGATTCTCAAAGTTATTTTTGTGTTGTATAGGGTTTTACTCGAATTTGGTACCATGTTCACAAAAGTGGTGATCTGATGATGGGATCTTTGAGGAATCGAGGGGACTCCTTGAAATTTGTATGGAAACATAATATAGTGATTTCGATTTTTTCTGAAGAATTCGAGGTAAATGCTACCAAAAAGTAAGACTTCGCACCAGGTTTTACCCTGGATCCGAAGGTACCGAACAGAACTTTTGAATGCTTATAGGTACAGGTTCGGGGATTTTGGCGTTCATCACAACACATCATCACAACCATAATTATACCATGGGTCATCACACTATGATCCAATTATTGGTACTTTTCGTGATATTTTGCATCGAAGCAGATGTTTTTGATGATGATTTCGCTGTTTGTGGACTGATTTTAAAAATTCTCATGTTGTTGTATAGGACATAATCTTAATTTTGTATAACAATTACGAACGTGGTAAGCTGATGATGGGATATAATATGAGCAATAGAGGGAAATCCTTGAAATTTATCAAAACACTCGTAGTGGTTAAAATGTTGTTTTTAGTAAGTTAAACATATGTTAGAAATAAGAGAATTTCCATACGAAGGTGTCTCTTGGTGAAAAGGCACTGAACATAACACCTTTAAAGATAAAAGTTTGGAAATTGCAGCATCGCTTAGATAACTGCAAGCATTTACCACAATTTCGCTTACAGTAACATAATGTGAATAGTTAACTTTCGTATTGGTTATTTACGCATAAAGCCTTATTTTGTAGATAACTAAAAAGATTGAAATTATTATTTTTAACAAAAAAATTAAAAACGACTTCTAAGGTAAAAACAGTAGTAAAAAGTATTAAATAACTCTTACTCTATAATAGTGCCGTTTCCAGAATTTGTCTAAATCTCAACTATTTCTGTACATACTACAGTCTTCATTACTTTGAAGTCGGTACCAAGTCGGTACCAGTCCCAAAAGTTTCAGATATTCTGACATTACCGAAATCACGATTAAAGTAGCTGGTACCGACTTCAAATAATGAAGACTGTAGTATGTACAGAAATATTGAGATTTAGACAAATTCTGGAAACGGCACTATTAAAGAGTAAGAGTTATTTAATACTTTTTAGTTCATATTACTACTGTTTTTACCTTGGAAGTCGGTTTTAATTTTTTTGTTAAAAATAATAATTTCATATTCTAGTAACCCGCCAAACTGCGTAGCAAAACCTAGAAACATAGCGGGCTATGATTAATTCTATTCTTAAAATATCGCAAACACCTAGTCCAATACAACATGTGTATCGTCACCGGATAGAAACATTATAAACAAACTTTGATATCGGCAACTTAACAATCAAGGTGTTCAGTTTCAATAAACAATTTTGATATTCCGTAAAATGTAATAAGTTTTAGCTCAAAAGTGTGTATAGTGTTTAAAATTTATATTAAATTTGCCCGCGGCTTCGCTCGCGTTAAGAAGTATTATTATTATTATTAATTAGGTATCAAAGTCTCAGCCCGATCGCGTCGATCGGTTTAAAATTGACAATGTTTCATACAAACATTCATCCCCTATTTTATCCCTTTGGGGGTAGAATTGATCAAAATCATTTCTTAGCGGATGCCTACGTCATAACATCTGCCTGCATGCCAAATTTCAGCCCGATCCGTTCAGTGGTTTGGGCTGTGCGTTGATAGATCACTATGTCAATCAGTCACCTTTGAGTTATAGATATATATTTAGGTACCTCTATAATATACCTAAGTAAACAAAATGTATTTGTACATTATTAAATTTCTCTACTTTTTCTCTTCACACCACGCATGACCACCATTGACAAGATATCTTTCTAAGTAGACTCAAAAGACTCGACAAAGGAAATCAAGCAAGCTAAGCAAATTCTTTTGCATTTCAACTGTGGTCAGAAAGCCCTCCATATGTATAGTCACAGAATATATATTAGTAGTACCAAGTATAGTTGACAGTTTACATAATATAGAGATAAGTAACAATACTAAATAAATTTGTAGGTAGGGCGCTATTGCTTTATATTATATATTTAAATTGTATATAAACAATTTAACACATATTGCACCTTTGTAGGTACTTTGACTTTTGCTCAGCGTATTTAACGATTTTAGCCGGCGCACAAAGCGCTCATACATCACATTCCATTAAGCAGGAGGCAGGAGTGTCCAAACGGTTAATTGGGCGTGAAGTGAGTGTGCAGGGTCAGGGGTCAGGGCCAAGGGCGCCAGGGTCACCAGGGTCGCGGGGGACGAGGTCGGAGGACGAGCTCTCTATTGTGCGAACATAGCGACCTCCTTACTTATAAACAGACCCAGGCTATACATACGTTATGCACAATGTTCTACCTCATATTATTGGTTTGTTTTGTTTCCAAAACTAATCAAAAATCACACTAATGGGTGCGACGTTTGCTTGAATACATATCACTTATCGGTAAACATGTCACGAAGTCATCAGAAGCCTATATTAATTTAAAACAGTTTGTTTACGCCCTCTACATGTTTAGTGGATCTCAAACATGGTGACGCGGTGTGTTGTCAGTTGTCATCTTGCGTCACCACGTACGCCTGCAACTTCCGAGCGATTTTAGATCCTACGGCTATAGTAATAAGATCTAATAGAGGCTTGTTAGGGTACGTAACGTCAAACCTGTTCTAATGAGAATAATGATGTTAATGTCGTCGTTGATATTCTAGCGATTGAGGCGGAGGCCGGCGTTCCCCGCCCCGCTGCGCGCTGGTGCGGAGTTGAAAGGTCGCAACCATCGTAAAAAATAGCTTCAATAAATCTACTTTATCTGAAATGTGCCTAAATAGCATAATTAAAACTTTTATATTGCTCATATTCGAGATAACAATCAGTTATAATTTGTCAAAACTGATTTAATAAGTTTTATGTGACAGTTTACGATACAGGCGCGTTGTTTATGTATAATAATTAAATAAGTCCGGTCGTCGGATAGAAAAAAATTCGCCTATTGCTAGGGTTGCCATCACCTAAATTGCCGTCGCCCGCGCCGGTCAGGCACGCCAAATTTCCCGGACTTTGGCCGAAATGTGGTTATTTCTATAATTAATTTACGATTACATCTCATAAATTTTTGCTTTTCCAACAAGAATTTGTAAAAATATGATTAAGTATCTCAAAGTCCGTGCAAGAAACCGTGTGTATGTTTAACGAGTTTTTATCTTTCGTTTATTACTGCATCATGCATGACTAAAAAGTTAAATTTCTCTCAACAAAAGTGTCGGGATTTTACATGGACACTTTTCGAAAACCCGGCCGAACGGTCCCCGGACGCTAGGACAAATCCGGGGAAATCCGGACGGATGGCAGCCCTACCTATAATTGCCATAAAGCTGCAATGTCTCTATCACACTTGCGTGAAAATATTATGATAAAATATTATGAGATATTTTGGTGTGCGTATGACACACCAGCACTTTTGTTCTTATTAGTTCAACGACCGAACATCTCATTGTCCGGCCTTACTTCTATTCTTTACAAGAAACACCGAGAGTACGAATTGGGAAAACTCAGCTCGTTGTGGTTGCGGAAATTTCCCTCTTATTCCGTGATGAATATAAAGTCCAATGATAGAGCTATATCTTTTAGACGAGTCTCTTTATTTTGCTGCCCGCTGACCTTAAGATTACATTATTATCTCTCCGTAGGCCGTAACATTAAATAATATTGAATGTGACGATCTCGTCGGAGGCTCGTTCTAACTCCTAATGCAATTATGCCTCCGTTCTGTGACGTCACGCTTCTAATTGAATGATTAATTATATAATTACAATAGTACACACTCGTATTAATTTGGTTGAGTTTAAATTTTTGCTTACATTTAAAAACAAAATTAGCTCGGAGTAAAGTGGTCGACTTAACGAGCAACAACTAAAAAGGTAACATCTAAGCAAAGTGTTACGGCGAGGTATCCCTGAGTACCGAACACTCTCCGCAGCTGTCGTAGTGTCACGCGACCGCGCGCGCGGTCACAACCTCCGAGTTCCGACTTAGTACAGGACGAATTGGGCCGTCCCGCTCACTATGACGGCACTCGGGATGTACATTAGCTTTGTCCACACTGTGCCTTTTATTTTTCATCAAGGGCATGTGTTATAGCGCAGTCAACATCGCACGTGAGGCATGCCGCATGCCCGTGACGCGCGTTGAAATCGTAGCGCTCGCTATGCCACTTTTCTTTCAACGCAGGTGGATTTTGACGCATTCAATTATTGAATATGCCAAACGAAAGTTGAATAAAAAGAAGATGACGAAAATTGAAGATGAAATTGCAGAATGTGGACATAGCTATTGGGCGGCATTTCGAGGGCAATAATGTTAGTACAGTTGGGGAAATTGAACTTTTGGCAACCGTACGTCTACTTTATCAATTGAAACGACATGAACATCACCTCGAGAGGCGCGATGCTCGTCTCGTCTTGGTTCAGGGTGGTACAAGTTGGAAGCCGGCTACATGAAGCGGCAGCAGACGACGTGTCGTCACGGTACTACTGGTTTCTATGTATTTCTATGAAGTGTCGCTAGCTTCGTGTCGCTAGCTGCGGAGGGTATTTCATACAAATACATACAAACCAGTAGTGTCGCTGCGACACATCGTCCGCGGTTGCTTCATGTCGCCCGCTGCCAACCGGCACCTTTATGTTAATAGAAAAGCCGACATATTTTATAGTCGGGGAAATCGATATTTTATCAATTTGTCATACTTGTCATTTGCCAAGTTCATCGTGATGCAGCAGTATGCGGTTATATGCGAAGTCATTTACCAGGGTGATCTATTGATGATAATTCACGGCGGAGACCGGACTTGTTTTGTGCAGGTCGGTCTGCGATCAGTCCAACCGGATCGCTCGGCCTCCCCGTATAATGTATACTGTGATTATATAGTGAGACTGATCAAAACATCATAAGCTGGTACTCCGCGAACGCCACCGTCCACGGTCGCTACATTAACATGGTAATAAACCGTAGCTATTTTATTACTGTCACTCGTCAGCCGCAGGAATGCTCGCGTTTTACGACTTTTTATTACACTCGTAATTTAATTATAAAAAATTATGAGATCATGTATTCGTGAATGTCATAATGATTAAAATTTGAATACATTAGCGCTACACGAGCCGCGGCCGCCCGCGCTACACGAGCCGCGGCCGCCCGCGCTCCACGAGCCGCGGCCGCCCGCGCTCCACGAGCCGCGGCCGCCCGCGCTACACGAGCCGCGGCCGCCCGCGCTACACGAGCCGCGGCCGCCCGCGCTACCCGAGCCGCGGCCGCCCGCGCCCCCTGACCGGCCGAAATACCGTTCTGTGTTCCCAAACTGCGGGCTGACGGTGACATACAACTTCAACTAGCTATTAAACGTTAAATGTTAAGGTTCAACAAGTTATTTTTTTTTACTTAAAAAAAATTTAGCCTCTATTGTATTGATTAGGTTACATAACGCTATTCTGTTGGGCTATACTGCCCGCTTGTTCATATTAGCCGTTTCTGCACCTTACTAAAAGTGTTTTGTTTGTTTTGTATAAATATGTTCTAAGTACTCGTTTGGATTATGTCAATAAGCTTTTGGATAATTACGGTGACAGGTTGTGGCGGTTTAACAATCTTTTTTAATTATATATAAAATTCTCGTGTCACAATGTTAGGCCCTGTACTCCTCCGAAACGGCTTAACTGATTTTAACCAAATTTTATTTGCATATTCAGTGGGTCTGAGAATCGGCTACTGGGTGCTTTTTATATTGATAAGTGCATTTGTTGAATAAATAATAGTAAATTATTACAACTCGAGACTGACGGTGACCATTGTTTGTGCGACGGGATAGCGATGGAGGTTGCCATGGTGACATACTTATTTAGTCACTTCAATAAAATAATATGGTCGAAATACTTTGTATGGCAAAGAAACGTTTGCCGGGACAGCTAGTAATTATATAATATCCAGGCTTTGAAGTCGGTGCTTTATTTGAAGCCGGAGCCGTTTAGCACATGTTCTCACAGCTTTATAATTGAACAATTTGTAATAGATACAAGTTTTTCCGCGTACAACAAAAAACCCAAAGCTGTTTTTAATGCCACAGATAAGCATCTCGTTTACACGAATACCTGTCCTCGTCGAAATAATATTTTTACAACCTGGTCAGTGGTCGCTGCTACATAATTCATAGCGCGACATGGACTGGACTGTGGACCCACGAGACCCGCTACACTCACTAACATTTAGGAGTTAAAGCTCATGGGTTATTATGTGTTTAGTCACAAGCAGGATTGTGACTAAACACATAATAACCCATGAGCTTTAACTCCTAAATGTTAACCGTTGCCGTCACACTGTCACACGCATCGGAGGGAATGTATTAAACGCCGAAACCTACTTGTCACGGGCGTATACTCGTATATATAGCTTTGATAATTTCCCTAACGTAAAAAAGCGGCCAAGTACGAGTTGGACTCGCCCATGAAGAGTTCCGCAGCGGCAAATAGGTAACGTGTTTAGGAAATTGTAATACCATAGTGTAATCTATATAAATAAAACTCAAAGGTGACTGACTGACTGATTGACATAGTGATCTATCAACGCACAGCCCAAACCACTGGACGGATCGGGCTGAAATTTGGCATGCAGGTAGATGTTATAACGTAGGCATCCGCTAAGAAAGGATTTTGATAAATTCCAACCCCAAGGGGTTCAAATAGGGTATGAAAGTTTGTATATACTCGTAGTAATACTTCTTAACGCGAGCGAAGTCGCGGGCAAAAGCTCGTAATAATTACTATTACTATACTGTGAATAGAAAATAATACAGGTACCTCGCCGATTCAAATCAGTGCGGTACATAATATTATTATATTGTCTATTGGACAAGTGAGATGGATAGTAATGGGGGGGAGGTCCGGACCCCCTCAGGCCCTCCCCCACTTATATTTTACGCCCATGCCACTTGTAGTTTAGTTTTTGTCTTAATTAACGTAGCGGGTACTTTAATAGTCCGTTAATCGTTCGAGTGTAATAGCGGCTCGGCTGTAAACAATTAAAACTTAATTTATTATAGTCCAAACATTTATATCTATTGTCCGCGAGCGGCGGCGGGCAGCAGCGCCATTAACTTTTTACAGCTCCTAAACGCCGTTTATAATTGTTATGGGCTCCGGCGCGGCGCGGGCGGTGTACACGATCATTGTGGTAGTCGGGGTAACGACGACAGTAAAGCGAAATCGTTATTTTGACGACGGTGCGTACGAGGTGCGGAATATGCTCGCTCTATACTTCAGACTCATTCGTCTGTATGTGTGATTAATACTCAGCTGAACAAACTTCATGGATCTACTGAATATGTACTATGTTAAGAAGTTTGGTATTAGACATTATAACTGCAACATCAGTTAGTTCCGTTTACTTTGAGTTGTAAGCTGTGTATATGTCGCAGCCGAATGGTTTAAATAGCTGTTCAATCAAACAGCAAGCCCTTTGACTGAACAATGCCATTCAATCACACGTCTAGCTTTTAGATTGAATATTTAAGTCGCTCAAAACGTTTTGATTGAAATTGAAACTGTTTGATTGAACGGCTATTTAAACCAGTCGGCTGCGACATATATACGTAGCTCGTGAGCACCGATCGTTTAAACTAATATAAGGAAAACATAAGATATCGATTGAATTAAAATTATTTATCTCTATAAAAATAGGAAGAAGTAATGTCTATAGACTGGACGCTAGACGGTGGACGCCACGTGGACGCCGACGGCAACAAGTCTGTGAGTCTCGTGACACCGTGTCGTTCTGATGTTGCATCATCATTATTTTTTCGTGTTCGTGTAAAGGTTGGCTTATGATTTATTAATCCTATCTTTTTCAAACACGATTCTAGTAATTATTACAAGCAAATTACAGCGATTAAATACTGTTAAGTTTTGTAAGTTTTTGTTTCTTGTTACTAATTCATTTTATTGTTTAATTCGCGCATAAAAATGTAAATCACTGCTGTAGTCGTCGGTGTCTCTTTGCAGCTGACGTTACTAGAACATGGAATACAGAGCACGTCGTTGTCTCGAGGAGCCCGTCTCGTCTCTGTCTCGTGTCTAACTCGTCTCGGGAGACTGTCTCTAATCGCCCCCAGAGATGTGATCAGTGAAACTATCTACACCGCCGTTACGCTACAGCGCGGCTAATGCTAGTGTCTGTTGTACTATAATCATTAATAATTTATTTAATACAGTTATAACTTGCTATTTTATATAGTTTTTTGTTGTTTAGGTCCAAATTATTATTATTATTAAGTACAGTTAACCTAGCTTTCGCCTCGACTTTGTCCGGGCGCGAAATGTTATTGATATTCATATTTTTTGTCAGTCATAATTTATATTTTATCTGCCTCTTACTCTTCCTCTTTAGCGTGACATATTATATTATTAATTATTATGTATATCATACTCTCCACTGGGAAATCAATTTAAAGATCTATGACAATAGATGGCAGAACCGACTTTGTTATATTAACGTCCCTAAGGATCCTAAGCCTGTCTTAGAAACTGTCTGCTCTGTGGTCGGCCAATATGAAAATTCGCACAGAATTTTTTAAATTGTATATATAAACGTCAAAGAACACTTACTAAAGAAATCTGAGTAATTGTACTGTATACATTTGTACACATTGGCGTACCGTAACTCGGAGTGACCGACAGACAGAAGGCGAGAGGACTCAGGAACGTTATATTCTGTATATTATAGTAACTACGGGTATAACCACACAACAGTCGTCGACATAAAGACGGCCATTTCACCTTTATAGCTCAGTGTCGGTATAGATTGGCTTTGTGTTGCCGGTTGCGCTTTCAGATGAGACTCACAATGAGCTATGAACTTTATACCGCCGATAAGAATATATAAAACTCATTTTATGACCTCGCTTTTATTAACAATTATTAAGTAGGTCGATTTTTAATTTAGTTTTGTGCTGTGCTTTTGTACTTTAATTGCGTTTTATAATCATTATAATTAATACTTTATTTATACTTTATTGAAGGTAAAAGGTTTGTTTTCATCGACTACGCTCTGGAATTACTAGACATCATAATATTTTGTAATTCGATACGACTACGGCAAAGGCCATACATACCGCATACGCTACCTTTTGCTGCGGGAAAATGTACTTTTCCCGTGGGATATAATATCAAATATTTGTATAGGATTAGAGAGTTATTTGTGCCGATAGCCCACTTACATCTATTAGCGAGTTAGTATTATTGTCAGCTCGGACTCAGCCAGTGGAGGAGACGTTGCGCGTCGCAATAAAAATAAACGCCCCGTGATCGTTTACGACCGCTTTGTGTGCTATTGAGTACTGTGTACAGTGTACAGTGTAAGTATTGTAAACTCAGTATGACAGTGTGAGTACTATACAGGTTTTCATACGTGAAAGCTCCGTGTTTGGCTCGACTAAATAATTGTAGTTAAAAAATAATGATAATCAACAAAATATTCGCAAACTCGTGTCAAAAATACTGTTCGAAAGTAAAAATCTGGTGCTTTACAATTGTTTGACGTAGATAATTATATTATTTCCTTTTTCATAAATCACAAGGCCCGGACGTGATCAAAGTGTAAATGTTTAAAATGCGTCTGCATTAGGTTTGGACTGAAAACAACATATCTAAAACAGAGGCAATGTTTAGGGACGCCGTGAACCGAGTACCATTAAAATATAATATGTTCATTGAAGATCAAGTCCTAAAGGAAACAAATTTAAATACTTGGGAAAAACTATAACAGCCAAAGGCGACCTCGACTCTGATGAACACTAAAATACAGGTCAGAGACGTGGTGCCCAGGGTAGAACGTATTCGCAACACTGATGCTCTCCGACGATTTAATGTCTGTGACATAGAAGCATACTTGATGAGGCGGCAGTTGCGTTGGTGTTGTCAGCCACCGGCCACCTTGTCAGCATGCCGGAGAGTAGAAAGGCAAAGCGCATCTTCTTTTCTAAATTGGAACACGGCACATGAAGAGATGCAATATTGATCCCTCTAGCTGGGAATCTCGGGCGGAGGAGCGGCTAGAGTAGAGACAATTTATTAATCACAACACTTACTCTTTTGAGGAAGAACAAGGGCGAGAACTAGATCTCAAACGTGACATCTCAGCTAAAAGCAAGACCGCCCGCTAATATATGATTTTATATTTAAATATGTAAATGGTGCCCTAACTTGCGAATCCTGCTCTCGCACCTTTACTGCCAAGATTGGGTATATTAGTTAATTAGAGCAAAACATAATGATATTAGGTACTTATGCACAATTAAACATAATCCAAAAACAACTAGGTAGATTATAATGTTTAAAATATTATGTAGAGAGCAGATCAATAGAGATGTGCACGTGATACTTACTGCTTACGTCTTGATCTTATGACTGATAATGTCTCGGTGGTGCTCTGAATCGACTGCAAAATACGGTCAAGTAACGCTACTGTATAATATTATTATATTGTGGCTCGCGGGCTTCAAGTGTGGCCTGTGTGGAGGAATCCAGTAATATCAGCAGGAGGGGGGGGGGGGGCAGTTTGTTGCAGCACGCGTCATGAAATATGGAGCTGCGGCGAGTGCTGATAATATCGTTCATTGAAACTGCACCAACACATTGCACTGTGCGATAACACTTCCGTATTATATTACGTGGATTCGTTTTCCCGATCCCTTTCTCTACGTAAACGCGTTATGCTGCTTTTTCATGCAATAATTGTTCGGAGCCGAATCGATGTTTATTTGCTTGTATCGGTTTGACAGTCCTAGTCGCTGGCCGAATCAGGCCCCGCTCTCGTCTACGGCGTTTGT
Source organism: Aricia agestis (assembly GCF_905147365.1). Classification (NCBI taxonomy): domain Eukaryota; kingdom Metazoa; phylum Arthropoda; class Insecta; order Lepidoptera; family Lycaenidae; genus Aricia; species Aricia agestis. The sequence continues at coordinate 18,863,236 of NC_056413.1, forward strand.
CTCTCGGAGCCGGCTAATTATTTAGTTTTTATCCGGCCCGGTACAGAGCCGCGCGATGTCCGGGTAATCCGGTTATCTGGGTGGTTTTTTACCGGATTTGAAGTAAAGGCGCTTAAACTCCGCGCTCCTACGTTGAAAAACATCTTCGGCGGAGGTGCGCGGCGCGGTGCGGCCGGCGCGGGCGGCCAGGTGAAGTGACCGCAGCTCGAACTTCGTCGGAACTTGCACCTCGCTGCGGCCGCGGTCGATGGGGGGGGGGGGGGGGCTTGGGAGGGCTTAGAGACACTTTAAATTAGTTTGAGAGCAATTTATATTCATATACCGAGTCCAGAGCTTAGCCAGGCGCAACTCGAGCTTGGCGGTGCTTTTATCCGGGTTTGCTTTAGCTTTTATTATTATTATTATTATTAGTGTTGCGAGTATAAGTGGGCGTTGATTTCGCTGCAGAACGAATGTGTGTAATGAATGGCCCCCGGGGAGTGATCGTCGAACTTACCTCGCCGCGATGGGGCTCCGGAGAGTTCATGACGGACGGCACTGTACGTAACCGTTTACGGCGGGGCCCGAAAAAGTGCGCGATCATCAATACGAGTATCAGCGAAAATCCCCCGTAAATCTGTCTCCGCTAAGCGTGATAAACGCCCGCGAGTGTGGGCCCGGTGCCCCCGCCGGGCCGGGGCCCCGCGCCCGGGGCCCGCGCCGGCCGATGATGGAGGTTTAGGAGGCTTTTATCACGCCACGTATTCGACCAATTATTATGAGGCCACATAAATGTAAGCGTGATTACAGTTTACACATCTGCTCCACAGGGGGCTGTTTTTATTCCCCACAGCTTGGTCGGGAAAAATGAGGACTCAGTACGTCTTGTCAGTTCGCCATCCACTAATTTGTTCGGATTACGTGTAACGCTGTGTCATCACTCGTGACGATATTGGTCGTCACGCATTAACATAATAGTCAATAAAGAAGACATAATATAAGACATAATATGAGTCCTCCAGACAACATTCCCTCTCGAAGGACGTCACTCCCGAGGCTATAACGTAGTATTTGAGCGATGGCCGACATAATATCACACATCACCCCTCGACACAAATTAATAGGCTTCGAGGTTCGACGGCGCTTTCATAAAATATTCATACAATAACATTTTGGCCGTAATTGGTATACTATTTCGGGGGAAGTGCGTCAACAGTCAACAACGGGATGGGTTTAATGTGCTGTCCGCTCCACTCCCAATTGTATTTACGACGATAAAGGATATTTTATTGCAGTATTTGACCCAGTTCTTTGTATGGGGTGAAGAGTGAGCGATCAAAGCAAATACGAGTAATTAAACGACGTAGTGGCGGTATAAGAGTGTCCACACGAACAAAATTATTTATGTGAATAAGTGTGGCTGTTTTTTTGTCGGTCTACGCCTAAAACGTCAAATCATTTTGATTAATTTTGTTGTGGATACGTGCGTTGAGTACTGGAAAAATATTTAGGATAGTTTAAATTATTCCAGAAAAATGTGTTGCTCGATAAATGAATTTCGGCGCCTTACGTAGTTGCAGGCAAGAGTAGTTTGAAATAAATTACTGTATCATAAATTATATTCTTATCGTGTTATCATCGGTAAATTGAAGTGGTGTTGATGCTCATGATAGTATCTGAGTTATTGGTTTGATAAATTCGGCGGCGATGCGGTGCGCGCGGCCCGCGGGTGCCGCCAAACGAGAGCACTTATATTACAGGTGCATTGTGATAATTGTGCATCGCGAGTCACGACGTCCGCGGGCATGTACTGATGACTGATGACTGAAATATTTCATCAGTGAATATCATACGTGCAGCGTAGGCGGTGGGCGATGTTCGGGACAGCTCAAACGAACGTAGAGGGGGACAATAATATAAGGGGTGACAGACGTGCGAGTAAGTACGCGGACTTATGGCTCGACGATCTTATTCGCCTGTGTGTCAGCAAAGAGCCGCAAGCCGCGAGCCTGGGGCATGGTAATCCAGTGTGAGCGATTCTCGTGTGTCACCGACGTCGAGCCGAGTACGTTCGCGAACTTAAAACCCGCGTGCTTTAAGTTCGTACGTCTATCAGGCCTTTTATAAAAACATGCAGTGGAGTAACTCTGCTGTGTCCATAGAATCAAATCTGCTTTTTGAAATTCCCATTATAGTAACCCAACCACGTCTACAACTGGCTCGTCTGCCGCCAAATATTTCATGAAAAATCTAATCTGATTGTTAATGCTGCTCTATTCGAGTAGTCCACCCCGCGGTCGGCCCACCGCGGCGGCCGGCGCCGCTGCTCATCGAGAGCGGCCATTAATCAGATCAGGAGCTGTCACGGTGACGTCACCGGCTCCCTCGTGACGTCACCGTGACGCGGGTCCACCGCTGGGCCTGATTGTGTACCTGCTGAGGTTTTCGACCCGGGCCTCGCTGAAGCTAATAAAATTACGATTGGCAATTTGATTGAATTAAAAAGCTCGTTAAATGGGAAACTCAACTCAACTTATTTTTTTTTAATTCAGAACTAGCTGTTGCCCGCGATTCGTCCGCGGCAATATAATTGTCTGTCTGCAGGCTGTTATATTTGTGTGCATTTAAGTAAAAACATTGACATTTAATAATATTATGCTTATATCGAACATTTTGTATCTATAAGGATTTTGAGAATTCTATACTTACAGCATCTTCGTTACCAGGGTATACTTCGAAACCAGGGTATACTTCGAAACCAGGGTATACTTCGGTGCGAATTCTTATTTTTTGGTCGCTTAAGCTTAAAATACTTTAGAAAGGGAAATCACTTTAATATTTTTCCTTATAAATTTCAAGGAGTTCTGTCAATTACTCAAGGATTGCATCATCAGATCACCACTTTTGTGAACATGTTACCAAATTTGGACTATATCTTACACAACAACATAAGAATTTTGGAAATCGGTGCACAAACGGCTGAGTTATCCACGAACAAATATAAAAAAATAAAAATATCCTCCTCCTTTATTGAAAGTCAGTTAAAATGTAGGCTAAGCTATCTGCCAAAAAAGTCCCGTCGAAATTGCCCCAGCCGTTTCAGAGATTAGCCGGAACAAATAGACAGACATACAGACAGACGAAAATTGTAAAAAATGCTATTTTGGTATATGTACCTTAAGTACATTCATATGCATGTAGTAAAAACAATTCTTTCAATATTAGGAACAGACCTTCAATTTTATTTATATGTGTATAGATAAATTTTTGCAAATATTCTCTGAAACTTGAAAGTCTACATGATGCCTACCAGGGGTTCGGGTACTAACCCGGTGAGAAGAACCGGCGCGGGCGTAAGAAACTCGCACGGGCCACAGTAGTCAACCAAGTTTTGTTGATTATCACAGAACCCTACAACAGAACCCTAATGAGCTGATTTTTTGTATATTGATGGATTATTATTTATTAGTCACTAGATGACGCCCGCAACTCCATTGCGCCAAAACTCGTTTATCGCGTGAGAACCGTACATTTTTTCGGGATAAAAAGTATCCTATGTCCTTTCCCGGGACTCAAAGTATCTCCATGCCAAATTTCAACAAAATCGGTCCAGCGGTTTGGGCGTGAAGAGGTAATAGACAGACAGACAGACACACTTTCGCATTTATAATATTAGTATGGAAGTATGGATATAATTTAAGAGTAACATTGTCCTACAAATAAAACAGTCTATATTTCAAGATCATCAAGTCAAAGTATGAAATCCTTTCCATCTCTGTTAGCTACACTTTCAAGATTTTTCGCAAATAAAAATGTTGTTCGTCTTAATCAAAATGAAGCTACTCACAAAAAATTTGCTTGATAGTAACACTGACATATTATGTAGTACGTAGTACTTACTACTTCAGTGGATAGTAATAAAAAAATTGTTCTAGGGCTCCCTGACTAGTAGGTAACTAGGTACTTAGTGATGAAATAATTTATTTTGATAGTGGTAAATTTTTACACCTCGTGTCCGAAGAACTTAAATATCTAAAAATAAAATATAGCCTATGTTACTCGTGGATAATGCAGCTTTCGAATGGTGAAAGAATTTTTTAAAATCGGTCCAGTAGTTTTTGAGCCTATTCATTACAAAACAAACAAAGTTTTCCTTTTTATGATATTACGAGCTTTTGCCCGCGGCTTCGCTCGCGTTAAGAGGAATTATTATATACAAACTTTCATCCACTATTTGAACCCCTTGGGGTTGGAATTTATCAAAATCCTTTCTTAACGGATGCCTACGTCATAACATCTACCTGCATGCCAAATTTCAGCCCGATCCGTCCAGTGGTTTGGGCTGTGCGTTGATAGATCACTATGTCAATCAGTCAGTCAGTCACCTTTGAGTTTTATATATATAGATAAGTGTAGATTATGGTATCGTCATGTAATATTCCGCGCGACGCATCAACTACCCCTAGTGTCGCTCGTGAACAGTAACTCGTGTTTCAATACCGGCGAGCTCCAAACTTCGGCCGCGTAGTTTAACTGCGTTACTCCCGCACAGTTTATGTGCCATAAACTGTGCTCGAGTTGTTCACGGAACTTCCTATAAACGGTTTAATGTTAATTAATGACTCTAACGTACTAATTGCTCGTTTATTCGCTGGTAGTATTATGCTCGTTACCTCTGTGTGAGCGGTGATTTCGGCTACTCGCTGTGCAGCATCAGAGGTGAGACCTGCAAGAGGAAAAGCGACGGTTACGAGATGTCGATTGGTCATGCCTTGGCTATTCACACGCATCATAGAGAAGTATAAAACAAAAGACTTTTGTTCGTAAGACCTATATCCACAAACTGCAAAGCAACGCGTTTTATCATCTCACTCTTAAGAGGATTCCACACCGCCATTTTTTCCATACAAACGTTGTCCCCTGTTTCCTCCCTGGGTAATGCTAGTAGAGTTATAATTTTTTTCCTGAATATCTACGGCCACTAATACAATGTCCCTATGTTTTCTTTTTTTTCATAATTTAATTATTAAATAAGATATGAACGTTCAAAAACCCAAAAAAATGGCCAGATTTTCCACTGTGTTCAAACGTCCAGAAAACAGATTTGGATAGATTATACAAAAAAAGCAAAACATAGGAACACAGCTCAAGCCTTTTTTTAATCTTTAATGAAAAAAGTACTTAAATCGGTTAAGTTTTGGAGAAGGAATCAGGGGACAACGAATCGTCGATTTTCTGGATTTTCTGCAGTTGTCTCTATCGCGTTCTGCGGTATAGGCTTGAGGTAAGGGAGACAGCTATAGATATTACACGTACTTTTTTTTCATTTCTCTAGCCGCTGTGGTATCCTCTTAAGCAATTAATTTAAGTAACTGTAGATGAGTGTAGCCAACTTTTACACTTTTCAATCAGTAGTAATTTTACTCCCCCGTACAATAGTAATATATTCTGTATATTTTCCTCCATTTCCTTGCAGTGGCAGTCGGCGGGCGCCAGTCGCTACATTACTTACATCTTGTCTGTCTGTTGCTCCCACTCCCACACTCCCACACTGCGGCGTCGACCTGCTGACCCTCAACTTTATCTCTACGAACGATTGACCCACTCCGATCCCCATATTATCCTGTTCCAAGTCATTTTGGGCTAGATGTAAACAAAACTTGGTATGGGAGGCACTTGTTCGTAATAACGGTGGCCACTTGTACGAAATGAACTTGTAGTAACTATAGTTTCTTATGGGGTCGGCCGTCGGGGTATCTTATATAAGGAATAAGTTGAAGTCAGTTCTATAATGTGATATACAAAAGTATACAAATATAAATAACACTGCGTAATAAAAAATATATAAAATATATTTTTTTGAAGTACCCATTTTTTGTAAGTAGTTAGAGCAAAATTTTCTTATTCGCAAATGTTTCTTAGACATATCGTTTACATAGATCGTTAAACTTTTCCGAAAAGAATATTCTATGTTAACGTATTTTTGAATTTTGATAAGACTAATGCTAAGTAAGTACTCACATACGGTTTTACTCGATAGTTTTACTCCAAATCGAGTAAAAATTAACGTGTGGACTGCAAAACTCACAGCTCGAACACATTCCAGCGAGCCGGCTCACATATTCGAGCCGGCTCGATGGAATGAAATAAATCTAATTTCCTTCGAACTTACTCGACGCGAGCCGTCGAGCTTTACTCGAGCCATACTCAAGGGTGTGAGTTTTGCGATCCACACGATAATTTTTACTCGATTTGGAGTAAAACTGACGAGTAATGCTGAATGTGTGGACGAAAGGCCGAGCCGTGGTTTTTACTTTACGTGATTGCTCGATCGAGTTAAACCGTATGTGAGTACTTAGCATAAGAGATAGGTCGAAGGCACAATCAGCTATAGAATACATCGGTACTCTATAGCTTATTGTGCATTCAACCTAATAATAATAATGTGTATTATATTAATAGTAAATAAAGACTAGCTCACAATAAACTCCTATTTCCGCAGCTCCGAACTACGATTGAACAGGACGAGATGAAGGAGGAAATTGAATTCGATCTATTCATTTATTTAAACTGAAAATAGATCGTCTTTTTATTGTAAAACGATATTTCGAGCGAGTTAAGCGTGGAGCCGCGTTAAAATCCGCCGTTTTATTGGAAAATACAGTTTAAAGATTGCCTTTAAAATGTGTTCTCGGTTCGACCGGAGTTTAATTATTTTTCTTTTGTTTTCTGTGCGGGTAATGGAAGCTTCGGGCGGCTGAAAACGTATTAGAACAATAAAAAAACTAGCGTGTAAAATGTTTCATGTAAATAACGTTTTTACAATTTTCATTTCACCCCGGGCTAGCGGTATTTTGAAATTCGATCTGAAACTATACCCAGCGACGATACATAATAATAATTTGTTGCTTAGGTAGCAGCATAATAAACTTTATATTTTGATGTTTAGATGGCACCGAATACCTTACAAAATTGATCTGAGATGAGGAAACCAATCTAAATATAAATCAATATAATTTATTGCGTGGAGCGAATAATTTAGATTTGGGAAGCTCTTGCGGAGATCGATCCCAGTCTCAAACCGATCGACATCGGTATATCTACTAATAAATTATATTAATTATTTATATATTTTATTATACAATAAATTAATTTAGTCATATTAAGAGATTCATTTATGGCTTAATTTATATGCGGTTATTGAGTTACACGTTTGTTAGGCATTAAAAAAAATGAGTAAAAAGAAGGAGAGTAGTAGTTCCTAGTCAGATGATACGAGAGATGGTGTTTCATTTTTATTTGGGATAGTGATACGGTTCTCTAGAGATACTTCGTAGGCTTTCCTCGCCTACGAAGTCGCGGATAATTTATTTATTTATTTATTTTATTTATTTATTTATTTAAATCAGGCATCTTGGCCCATATTATATATACCTTATAGACTAACATACATAACATATAAACTAAAGCTAACACTAAGCACTAAACACTAAACACGTATTGTCTGCGACGTGGGGCGCGACGTGCCTATAGTGTGTATAATTCCTTCCGTTGGACCATGAATATTGAATATGTCACCTTGGTTGCGGCAGCTGCCTACATAAAGCACCACAGAGTATGTCCCTCAAGACGTAACATTCTTCTAGGACATACTGCTTGTATCCATAATGGGCCAACGTGGAGAAGTCGCATAATGAACATTGAAATTGAGGACTATTAATTTAGTCTGTAGTGTGCGCTGCGGCGGGCATTACAAATTCACGACAGTGTTAACGGGCGTCTCCGCTCCCAGCTCCCGGGTCCCGGGGTCCTGGGTCCCGGGGTCGGGGTAGTTGTCGTCAAATCCCGCACTAACGTTAATGAACTTAATGAAAACGACTCGAAGACGGCAAACGCTCCCGCCCGGCGCGGCGCCCCGCGCCCGCGACTCTACGGCCGGTATAAATAGTCAGTACTCAAGATGCATCTCGGTCTCAAGACGCGGTTCGGCTCTATGATTGGTCCAAATTTTGACAGCTAACCAATCACAGAGCGTGAACCGTGTCTTGAGACCGAGATGCATCTTGAGTACTGACTATTTATACAGGCCTTAATATTGTGATGTCATTACACTCGCGGATACGGGGTGTACATATATTACACAACAACCTCGCAAGTTGCAACAGAACATTTTGTTAATTAGTATACTGCGGGATTCTACGTTAGGCAATTTCTAGTTGTGGTAATAATCTAATTAGAAAGTTATTGTTCGTCAAAGTTTCACAAAGACTTAAAGAGGAGGGAGCACAAAAGCTAATTAAGCACCTGGCAGCGCAAGCAGATGCGGTAGAGTCTAGAAGGCGTCTAAATTCGATACACTGCTCATCTTCTAACCATAAATATTTAGTAACTTGTGGACAGGAATCCATAATATGAAAAGATAGAAATTGCTAGAATAATACTCAAAGGCCTAATACTTGTACTTCCACTCCAAGCTGCGGATTTTGGTCGGCGTGCGCGACTCGAGGTATGATAATTCGGCCCATAGATCGTTGGTTGTGTTTGAAGTTTAACGATTCTATTAGGCGTGTCGTGGTGTTTGCTAATTGCTAGTTACAGCAGTAACGGATCAGCACGATCTCCCGCCTCTGTGACGTCAAAATTGACATACAATTATTGTGTTAGACGATCGCCGTAAAAAATCGATTTCCATAATTGAATATAATTAAATATGTTTGTTTCGATACTATTTATAGACGGCGCGGTCGCAGCCTTTTTCGGGTCATTGATTTCGAAAACGGAGGTCGGCGCGTCCCCCAGATACCTGCACAATGTTTCAATAATAATTAATTAGTCTAATTAAAATATTTATCGTATTACTTGAATAATGTTAACTAAGAAAGAAGAAAGGGTAGATTAAGGTAATTTTGGTCGTGGCCCTCCGACTATAGTAACATTATTGTCAAGGGACACCCGAATGGAATGCGTTACCATTTATTTATGATAGCATTTTTTTCTATAGCTGTAAACCGTGCGGTTACAACTTTTCGTCTTAATTTTTTCTGTCTAGCCCCCTTTCGCAACGCGCGATAAGGAAATTCGTTCCAATTATTATAATGACAATTGACACCGATAAATAACATAGATTGATTTTTAGAGTTCCGTACCCAAAGGGTAAAAACGGGACCCTGTTACTGAGTCGGTCTCCAGGCTGTATCTCAAGAACCGCTATAGCCTATAGCTAGACTTCTGAAATTTTTATAGATTATGTAAATTTTCTATTTTCTGCTGCCGCTATAACAACAAATATAACAAATACTAAAAACAAAATAAAATGAATATTTATTTCCCATACAACAAACGTGATTTTTTTGGCCTTTTTTGGTTTTTTGCTCCTAATCAATAATGGTAGCAGGTAAGCACTTGAAATACCTACTCACAAAATCCTTAATTATATGTGTACTTTAATAATTAATAATAAAATTAAAATAAAATAAATATGGGGGCCCTTATACAAAAACACAACTTTTGGCATAATTTTGCTCTATAATGGTACGGAACCCTTCGTGCACGAGTCCGATTTTTAACCGACTTCCAAAAAACGAGGAGGTTATATATGTTCGGCTGTGGATATTTTTTTTTAACATTGGATGAAAACGGGTGGAAAAGAGGCGGCCGCAGCGACCGCATAATATTTGGTGAGTGCATTTAAGTAAAGCCCGTGATTTACCGAGTGCCGAATTCCAGTGCTGGGCTCAGTGCCGGCGCCAATAACAGTACATCACCGCGGTTCCGTGTTGTGCCGTGATGTACGGCCGCCAGGACAACTCCGCGGTCCGCCGCACACTCCACACTCCACAGTACTCATACACCGGCTACACTCAATAGTCAATACTAAACACCCCACACCCGAAACGCAGAGGCCGATGGAACTGGACAGAACTTGCTTTACCGTCAATAAGAGTAATTCCGTAATCCGTATAAGTTGCATATTATCCGTATAAGTTGAATATTATTATTTTGTCGAAGCCCAATGGGTAAATAAACTAGTTAATTCGACGCAGGTTCGTTTAGTGAACGACGATATCCAATCGAATACCTAGCTAAATATTAGAAACCGACCGAGTCTTGAGTTATTATGGTTGGGTATTGGGTTGGAACCTGGTTTGGAGGATATCGCCCATGACTATTAACAATGTCGGATGTGCAAAATCGTCATTTTTGTTTTATTTCATAAAATATGTCCTTATAACCAAGGCTATCGTGAGATGAAAAGAAAAAATCTATATTATGCGTAGTTTCTGAAATAGCCACATTAAAAATGTCGGATAGTCACTACCTACGTTATTAACGGAACGCGGAAGCGAGTAAAAGCGCACGATGTGCCACATCCAACTATGTTAACGGAGGGAATGGACGTCGCGCTGTCACTTGATTTTTTGCTACCGTAGTTATATTTTTTTACTTTTCGACGCCATTTTCAATGGCTACAAGATCAGCACGGCCAATTAAAACTTGATACTCAACGAAATTAAGAAAAATATAGTAAAAGACAAAAAATGCTGATGGTAATATTATGTCCAAAGCTAACGCTAGTGCGGAAAATGGTATTTACTATTCTTTATAATCTTTTTAAATATTTTTAACAGTATAGCTTATGTTTTAAAATAAATAAATAAATAAACGTTTATTCAGTAATCTGGACATTACACAAAGTTCTGTACATTTAAATTTAATAACACCACACAATACAAGTAGCTTGATAGTAATCAGAAACACAAAAAAAAAAACAACCAACAATGCAAGAGAAAAAAAAAAATAATAATAATAACCATAAAACAAAACATAATAATGCATTAAGCAAGGCGCCAGATACGAATTGGTTGGTGGTGTAATGCCCAAACTATTGAAGTGGAATCCACTCAGGTTCATGACTGTGGGCTCCACAGTCCCTGATATTCTGTGGACCCATTTTGTCGGCGTTGGACAGACTACGTCTTGACTCTTGAGGCACACAATAAATAATTATAATATTATGTGTAGTAAATGTATGGGTTGTGTGTAAGATAGTTAATAAATATTATACTACGTACTATGTTGTCTACGATAACCCAACTGTACAGAAGGTAATATATTATTGTCCTCCATATACTTACTAGTCTGGGCACTAACTACCTTCTCGAGTATCTTAGACAAGCATGGTAATATGCTGATGGGTCGCAGGTCTTTTAACTCCGATACATAATCATTTTTTGGTAAGGGCTTAACGATAGCGGTATGCCATACTTCAGGAAAGGTACCAAATTCCATTGACGAGTTTATTATGTGGGTAATTGCATCCAGGCAGTTAGTGTTTCGGCTAAGCATCAAAAGCATGTCTAAATTAATATTGTCAACACCCATCGCCTTGGACTTTAATGATTTAATGATTTTAAGGACGTCAGAATTACCCACCAAATTAAAATGAAATTTGGACGAGCCAAAAGCATGAGATGCGAAATGGGCCTGCAATGCGGGAGACACAGTGTTGTTACCTGGAATGTCCAAAAAATGATTATTTATAACATTAGGGTCACGTAAATAATAAGGTAAAGTAAATTGCATTTTATTGTTGTCTAAATTCAGGTTGTCTTTTAGGTGCTTCCACATGAGTTTTGGGTGATTAATATTAGCATTAACATACGTGTTAAAGTAGGCCGTTTTTTCTCTGTCCAGTGCTCGCACGACTTCTTGTTTTAGATCCTTATAGTACCTAATGTTAGAATCATTCTTAGTGACACGTGCTCGCTTATAAGCCTCATCACGACGTTTCATTAATTGTTTTATATTATATGTTACCCAAGGGTATTGTCGGTCTTTTATATATAGCGTTTTAGTGGGGGCCAACAAGTCAAAAACATACAAAACACTATCATTAAAGGTTCGTACCATATCGTCAATATTATTAAAATTTTGAATGTATAGCCAATCGATTGTGTTCATTAAATATTCAAAATCATTTTGCTCAATGTCTTTTATTGGTCGATATACTATCTTTTTTGCTGCAGCCTTAATTCTAGGAAGGTCTATTTCGAAAGAAACGAACGCATGACTGCTAAGATCCGGTATATGTTCTACCAAGACTCTGTCCAGATCTGCATTAGTACAGACCAGGTCGAGTAGAGTTTCGGTATCGGCAGTAAAGTGTGTAGCCTCAGCAGTGAACTGGCGCAAGCGGTGAATTGACAAAAAGTCCTCTAAAATTCTGTAGTGTGCTGAGGTGCTATTTAAATAATTTATATTAAAATCACCTAAAATGTACAAGTAGTCGTATCCGGAAAGGCAACCAATTATATCAGTCAATGCGTCTATGAATATATTAACAGATAGCCATGGTGGTCGATATGCAGTTCCTATATAGATAACTTTGCCATTTGATTTAATAGAAAGCCACATCTGCTCAATATAATTGGCCGTTTTATTGCTTTAGATTTGATTATGAGATGAATTCTTAACTTACCGAGGTAGTACCACATACGACATTTTTAATCGGTTTTATAAATGGTTAAATTATCGGTAGTGCCACTTCTGACATTATTATGTGGATTTATAAATTGGTGAAATGTCGGTAGTACTAAATCATAATCATTTCATTTACTTTTCTTATTGATTAAATGGCGCTTGTAGTTTGTAACATATCGGTCGTTGCTTACCGACTTTTAAGAAATTTCAGAAGGCTTTAAAATGGGTAATTTTTGTGCGAAAATTAGGTTTTTGTTGGCACATGTCATACATAATGAATTAATATAATTTTTTATTTATGAATCGTATTTTTCATGGTTTTGCGATTTGGTGACTAGTAGCCGCAATAAAGCCAGACTTTCTTGGCATTTTGCTATTAAGCAGGTAGACAACAAACATAAAGATTTACTTAAATTATGTAAAAGTGACATAATTCCCAAAAATAATATCTAAAATGCTATTTAAAATACCACAATGGATCAGAGAAAATCTCGGATGAAGAAGACTGCTTTTGAATAATTAATCTAATAAATACTAATCTCAATTTTTCATGTAAACAAAGGCTGTGGTGGTACGTAAGTGACCTAAAATGTAGACATTTTTAAGAACTACTTGACTCCGCGAACTTCGTTTCATGGGCCTGCAAAACAGTCAGTCCTTCGTCAGTACTTTCTGTATTCCCCACACATTTAGGCACTATCATCTCTCCAGCATATTTGGAAGATCTAGATGAGATCGATAGCCGGTCGTTCGACTTGCAAATATAATATTTTCCATTACACATTCGTGGTAGCCGCCGCCGTTGCCGCGTCAGCGCGGGCGCCTTATTTTGAGCTTTAATCAAATTGTCCTTACTTCTAAAATATTTGACTCATGGTAATAATTTAAAGGACAATTCTATTTTTCACATTATTCCAATTAATATTTTGATATTTATGTAGGTAAGGATTAATAACGAATATGCAAAAAAGTCACGCTAGAAGGAGATGATTTGAAGTAAATTTTTTAATGAAAGTAATGGTTATTATTCGTTCACCATAAAAGATAGACATAAGCTGCCCTGGGCTTTTTTGTAGATAATGATGAGTACTATAAATATGTATAACATTATTTTGATGTCTCATCAGTATTTTTCGTAGCGGAGGCGAAATAACGAAATTTTTGGCAAATTTTTACCACTTTGGGTTATATTTTTGCTATTTTCGGTAGGATCCCTAATATTTTTCAGAATAATACATAGCCTGTGTTCTTTGCAAATGATGTAGCTTTCCAAACGTAAAAGAATTTTTAAAATTAGTTCAGTAGTTATTGAGCCCATTCAATACAAACAAAACTTTTTCTCTTTATAATTTAAAACAAACTTTTTCTCTTTAAAATTAATATATTTTTAATTTTTTATTTTGTTTAGTTAATTTATGTTATGCTATCAAAAAGTCAACAAAATAGTGTTGGTAATAATTTTTAATTTCAATGTTTTAAATAAGTTTTCATTTCGGATGAAAATTTGATTTTCCGAATTATTTAAATCATAAGAAATGTTTTGTATTTTCATACGTACATTGTTTTTACGTTTTATTTGACAGAAGTCCATAAAACTATTTTTTTTTCTTTAAATTGTTGTCGTTTTTGTTGGTAATTTCTACATGCGACATATTTCTAAATTAACAGTTATCACTTAATAATGACATAAATGCCACTTCCGACAAGCAATCATCGATTTTCTACAAGCAACAATGTCGGTTCTGGCACTTCCGACAAATCAGCATTGCTCGTACCTCGTTAAAAAGGTCAGAAGTGACTTTTCTCATATTTCGGCATAAAATACGAGATACTCATAATAACATATCAAACGTAAATAACTTTTATAGTAATACCCTGAAATTTCATGATCCTACTTGAAATAAGTAAAAAGTTATGCACAATTTAGACTTTGAGTCGCTCTCCTGTAAAGTTGTCATTTTTCAGATCCGACATTGTTAATAGTCATGGGCGAATTCAACGATATGACAGCAGTAATTTTTGTATAATACAATTAGAAAGCTGCCGCCGATAGAGATGATGCGTCAGTCAATTGAGCAGTAATGGCGGTAACCTCGCGTTACGCGTATAATCCGAACTGTATCGTGTATAATCATTAGCGCCATAAATAATAGGAGATAATTTAAACCGAATAAAAAACAAATTGGCTGCGGCTGCGACCTTCGCCGAAGCCGGTCGCGCCGGTCGCGCCGGTCGTGCCGGGTGTCGGGGAGCCCCGCGCAGACAATTATATACCAAATTGTCCGATTAAATAACATAATAAAATAAAATAAAAAATCGTTTCGGTAAAACCCAAAAGTGCAATCACGGTCGCGGTAATCGGTCTGAGCGACGACACTAATTGTGGTCTTGTGGGAGGTTTTTGTTTAACACAAAAACTTTAAATATCCACCAATTGTATGTTTAAATTTTAAAATTATTACAATGACATTTAAATTGTTTGTAGCTTTGTTTATGTGGAACCACAACAAACCGCTCTGTCAATTCCCGGCGAAGTCTCACTGACGCGGACGCACCGTTTGACTCGCTTTATCTGCTGGTTTCGCGTGCGGGTTGCGGGCAGGACGTACAGCGACGACCGACCACGAAAACCCTTTGATACCAACTCAAGGGTGCCCGACTCACCCGAGGGATACTAAGGCTGTCATAGGGAATTTCATGCCAAGGTCGAAGCAGAGGGCGCTACTAGCACACACAGTAAATTATTTGACCAAAATCCTACATGTTGCACACGCCAAACGTCGAACAGTACTTTTTGTTTACTGTCTGTCCTGGTGCCGCCTCTAGCGTGAAAACATTGCAGAAATATGTCCTAAATATAATTAGTCATTTCTGCGTCCTTTTCATATTTCGTCATACAGGCAGTATCTATTGACCGTGTTCGTCGACAAAGAGCAGTAATTTCATAAAGTCGTCGTCTGTGTCAGCGAGCACGGTTCTGTGAAGGGGGTGACGGACGTGCGAGTAAGTACGCGGACTTTTGGCTCGACGATCTTAATCGCCTGTGTATCACCTAAAGTTTGCCGCGCAAGTTCGCCGTCTTGGAATTCTACTCGTAGCTCGTCTCGGCTCATACGTCTGGCAAGACTGCGAGCTGCGAGCTGCGAGCTGCGAGCTGCGAGCCGCGAGCCGCGAGCCTGGGCACATGGTGATCCAGTGTGAGCCATTCTCGTGTGTCACCGACGCCGAGCCGAGTAAGTTCGTAATCGTAAAACCCGCGTGCTTTAGTTCGTACGTCTATCAGGCTTTGACAGAGCGCCTTTCGGCCCGCGGCCCGGTTTCGGAACGCCAGCCGCCACGCCACACTCTCATTACCCCGCGTGTCTCGCTCGCGGCTCGTCAGTTAATGCACGCTTTGTGTGTCCCGCACCCCGCACCCCGCACCCCGCATCACGCGTCGCGCGTCGCGCGTCGGGGCGGTTAATATTGACAGTGATGTGGTGATGGCACGTAATGGCTTATTAATGTAATAATGCAGCAAGTTAGGAATTTACCATATAGTGCCTTCGCACGCAACCGAAAGATGAAACAAAATTAAAAATATACTAGCGCTCTACGATGTTGACTGTTGACCTACTTAAATGATCCAGCTCGAAATTGGTTATCGTCGATGATATCACGTAATAAATGTGTACAACTCATTAGTCAATGAGTACAGTAGCCCGCGATCGATAAACACGTAAATTGTACAACCTTATAGTAGTCCTAGGAGCACATCTAGTTCTAGTAGTTCAATTCTAGTTCTTGTATATTTACATTAATCATTATACGACTCTACCATAGAGTTAAACATGTAAAACATCGCAGCGACTTTTACTCAAAGACTTCTTATAAACTGATTAAATAGAATTCTTTGCTTTTACTAGCGTACATAACACGACTATTGCAGTTCGATTACCAACATAAATATCATTGTAAAAAGGTTTGTGTGATTTATCGCTCACATGTGCCGGCAATTGTTCGCCGGTAGAGTGTGTGCTGACGCCTGACGGGGCTGACGGGGCTGACGGGGCTGACGGGGCTGACGCGGACGCGCCGCGACGGTCCTCACCCCGTACATACATTGTAAGTTGCTAATAAAACTTACTTAATTATGTTACGTACAATTTAAAGTATCATAATATTTTGATGTACAAACTTTTACTTTTCAGGTTAAGCTGTTTATATTGAACGATTTAAGAGCGTTTACGCCATTCACGCTCAATTTGCCTTAAAACTGTACAATATTCCAAACTTGGAAAAAATCATCAATCACTTATCTTTATAAAAATGTTGATTACTTATTTTTATAAGAAATTTCACTGTCTATATAGACATACTCTACTAAATATTTAGTAGAGAAAAAAATACGATTTATAGAGTATTTGTACTTACATAAAATCTCGATACCTTGGAGAACCTCTGTTAGAGGAATTAGAAAAAAATAATACTTAACCTCTATTGGTTATCCTAGTGTCAGAACTACAGTTAATCTTTTGGTAATGCAACAGCAAAAAATGACACTGTAATGATTTTAGGAATTTTGTATGTTTTTGCTGAAATAAAGAATTTTATTTATTTATTTATTTATTGACAAGATCCTTAAGCAAATAGTTAAATGAAAAAAATATTTCATTTAGGTATTTAACTATAAGTAATTTAAATTAAAAAAATGAGAAATATCAAGGAATTAAAACTTTATTTTACCTATTTTATTTAATATTTAAATTATAGCTTCATATCATAGAAGAACACTTTAGTTTAAAAAATAGTTAAATATCAACAAATCTTTTGTTATTTTTTTCTACAAATATTTTAAAACTAAGTTTACTATAAATTCAAATAGTCCGCCGCGAGGCTTGTATGTAAACTTGACATTATGCGTGAACGCTCTATCTGATCTCTAAGAAAATCTGCGAAAAAGTCCCGTGTGTAATGTGTTGTTCATACTCCATACCAAAAAATAACGTCTTTTAAATGGATTTTATAACAATTTTAAATTAAGGTTTCTATCGATCCGAAACAAATTCTACGAACCTCACGCACAATTTGTACCATCAGAGAAGTCGATCCTTAGGCAGATTGCGGACCTGCGTAATTTGGTCGCGGTATGTCAAACTCAGCAGACAGTTCATTCATAATCCGACCAAATGACAGGTCCGTCAACTGCGTAAAACTCGATTTGTTCGATGGTATCTAATATTATTTAAACAAGTGATGAATCACGAGCTCATTATTCGCGCAAATATTCCGGCGCTGCCGATACCTGCTATGCATCATTATCATAGGAGATTAATGCTTGCGCATCACGTGGCGTGGGGAGGGGGGGGGGGGGGGGGGGCTGTCGGGGTCGCGTGTTGACACAATATCGCCAAAGTAGAGCACCTTCGAAGCTGGATTCCTCCAATTTCATCAAAATACTTTCGTTTTATCGCGACTCGACAGTTGAGACTCGCGACGTATTTATTGGACCGAGGTTTTTTAAGTTTTGTGAGATTTCGTAAAATTGTGTAATTCACGTGCGACATTGAATGGGACTATTTATAGAAATTATTCATGCAGAATATTAATAACGTACACCTAATTAAACAAATATTATAAATTATACATGGTCCAGTCGAGAACGTAAAGGGACGACGACGATAATATAATATATTACTATGCCACAACGATGCGTTGCAATTGTGTTGCGGTATTTTGACGAAGCGAGGGGTAGGAAAGGAAGTGGGAGCACGAAGGACGCACTTTTGATCGAAGTGTCGATGTCGCGTCACGGCGCGCGGCGCGCGGCGACACAGAATATGTGCTGTTTGAACCGGGTTGTTCCCTTCCGTTATCGCAACGCTCAGCAGCGAAGTATGAAGTACGGTAATTGTCGGATCACATTTGTACAGAATCTCATGAATGTTGCGAACTCGGATCCTGACGGGGACGAGGGGAGGAGGGGAGGAGGGACAGTTGACGCTCCGGACCCGTCTATATCATGCAGGACGGCGACATGTCGACAACTTTCGCTAAGGACTTATAGTTTCTCGCTAAATTTTTCCATACTACCATGTGTTTCCACTGGTACAATATTTAAGACAACATTTTAAATAATTCATTTAGACAAAAAATCCTGTAACAATCTCATCATAATTTGAGGAAAAATACGAGTATAATTATTATAAAAAATTAAAAAATACAATTCGTTGCTAGCGAGCAAAAAATAACTTTGTCTGAGTTATGCAAAAACATAAAAAGTAGGCAATCACCAGCCAGTGTCATTTATTTTGTTTCAAGAGTGATTATGTTTTTAATTTGAAATATTATCTAATGTTCTACGGAATATTCAAAACTAAGAGTATAGGTAAAGACTAATGACTCTAAAATAGGAGGTTACCCTAGCCACTAGGAGTGGGAACAGGTCGACCCTACCAATATTTCGCGGATAACGAGACCGTCGCGTCTCGGTCTATCGGCTATCTCATATTATATCTGTCATCACGCTGTATTTTAAAATCGTTGAATGCTTAGATAAATTATTATTGATGTATTATTTTTTTCTGTTAAGTAATGGTTTTCCTTTCTTTAGGTACTTTACTTCTTACAGATATAGGGGGTTTAGGGGGACCCGTTTTGTACGGAACGGATTGTTTGTTGGTCCGATTCCAGCTCGGCTGTTTCCGTAAATTTGCAAGATTTGCAAATTGATAAATATATTCGTTAGTAGAAGCAAACGAGACATAATATTATGACACAGACTAATGACGCTGGAAGCCGACACTAATATGTTAACAAAAATCTTGTATTATATCCGCCGGTCTTCGGATATGTTTTATTGGTGGACACTGGACTCTAGCTGGAGCCAGGGTGGCCAACTGGCCAACACGGGTCACAACTCACAAGGTAACAGACGGCGGGCTACATGCGCCGTCTGTTAGTACTACAATTACCTTATCATTATACCTACTATAAAAAGCAAACAAACACTTCTGAATTGTGCAGATATAAAAATGTGTCACTTAATATATTTTTGTTCCTAAGTTTGTTTTATTTAAAAAAAAAGACGGGTTGCACTCCAGGAGTGCCGGCAGAAGTGAAAACTTGATTATTAACGTTGTGCATTTTTTTTACCCATTATTTATGAAAATCGATTTTTAAAAAATCAATTTTTTATATTAATCGAAACGATCGAAACCAAATCAAAACGACCTTAAAGATGATCTAGATATTGAACGGGAGCGGAGGGCTTTGGCGGTGCGAGGTAATATGCTGGCCCGCAGGTTCGCACGTTGTACGGATGAAGTGAAGATCACACTCTTTAAAGCGTTCTGTCAGAATCTGTACACGGGCGGCCTGTGGATCAGCTATACCAAAGCATCTCTAAACACCCTTCGCATCCAATATAACAATATCTTCAGGATGATGCTGAAACTTCCCCGATTTTGTAGTGCGTCCGAGATGTTTGCACAAGCAAGGACGGATGGCTTCCGGGCACTCATGCGCAAGAAAGCTGCATCTCTAATAAATCGCGTAAGGGGAAGTGACAACAGCATCCTGAAGATTGTGGCAGATGATCCGCATGCACCTATATTAAGGAACTATGTGCGGATAATGAACGAATTCGAGAGCAGACCTCCAGGATATATTCGCTCATAGTTCTAAATGAGGTGCATGATTTTTGTTTAGTTTTAATTATTTACTTTAAGTTATGTTTTGTTCTTTTTAAATAACCCTAATAATTTTTAATTTATGTAATACTAACCAATGGACCACACTGTAGTCTGAAATAAAGATATTTGAAAAAATTGAATTGTAACCCTTACAATCGATTAAAAAATATCGATTTCGATGTTACAACACTACTCTCCAACCGTCTTACGGTTTTTCGATCAGCACGAGAATCTGACGCGAGTTTCACAGTTTTTACCCATCCCACAAAAGTGCTCAACGCCGCTAAGAAGTTTTCACTTCAAAAAAAACTCCAAATATGATGTTTTTTTGTGCGCTGCTTAGTTAGAGCGTGTGTCAGATAACTCTGCGCGTGACTACGGTGTTTTCTTTGCTTATTATAGTAAATTTTTTTGTTCTAAGCTCCAAGTTCTAATAGGAAAAATAATTAGTATCCGATTTTTACTATGCGCAGACTTATACATAAAATTTGGTAGTGCCACAGAATAGATAATACAAGTAGTAGTGCGGCCCGGGGTTAAATTCTACTTCTGAATTTTGGCCCAAATGTCGAAAAGGTTGGCCATCCTTGCTCTAGAGTGCTGTTCACCTGTGAGATATTTTTTTTTTTTTTATGAAATAAGGGGGCAAACGAGCAAACGGGTCACCTGATGGAAAGCAACTTCCGTCGCCCATGGACACTCGCAGCATCAGAAGAGCTGCAGGTGCGTTGCCGGCCTTTTAAGGGGTAATAGGGGAGGGTACGGAAGGGAATAGGGGAGGGTACGGAAGGAAATAGGGGAGGGTAGGGAAAGGAAAAGGGTAGGGGATTGGGCCTCCGGTAAACTCACTCACTCGGCGAAACACAGCGGAAGCGCTGTTTCACGCCGGTTTTCTGTGAGGACGTGGTATTTCTCCGGTCGAGCCGGCCCATTCGTGCCGAAGCATGGCTCTCCCACGTCACAAAATATCTATCGTATATACTATCGTACCGATTAGAATTTAGATCAATGTTTATAGCACCTTGGTAAAATTAGGTTATATTATGTAATGTAAATATGGATGGACACGAATAATACAATATAAAAAATTTAATATGCGTTTTAACGGAAAATAGAGCTGCTCGTTGACTTCTAGCATGAGTCACAGAATTTCATACAATTAATTCATTTTTTATGCAATTTTACATGATATTACTAGGACTTTAGATAGCTGTGTATGATGACTGATGACTGATGAGTGATGAGTGATGACATCGTGTAGGTAGGTATTAGTTGCCGAATTGACTGCTGGAATATAAATGACCGAGCGGCTAATTACTTATTAATATATGGCCGGGGCCCGCGTCACTACTTGGCCGGGTCAAGTGTAATCGTACAATTAAATACTTTACTCAATTTGCCAACGGATCGAGCACTATCTTTTATAACGTTAATACATTTTGTAAGCTTTTGAATTATAATCATTAAGTTAATAAAAAATACTTAGCAGAAATATTATAATGTACGCTAGCGCCTAGCGAGCGATCTGCGATACCTAGCTTGTCCATATCGCTAGCAACTTTTGTGGGAATCGCACGTCGGCCGATTGCGCGTGTGGTCTGCGATTCGTGCAATTTTTTAGAGAAAAACTACTGTAAAGTCAACGCAGACTGCATATTTTGCACACGAGGAGTTTTAAGGATTAACATGAAAATATGAATGCATTCATATGATATTAAAATGTAACGTCACGCAGGTGACAGCACCGACGCCGGCCACCTGTACACACCAACAGACGACTGAAGACCGACCTTGACGGGGCCGAGTGCTGCCTGCTGACATACTGCCCGTGCCTGAAAAACTTACTACAAACTACTGCCCACTCTGGCCGGCCTGAGTTACTGCTAGGTGTTTGGCGTATGTAGCACTACGACGAATAAAAGACATAGATATTTAACACATAATAATATAATTCATATAATATTTAATTGTGTATTTAGTAGTGGAAGTTACCTCCACCGGGCTTCAGTGTTCCAGACCCCGGGGTCATACTTACTGCTATTCGAACGAATAGAACGTTATAGGCTTCACCCCACGTACTCGGACCCCGACCGGCCGTGCCGGATGTCTCCGCTGAAGGAAAAAACGACTGAGATCGGATTATATCGATAAGAATTATTATATACGGACAATCTACATAATATATTATTATAAATCAGGAAACGCAATTATAACTCCGCGGAATAAATTATAAAACGAGTAGTTTTCGGTAAAACCGAGATCTGCTTCTAATTATGTACGGCGATTATTACGTAGTGACATCACCGAGCCCGTCGCGCGTCGGCCGTCGCCTCGGTGCCGACTTCAGTTTGCATTGAAGTGAATATTGTGACCAATCAATTTGCCCTAAACTAAAACATCATACTTTCCAATATCTTTCGCATTTTATGAGCTATGAGAGCGGCGGCTCTTAACGGCTGGAATAACAGTAAAACCGCCTCAGATAATAATGGCCTCGCCAAGCCACGAATACTGATTGAGGTTCGTTAATGGTAACGAACCTCAATATGAGTATTCATGGCTTTATCAGCGTCGCGTGAAATAATATTATATTAAAATAGAAGAGTTACCAGTTCGGTGCAATTTGGTGAGTTACACCAACAACATGATAATGTATCTCGTACTTGTGAAGAAAGGAAAAATTGTAAAGAAATGCTAATACACGACCTCTGTGTCAGACTGAATAGACGAAAACCACAGCGAGCACCGCGTAAAGTTTATTGTAGTAGAGCGCGGACCGGCGCTCCACCGAGAATACACAATGGTAGAGTTAGGATAAATTATAAAGGAAAACTATATAATATCTTAGATTTTAATATTTGAGAGGAAAAGAATAATTTTTTTTTCTAAGTCTAAGTATTGCAAGAAATAGCCTTTTATCATAAAATGTAATGAAAATAAATGGAATAGATGAAGTTTTTTTTCGTTCGAATGTAGGTACTATTAAAAAAGTTGATCCATAGGCCGATGGCGACCAGTGTACTGTGTAGTTTGGTCGCGTTATGTCAAATACAACCGAGGGATCACGACCATGAATCAATTTATAAATTGATGGTACAATGAAAATTATTGTGAACACTTTTAAAATCTTAACTATTGCAAAAACAGCCTACAAATGAAATAAAATAAAATTCAATACATTGTATTTTATAACAAGAATGTATTGCATCGACTGAAGTTTAGGAGACCATTAGATCCATCTTACTTCCATCAGGAGTGGAAATTGACAATTTAGTATGAATGGGGATCGGGCAGGAGGCTTTATCGCTGTCATACTTACTGCGGTCGCTAACGAAATGAGTTTTTCGGCCTCTAACATAATTACTATAAGCAATATATTATGTACTGTTCTACTGACAGCTGTTGAATTGACCAATTATCATACAGAATAAATAGCGGTATCCGAAACTATAGCCCGGCGAAAAATGTTGTGAAAAGTAGCGGCCTGCGGGCTACAAATTGACTAAAAAAATACTGCGTCATTAGAATTTCAATAATTATTTAGTTTTAAATAAAAATATACCTATAAAAGGGTCCAGTATCTATATTTATAAAACTCAAAGGTGACTGACTGATTGACATAGTGATCTATCAACGCACAGCCCAAACCACTGGACGGATTGGGCTGGAATTTGGCATGCAGGTAGATGTTATGACGTAGGCATCCGCTAAGAAAGGATTTTAATAAATTCTAACCCCAAGGGGTTCAAATAGGGGATGAAAGTTTGTATATAATAATACTTCTTAACGCGAGCGAAGCCGCGGGCAAAAGCTCGTACTAAATATATTATGGTATTCGATAGTTCATTTAGTTTGGCCTGGTGCTCGGTGCTGATCCATATCGATCAGTCAGCTTTGCCTCAGTATAATAACTGAGGATAGAATAAAAAGAATTATAAAGTCCTGCAAGACATAATAAGATATAGCAAACTGGTATGTGTTAAATTTTTGGCACCGCGAGCCGCGGCGCGAGGCGGAGCGCTCGTTAAACTATAATATTATGATCGTTTAGGGCCAGTTTGTCCACAAAGGTTAACCGGCCAAGTTCACTGGCGAGTGGCAAGTGCCAGCTCACCATCCGCCGGTATAGAATACCAAATTATAATTTATAATAATCTAATTATCGTATTTTATCTGAACCTACACTAGAAAATATATGCTCGTTTTGCAGCTTTCCATGACGACAATTTTATAGAGACTATAGAGATAAAATGAAAAGTTTGAACTTTTATAATTTATTTAAATAAATTGTATTTTTAATTTAATTATTGTTGTTTAGGTGCCTATTTTAAATAATTATTAATTGTCGATTAATAATTATTATAAGTCTGAAAGACTTTCTGTCAATAACCTTCGCAAAAACTTTTGATGCAATTTACTGCAGTAAGACGTTAAAATAAATATTTTAAATTATCATTGAATATATCATTATCGAGTTAATCAAAATCAAAAATTGAAAAGTTAAGCTTTTGAAAAGTTTTTCAGAATTTTAGCAAATAAGACAGACTATAGTTTCTATCGCAGCTGAAGCTCGGCAACGAAATTTTCAGTGAACTTTAGTCATTACAAGGGCGCTAAAAAACTTCATTTACAAATTCGACCAGCATAAGCGATTTTTTTTAAACTACAAACTTAACAAAAGTAACTTCTGAAAACTTTCGAAGCCCAACGAGAAAGTTTTAAAAGTTGACAAACCTTGAAATATCCGGATTTTTGTAAACGATCCAGTGTCACCGAACTGTTAGTATCCACGATACGCGGGGTGGTCGTCACTAGCGTGGTCGAGCACTACACAGTACACAGTACACAGTCACTCACTGCCGCGGGCGCGTCAGGTGTGTCGCGCGCTCGGCCGGCCGGCAGACACTGTCGCACGCCGCCGCCGCCGCCGCCGCCGCGCTGCGCCGCGCCGTCGGCGTCGCGGCTTCATTCAGCTTTATTTTTAACTTCTACATATCCCTAGTAGTGGCTAGTAGTGTACTGTGTAGTACTACAGGTGCCCTTCGGTATGCTCGTCGTGATGGTTATAACTTATACCGTATACGATGAGAGGAAGCCGGTCGTGGTTTTAGGTTTATGAAATTGTATTTTATTTCACGAGAGCGGTAGGCAACTCAGCCATAAAATAAAAAAAGCCTTTTTTATGAACTAAGGGGGCAAACGAGCAAACAGGTCACCTGATGGAAAGCAACTTTCGTCGCCCATGGACACTCGCAGCATCAGAAGAGATGCAGGTGCGTTGCCGGCCTTTTAAGAGGGAATAGGGTAATAGGGGAGGGTAGGGAAAGGAAGCGAATAGGGGAGGGTAGGTGAGGGAATAGGGGAGGGTAGAGAAGGAAATAGGGTAGGGGATTGGGCCTCCGGTAAACTCACTCACTCGGCGATACACAGCGCAAGCGCTGTTTCATGCCGGTTTTCTGTGAGAACGTGGTATTTCTCCGGTCGAGCCGGCCCATTCGCGCTGAAGCATGGCTCTCCCACGTATAAAAAGCTTGTCCCACGTAAAAGCTTGTCAAGCAAAAACGAATTAACTGTTCAGTTAATTCGTTTTTGGTCTCGAAGCTGTATCGTAGCATGCACCACGCTTCACTTTATAGCGCGAGCGGCAACGGGTAAGCGGTGGACGGTGGACGGTGGACGGTGGTGTAGGCTCAACAAAGATAAAATATATTTTTTCTTTTTTTAGCACTTGCGAATTTAATGTAATAATTTTAGGGATAGTAAGGTTTTAATAACTATGTATATTGTATTTGTATACTGTATGTGTATTGCATTTAGGAACTCACGATATTTTAAAGATAACCGTGACGATAAAAAAAAGTAAAACCCCTCATGCTAATGCCGCCGCGCGCCGCGCGGGAACTAGTTTTCGCGACATTTCCGCGAATCCGCCATCATCAGTCATCACTTATCATATATTCATTATACATTTATAATTATTATATTAAATTACAATTTACAACGTAATTTATTCGTATCCATCCATGTAATTCACAAAAATAATACATTTACGAAGAAAATGAAAATAAAGGATGAGATTCTTGCACTTTCAGGCTGAATTATCGTATCCAATTGGAGTTTCAGAATCAATTAACCGTTTATTGAACAAAAGCCTATTATAAGTTTGCAAGGAAATGCGGCGATGGGCTAAGCGAGCGCCTCAGTTGTGCTCGGTACTCGGTACTCGGCGGTGCTCGTGTCGAGACTCGAGGGGAGTGTCGGTGTTTGAGGACAATCAAAGGAGCAGTTTGTACGAGTTCGGGACCACGCGTCGGAACTCGGAGCGCGGCACCCGGTCCAACTGATCGCTGTCTCTTTATTAATAAACGCTTACAAAAATATCGACTAAATCAATGACTTGTGTCGTGTTTTTTGTTTAAAATTGATGAATATAATATTGTGATGTCTTCATGTTTATGCATTAACATTGAGGTCAGATCGCATGTGAATCTGGCACATCGAAATAAGTTATTTTACACTCGATTTCCTAATATAATTTTATTGTTATTTACACTCCACGGTGGCGGCGGAGTTTCGGTTCGTTTTGCCGGAAACGGGAGGTCACTGACTGGACACTGGTGCTGCGAAGCGAAAGATTTCCTTCGCTGGCTCAGTCGACGGCTGCCCCTGGGGCCTGGCCATTCAGCGCGGCAATGCGGCCATTTGATCATGGTTCATGGTACGCTACGGCCGCTACGAGTTGCACTTTATAATTAATATTATAATTTATATTAAAATAAGTTTTTAGTGGAAGAGCCATGCTTCGGCACGAATGGGCCGGCTCGACCGGAGAAATACCACGAGCTCACAGAAAACCGGCGTGAAACAACGCTTGCGCTGTGTTTCGCCGAGTGAATGAGTTTACCGGAGGCCCAATCCCCTACCCATTTCCCTTCCCTACCCTCTCCTATTCCTTCCCTACCCTCCCCTATTACCCTTTTCCCTCTTAAAATGCCGGCAACGCACCTACAGCTCTTCTGATGCTGTGAGTGTCCATGGGCGACGGAAGTTGCTTTCCATCAGGTGACCCGTTTGCTCGTTTGTCCCCATATGTATTATGTAGCTATTATTATTATAGTCACTGTACAATTTGTACACTCTTGTAGGAGGAGTAAATTAAACACAGAAAACTGTATCACTCAGCACTACCACTCGACTGGCTCATGGATAATAAAAGAAGTGATCGTCAAACCGAAGTCGAGCGACCACTACCACTATCCCCACTACCTACCCAAGTAGGCGTGACATCTTTATTTACCAATACACTACAGTCACATTGATAATTCATATAATATCGACAACGATTTCAAATAAACCGCGCCAAATAACATAACTCGTACTGCTATGTACATAGAGATATTCGCATATTTTTATAGGCCAGCCGCCTGATAAACTATACACTCGAAGCTCGCAAATCGCAATAATTGAAACTCGTCCCACGCCCGACGCCACCCCGCGCCGCGCGCCGCCCCGCGCCGTTCGCCCGAGCCACGCAAATAACGAAGCCGTGAAAACGTTCAGCCAACTGAATAGCGGCTGATTAAACAGCGCCGGCAGCCGGGGGATGCCGTGACGTCACCGGCCCCGACGGTCGACACACTCTATGGGAGATCGCAGACGACAGACTTTTTGTGCGATCGAGTCTGCGGCGCCCATACAGTCGGCATGGTCGCGCCATGCCGACCGTATGGGCGCCGCAGACTCGATCGCACAAAAAGTATGTCGTCTGCGATCTCCCTATTACGAACGTTTCGACGACCGATCGCCTGTGACTCCGGACTCGGTAATACTATCATGGGAGGCCTGGTACGAGATAGCCCTGGTGTGGAGGCCTGCGGCGAGATAGCCCTGGCTTGGAGGCCTGCTGCGCAGCGGCCTTGAGTGTCGGACCCACAGCAATAAATCAAGATAGAACGGCTAAACGGGTGGAGTACGCGTGTTTCAATCTTGCACAAGTGTGCAAGATTCGTTGAACGTTCATTCAGTCAGCGCACACGTCTCGACTTGATTACACTGGAGCGGTTGTGCAAAAATGCCTCATTGTGCAGTGTCGAATTGTAAAAACAGAAGTACGAAAGTGAATCGGTCAAAAGGAGGTATTTCTTTCCACGGGTAAGTTATTTGTTCTAACTCCTACTAAAAGCAAAGCAAAAATTGACACGAGCGATTCCCTAGCAACGCACGCGCGTCACCGTTCTATCTTGATTTATTTCTGTGGTCGGACCACACTCGCCGAAGACGCGACAACACGCAAGATGTTTATGTATTTTTTTTGTTTAATATGCCTCTCATCTATAAATTAATACGCAAGCGAAAAATTTTGTATCACTTTTGGCGAAAAATGTTGCACTGTTATAGTTTATATGTTTAAGAAGTGCATCGAGCTAATATTATTTTGAAATTATGCTTTTATCTCACATTTTTTTAACAAATAAAACATTACACACACTACAACACGCACACTCAAGAAGATGACAGATTTTTTAGTGACAAACCTATACATACGAATTATACTATTTTATTTATGGTTGAAGTCTGTTGACAACATAACAGGCTGACAAATTGAAAATAGATTATAGTTTTTTTATTGAATCTTATATTATACTATTAGACAATGCTTACACGGCCAGTCTGAGATCAGCTGAGTCCCAGAGACGAGATTTGAAAAAAAATATATTATGATTAAGTCAATATTGTTTTACAAATTAAACGTAGTAGTCCTAATGTCGTTGATACTAAGGTCGAATTTCGACCGTTGGGCGATCTCTAGTAATGATAATAGGGCTTAATTGTCTGTATGTTTGCATTGAAAAGACGACGAAACGTTGACGAACTCGGCCTGTGCTTGTGCCAGGCGCCGCCTCCGTAGCTCTGTACTCTGGAGCTACGATATCGAACATCAATTACTAGTTTTCGTTTGACATCTGAACTCGTCGAGGGCTCCGAACACTTTTACGGTGTATCGACTGTCGAGCCTCCTTATCTTAGGTTGGGTAACTTGGGTTTGATAATTTTTTTGTTGTTTCTGTACTAATATTATGTTACATACCAAATTTCAGCTTTCTAAGACTTCAGAAAGTACCCTAACAATTTTGATGATCGGTGACAAAATTGTGGGGTTTCGGATATCTATAAAATCTAAAGTATAATAGCTGCGATACTCAAACTTTGCGTAGGTATTTAAAAATTATACTTATTTCATTATATCTTATATTGTTGAAAATACGACGAAACGTTTCGAGAAAAGGTAGGTAGTGCCCTTGCGTTCGCTTAGCTCGTCTTGGCCGGGGCACTACCGTGCACCCAGAGTTATTCTCTTGTCTCTTCTAGAATTTAGTGAACATTACAGTAATTCAAAAAATTCTAGAAGGCAAATAAGTTGTCCTCAATTGCTTAACACCTAGTCTTTATTCAAATTATATCTTACTAGCTGTTGCCCGCGACTTCGTCCGCGTGGACTTTAGTTTATAGCGCGCGGTGTCAACAAAATTTGTGTCATTTTGTTGACACCGCGCGCTATAAACTAAAGTCCACGCGGACGAAGTCGCGGGCAACAGCTAGTATTATACATAAAATATATTTAAGATTTTTGAAATATTATTTTAACACACATCCAAGACCCAGGAACATTGAAAACTTTTTGTTCCGCCTGCGGGACTCGAACCCAGGACCCCCGGGATGAGCGCTGCCCACGCGCAATGCGAATTAATTTTCATCGATATTTTCATGGAAATAATATATTTTCCCACATCAAAATGTAGCCTATGTCCTTTCTCAGACTCTAGAATAACTGTGTACAAAATTTCATTGCAATCGGTTCAGTAGTTTTGGCGTGAAAGCGAGACAGACAGACAGACAGACAGAGATACTTTCGCATTTATAATATTAGTATGGATTTGTACATCGGTCATCGGTACAGCAATAGGGTCAGTCGGGAGTCGGGACAGAGGCAATCGGCTAATCGCGCTGACAATTGCTGACACGCGGACACTCGCGCTGACAGACGCTTCCTCAATAACGACTGATCATCCTATCTATTGCGTACTCAGTAGTTGATACGCTGCAATGTGTGCGTCGTGAGTTCTGTTGCTGCAGACCGGTGACCGCGGATGAGCATGGCACACAAGCACATAATATTATCGGCAGAACACACTAATATTATGTGATGTAGAGCACTGCGCGCACAGTGTGCAGATCCGGCGGGCAGTCAGTTAGATATAAACGAAGTTAGCCCAAAGTAACTATTCGACGTGGACGAATGCGAATAAAGATACAAATTATATGAGTGTACTTAAATACTTCCTATAATATTTTTGGAACGAAGTTCCTTATCTCGCGTTCGGCGTAAATCTGAAGGCTAGATAGAACGATATTTGACCTTGATTTGACCTCGACACTTTTTTATTTGTACCTGGATTTTAGAAGCAGAGGGCGTTGATAGCAAGTATTCCTGTGCATCAACTAGATGGCGTTTTTGGAACGAAGTTTTTTTAAAATAAACAGCGACGCGTTGTTAGTATTCCTGGGCGTCAATAGATGAGGTTTTTTTAAAATATTTTTTTTGAGTGTACATGTAATATGTACCTAAACAGGTTTTTTGAACATAAGAAATAACTTCGTTCCATTCGGGTGTCCCTTGAAACCTCTCAAGTTTTTTTGTAATGAAATTATACTCGGCGGAGTCGGGTAAAAAATCTCGTTTCACTGAAGTACATAATATTTAAATTATGTTTTAGTAAACGACGCGAGGACAAGTGTGCCAACTGCCAACTCCGCGCCCGTATATTTCGCGAAAGTGTTTTAAAATTCTAATCTATAAATCATGTCTTTGATTTAGCTAATGGAGCATCCTCGCAGCTTAAACAGAACAAAGAGCTCCGTTCAATTCGACGAGCGACGATATCCAATAATCTAATTTATTCTGTTCGACGAATCTTAACGTCAACCTTATTAAAATAATTTCGCCAACTCTCGTACGTCGAGCGTCAGCTATCTATTCGGTGGTTTAGAACTTAAGGCGACGCCTTGATAATTTGGCTGTAGCGATATTGATTTTTCTCGGCAATGACTGAGGCTAAGAAATTAGGGTTCATTGACAGTATTCATCATGTCTTTGTCTCTGAATTACCCATAGCATAACGCGATTGGTCAACTTTTATAACACAGGATAATCAATCAAAAAGACCTCTGTAAATTAAATTAAGAAATTAATAAAAACCCCCCGACGAACAACTTTAAAAAGTAATGAAATAATATTTACTGCCTTTAAGTTCAAATAATTCCCAACTGTGTATCACGGTGTGTCGGGGGACCGCCAAGTAAACTACAACCTACAACCGCCAAGTCGCTGATTATCTCCATTCGGTTCGCTGTGAACTGATCCTTAAACTATAATGTTATGTGAAATCTCAAATCAAACATCTACATTAGCGGTCCCCCGACACACCTTGACAACAATTATGGACTAAAATATTACTTTACACAAGTTAGGAATTATTTGAACTTAAAGGCAGTAAATATTATTTCATTACTTTTTAAAGTTGTTTGGCGGGGGTTTTTTTAAATTTCTTAATTTAATTTTATTTCATACTTTTTAAACTTGTGTTGGTTATAGTGCAGAAAAATTCCTATCAACATAATCATATTCTCATGATTACCATCTATCAATATCCTTTTCGACGCTGACCGTTAATATGAGCCCAAACATGAAACCTCCACTTTGGGTTCATACGAAGCTCGGTTCCTATAGAATCCAGGTTATGCTGCAGCAGCCGCATGTTAATATTTACTGTCTATTTACTTCTTACTGGTTGTCGCAATTAAAATGAGCCCAAACACGAAACCTCTGCTCTAAGTTGGCGAGGAGTTGGATATCCTATTGATTACCAGGTGATGCTGCAGCACCAGGTCAACTTTCCATTAATATGTGTATACGTATATTGTATACTCACAAATGCTATGAACTAGAATGATATATAAAACCCATCAAATGAATACAAGTTGCCAACGGCCTTTCATGAACCAGATAAACCCTGATTATCCAGCACTGAGCGGGCTGATGATGATGAATTATAGCTAAGAACACTCTCGATCATGTCAGCTTTCAAACAAAAAACCTAGATCAAAATCGGTCCATCCGTTTGGATGCTACGATGCCACGGACAGATACACACACAGACAAACAGACAGACAGACAGACAGACAGACAGACACGTCAAACTTATGACACCCCTCTTTTTTGTCGGGGGTTTAAAAAGAAATTCTAATTTTGCCTACAGAGGAGAGTGACTTAAGCTTCCCAAATTTGTACATAGATTGGTTCAAGCTTACACTTTGATTCTCTTATAGAAAACAAGCAATCTAAAACATATCCAACGTGGTTTTTTACTTTAACGCCGCGTCACCTTAATTAGCGGTGCGCACCGCAGAATCTTGTAAAGTAATAGCAATTATTAAAGTTATGTAAATTAAAGCTATGCTTTTGAATGAGGGGCGGAGCCCTTTATTATGCGAAATTCAGTACAGCAATACAACATACTTTCTATTCGTTCGAGTAGATCCAACGATATGCATAGTAAAATAGTCCAAACAGCCTCTAAACTGTCCGCGATGGGGCGCCCGATAACACCGTAGTGTGATAGCATCGCCGGCAGGCGGCGGTGTCACGAACCCCACTCACGTGTCGCTCACCTGTCATGCCGGTGGGCCACCGACCTACTTCATTACACCCATCGGGCCCTGGACCGCTAGAACCCTTAGATCATGCAAAACCCTGTAGCCACCAAAGCAAAACGTTTCCTCGCTCCAATAAATAAAAAAAAAAACACTAAAATTAGTAGAATTAGTTGTCCGGTGCTGGTGCTCGAAGTTTCCAGATCCGGTGGATTATGGATAATGAGTACTTCATCAGTGAGTGCTATACTCGATGTAATAACGTAAATATGAATACATCGGGAAGCGTATCCGAAAGAGCATCTATACTAATATTATAATTCTGCAGAGTTTGTTTGTTTGTTTGTTTGAACGCGCTAATCTCAGGAACTACTTGTCCGATTTGAAAAATTCTTTCAGTGGTAGATAGCCCATTGATTGAGGAAGGCTATATGCTATATTTTATTACGCTAAGACAAATACTAGCTCATAAATAGAGGAAAATGTGGAAAAAACGGGGGAAATTATATGAAAGGGATTAGCCCTTTCATATAATTTCCCCCGTTTTTTGAACGCGCTAATCTGAGAAACTACTGGTCCGATTTGAAAAATTATTTTAGTGTTAGGTAGTCCATTTATTGAGAAAGACTATAGGCTATATTTTATTTCACTAACACCCGGTTTCTGAAAGGCTGATCAACACTAAAATTAACTAATCGCCTGTTAAATCTCTTGTCAAGTAACAATTGGGTTGCTAGAAGCACGGTTAGTTAGTTTAATTTGATCAGCGCGTCAGTTGACGGTAGCTGTTCAATTTGACTCGAGAACGATATGTCAACCGCCATTTTGGGTTTCCGAAACGCTTGTCAAGCCGTGATCATAGATTAAAGGTTTGTCAAAAGCTGTGTCAACTAATCGGTAATTGTGGGTGAATTAACTTGTGAATTCAATTTATTTTTTATGTGAATCTACATTTTCTCTTTGAAACTACGTTATTATAAGGTTCGTAAACACATTTATTATGAAGTTTTAATAAAAATTCGTAAGAAATACGTTGATTATGCAAATAAATTGTTTATTTGCAGTACTCGTTTTATTTGCAAAAAAATGTATATTATAATCAATTTCATGTCTATAATGAAGAAGAATTTAGGATTCGATATCGTCTGAAAAATTGAAATTCGGAATTCTGACAAATGAACGAAAATAAACAAATCGCATGTCAAATCAAAATGATCACAGATTAGTTAATTTTCGTCTGATCAATGTTTCAAAAAGTATCAGATTTGAAATTCGCAGAACATTTTTGAAAGCAATGATAGTCTGCAATTCCTTCTTTTCACATTTAATTTGCATTTTTGATAGTTAATATTGAAGCAATGAACGAAAATAAACAAATCGCTAGTCAAATTCAAAATGATCATAGATTAGTTAATTTTCGGCTGATCAATATATCAGAAACTCAAACTGATTTGACATCCATGCTAAATTAACAGCAGGGTTAGTTGATCAGTGATTTGACAGACCTTTCAGAAACCGGGGGTAAGGCTAATAGGAGCTAAGAAATAGAGGAAAATGTGGAAAAAACGTGGGAAATTATATGAAAGGGCTTATTTGAACGCGCTAATCTCAAGAACTACTGGTCCGATTTGAAAAATTCTTTCAGTGTTAGATAGCCCATTGATTGAGGAAGGCTATAGGCTATATTTTATCACGCTAAGACTAATAAGAGCAAAGAAATAGAGGAAAATGTGGAAAAAACGGAGGAAAATTATTTGAAATGGCTTATTATCTTAAGAACTACTCGAGCAATTTTTATGTTATTTCGCAAACATGAAGAATATACCACGTGAAGGGACAAAGGCTATTTTTTGTGGTATATAAAATTGTACGGTTGCGTGAAATTCCTAAATTACGCAAGCAAAGCCGCGTGGAACATCTATTATATAATAAAATCGTAGGAAAGTCAATTCTGTACATTGAATATTTTTGTACAATAAACAATACTTGGGATGTGATCTAATAATTATGCTAACGCGGACGAAGTCGCGGGCAACAGCTAGTTTTGAATACAAGTACAGTGTACTTTTCTTTTCTTTTCCCACACATGCAATGTCACTGATTTAACTGTTTACCGTAATAAAGCTCTCGTAAGAAGCGCATTACTCCCACACCAAATGAGGCAGACCTCTCTGCATAATTGACTGAGGAGTGCCGAGTGAGGCCAATCAGCGGGGAATGGACGCGGACCCTAATAAGCCGGGAAATTATTGTACCGGCTCCAATTCCCCCGCTCTCGCCCGTTCTCCCGAGATACAATATTCCTCCGATTGTTTAATTAATATTTGAACAGCATCTTTGGGAATCGTATCGGGGTAATTGTGTTACAAGTTACTGTCGTAGTGTCACAGCTGGCCTTCAGGGGCACACTGGCTCGACGACTCGGAATCATGAACCACCATCATAGTTATTATTACTACAGAAGCCTACTTCTACCGTCTGCCTGCCTAATCATATTGATACGTAGCC
Source organism: Aricia agestis (assembly GCF_905147365.1). Classification (NCBI taxonomy): domain Eukaryota; kingdom Metazoa; phylum Arthropoda; class Insecta; order Lepidoptera; family Lycaenidae; genus Aricia; species Aricia agestis. The sequence continues at coordinate 18,898,587 of NC_056413.1, forward strand.
TCTACATGTTTATTACTGATAAAGCGATATCTTATTTGGACTTGGGAGATACGTTTACTCTCAGAGAGAGACGATAGGTAGTTATAATCCCTGCAAAATACTTTTGCAGATTATATTAGCCCATTGAAGTCGCGGACAATCTAGCTTAAACATCATTCTCGTTGTATCTGGGATGGTTGTAGAATAAACATCACAAAAATTACACAATCTTAACCCGTTACGGGCTCGGGGAGTCGCGACGGGCTGGAAATGGAAACTTCCCGGTACCGCGCCCGGTGCGATATTGTGACGTCACGGGCGAACGCCGTGCCGTGACGTGTATCCGCCCCCTGCCCCCCGGCACCCGCAGCAGGTGTGAGGCACCGATAAACGATAACCTGCAAATAGCATTAGCGAACTGTGAAATATGAAAATAGTGTAGAGATAGGGAAGTCTCTACCGTGTCGCCACTCGCCGCGCGGCACCGCGCCCTCGCGAGAGCGTATTATAGAGGTCTTATGGTATGGTTGTGTGAGATTTTGTCATGCTCGGACTTGGTAAACAACTGGTTCCAAGTTTGAATATAGAGAATAGAGATCTATACGCTAAAAGTTCTTCCCGCAGTACCCATTTTGGAAACAAACAACACAGATTAAATTAGGAAAAAGATTACAAGAATTTTTCGCTTTAATCTGTTTCTATCGGACAAAACCATACTTAAAACATACGTCGTAAGTCGCGAAAGTCGCAATGCCACGAGCGACTGCTCCATCGTGCGGCGTTATTACAGTCAGTTGTACAACGACGCAATATACGAGTTCACTGATTGAGCTGAGCGGGGTACTGTCGTTTCCGATGAGTTTTTGCGTTACTAAATAAATAATGAATGTCAGAGTTTTAATGAGGAGCGGCGTGACTCGTGACTCGTGATCGAGGTGAGCGCGCCGTATCTCCAGGGCCCAGGCTCGCGCCGGAGACGCCGGAGTACGCATGGTAACTCCTGGAAAATGTTGTATTTATTTCTTTAATTAAACTCGCTCGGATCGGTCGTAATTGTGATTACTTTTATGTCGTCGGCGCAACAAATGAAACGAAGCACGAGAAACTAATTAAACGCGAAACTAAACGTACAATCTTCGAAGTAAAATAATTAATTAGCGAGACAAAAAGTGAGGAGACACTCGCAGGCGAGCGCCGGACGCCGGACGCCGGACGCCCGGACGCCCGGACGCCCGGACGGAGAATCGGCTGAAACTTTTTCTTTGTACCATTTCTTTGACTTCAGCAATTAGTTCACTAGACATAAATACAGATTGAATCGTTATCTCTGGACTTAACATCGAGGCTTACCTATCTAAAATGTCGTAATCGACAGAGTTGGGTCTTCATTATGCATAACACGTCGTCTTATCGTTAGATTTTCTAGTCTAGTTATGACATTATGAGTATAAAATATATTTGTCGGGAAGGCCGCGAGCTTGTGATTCGCACGAACTTCATCGAAAGGTTATATCGACACTTTGAATATGAATTACTATCGTTTGTTGCGGGAATTTTATGCGAATGTCCGACACCTCTACTCTACCTCGGCAGTCGGTGCGGCCGCTCGGGAGTCGGGAGACGGGAGACGGGAGATCAATTATTATGATCTGAGGACGCCGCGGCCCGCACCAGTGATTGCATCGCTGAGACTGGAAGATGTTATAGTATTATAATTCGAGTTCAGTTAACAGAGCAAACCAAACTGAAAACATTCTATTAAAAAAATTTACCTATTCGGTTTTCTTTTAACGTCCACTCCATCGTGAAAAAGCACCGCGGTAAATGAATGTTTTTTTTTGTTTTAAAATAATACGCAAATATTCAAAAAAAGAATGCAATAATGTTTTCATGAAATCATTTTCGAATTTTAAAAATTATCATGTGTCAGTGACATAACTTTGGGATCGACCATAAAGTTAATATACCTAGCGGAATAGAGCAACAATCTCGAGCTGTCAAACGAAACCGAAATTGGTTTTCATCTATGTGAAAAATATGTGTACGTATACACTTACACAAGCATGATTGAACATGAATTCTATGAGATTAAATTGTCAACGTGCGGCACGTGCCGACTGGACTTCAAAAAAGAGTGCGGCTGTCATGTATCACACGTCTCTTTTTACCACGTAGTGTTATTGATAGTGACATTTCTTTTGCTTAGGCCTTTGTTTCTCTATTCCACTAGGTATATTAACTTTATGGGATCGACTAGTTATGAATTATGACAGCTGCCAAAATCATGGCGGCCGATTGCCATTTGGTTTGGTTATTTTTGCTAACGTGAAGGGGGCCTCTGTAACACTATTAAACGGTATTGTAGCATGCAGGTAATGAATGAATCAATTACATCTAACTGATGTCCGTCAGGCCCGGCAGATCGAGTGACGGGTGACGGGCCATCCATCAGACGCTATTGGTGCGTGTTCATAGTTTAGAGCTATTGATAGATTTGGTGAATCACATTCCGATATTACTACGACAGCAGGGTTCAAAAGCGGCGCACGGCCGGCTGAACTGCCGATTGAAAGGGTTGGCTAGTTAAATTTATTCATTAATTACTTAATATTATTATCAAAATTAGGACAATACGACTGCTACAAATCAATTTGAATACAATTATTTATTTTATATAACAGGTAACTTATTATGTATTTTATATAACAGTTACGTAGCAATATTCGCTATTATCTACAATGCACAAAATACTTAACTCGATGGATCAAAAGATCACAAAGTGAAACAAAATGGTGGATTATCTAACAAAAGTTGCCGCAAAATATTTGTGAACACTGACGATACCGAGTGTATTGTGATGTGACTCCGCCGCGCGCCGGTAGCGAGAACAATACTCGGCTAATCCGTTATTCAGCTGTTTAATATTGTATCATCCGTCTTGATGAATCAAATATTCAAATATAAAGGATTACCCAGACTCCGCCTGAAAAGCCTTGAAAAGCGTAAACGGTTACAGTGTGTTAGTTGATGTCACTGCAGCCCGCTAACGTAGAAATTTGACAATTTTTTCTTTTTTTTTTATGAAATAAGGGGGCAAACGAGCAAACGGGTCACCTGATGGAAAGCAACTTCCGTCGCCCATGGACACTCGCAGCATCAGAAGAGCTGCATGTGCGTTGCCGGCCTTTTAAGAGGGAATAGGGTAATAGGGGATGGTAGGGAAGGGAAGGGTATAGGGGAGGGTAGGAATGGGAATAGGGTAGGGGATTGGGCCTCCGGTAAACTCACTCACTCGGCGAAACACAGCGCAAGCGCTGTTTCACGCCGGTTTTCTGTGAGAACGTGGTATTTATCCGGTCGAGCCGGCCCATTCGTGCCGAAGCATGGCTCTCCCACGTTTTAAAATTGATCTACTGCTACTTGCCTCTTTCACTCGCTCGCCGATATAATTATTATAAAAGCTGTCTCGTTCAATCAAACAGATTGCATCAATTTTAATTAAAGCTGAAATAACTATTAAGTTGTCTTAATATTTGCACACCGCGAGCGTATTTTGTCAGCTCTACAAACTAGCTACAGACTACATCAACATAAATAGTAGTTCTGGCTGAAACAATTATCAATATTAAACTCGGTTTACACGACACACGTGCTCTATAAGCGCATTCCACACTCGCGGGTGCACAAGCGCGGGTGTACAGTCGTAATACCCCGATTCTACTATTTAACCCAACATCAATACGGCTTCGATCCACTCCGGATCCTATCAAACCGACAAATAGCATTCTCATAACATATTCTCATAGTCAATCAAATGTCAAAATATGTGAAATAACTGTCAGATCGTTTTTGAAGTTGGTTTGACTTTTGTTGAGAATATCATTTTGTACTTTAACTACTATACACCGAGACTGTGTTCAAAATCGCTGGTCGATACTGTATCGTGACTGGAACGACTTTGAACTAAACTGCCAGAATCGAGGTTCAGCTATAAACATACACTACAGTGCAAACTGCAGGACGAGCGGGCTCATTATTTACTTTAGTTAATGATTATGTGAGTATCGTTACGTTCATAATATGAAACGCGACTCCAATAATTAATTATACTATTTCGAAATTATTTTCACACCATTTTTAGCTGTTACTGTTTGTTTTCATGGATTGTGCCCGGAGTAAAAGTATTTTAATGCGGTATCATACAAACTCATACTGTACAGTAAAGTAGCTCTATATTGTCCTTTAAATTAAAGTTTTTAACGAGTTTTTGGGGATAAATAGGTACTCGGTACAGTTTTCAGTAGAAGCTTGGTGAGTTGAAGCCCTGTAGACGCGTATGTTGGAGCCCTGTAGACGCGTATGTTGGAGCCCTGTAGGCGCGAATGTTGGAGCCCCCTAGAGACACGTATGTTGGAGCCCTGTAGACGCGTATGTTGGAGCCCTGTAGATACGTATGTTGGAGCCCTATAGACACGTATGTTGGAGCCCTGTAGACGCGTATGTTGGAGCCCTGTAGACGCGTATGTTGGAGTCCTGTAAACGCGTATGTTGGAGCCCTGTAGACGCGTATGTTGGGCTTTTTCAATATAATAGGGACCGGAGATCCGGAATACAGCGATCCATCACTATGTTTAATAATATACTTGTGAAACACAGTCCTAAAATAGACTTTAGTCTCGCTTCAGCTTTAGATAGTAATTTAAATAATTATTGAAGTTACGAGGCTCTTGGGTTCGGGACTCATACAAAGTTTCAGTAATAAATTCTCACGAGGTACTTTCAGAGGGATTGACCGAATTGATTCACATTCTACAGCCAGCAAGCGGACCTACTTTATCTGGGCGGCTAATGTTATGTCAATAAGAGTCGTGATTTGTCTCCTGCGCTTGACATAGCCCGACCAATTCGCGTAGATATAAAGATTTTTTCTGATAAATGATAATAATACTGATTAATGATAATATAACACAACAAATGCGTTTCTCTATCGACTAAACGACGTATTGCATGACCGGAGTAGTGAATCAATAAAAACATTGTCATCATAATAAAATCATATTACAATAATAATATCAGTCACGAATAGTTATAATTTAAAATCCATACTAGTCCACACGTTATTGTAAAAGGGAAATTAATCAAATTAATAATTATGTCTCTTTGTCTGTCCTTTCCCCTTTACACATTCCGCTGAATCAATTTTAATGAAATTCAGCTTGGAAATAATTTATTATGGAAATCCTGTGTTTTAAGTTCTGGTAAGTCTGTGCTCATAGGATCTCCATAAAAAAGAAGAATGGTTCAAAAAACCCACAGAAAAGTGACATAATGACTCGCGTTAGTTGTGCAGGCGCAGTCCTTTGCATTGAGTGTTGAGATCTGTGCGTTTTTGTTTCAAGAAAAACGCACAGATCTCAACACACAATGCTAACCTTTTTTTTTTCACCGTGGGAAATGCATTACGCATTCCCGGCAACCCGGGGAAAAGATCGCCGGGATATGTGGGACTGCCCAGGTGCTGCGGTAAAGAGGAACACCCTGTTTGCCCACTAAAACCCACCGGTGCCTCTTTCCTCCGCTACGCTGCTGGGCCACCGGACCCGCCCTCGGGGGCGATATCTGCAGTAGGCCAGTTAACGGTGTAGGCTGCTGAAACCTCCGGGGAGCAGCCCGAGGCACCGGGCGCTCTTCTACCGGGCAGGGCGTGCAATGGGCAGCGGATTCCCCAATCCACCGCCCAAGCCAAGCCCCACACAATGCTAACCTAATCTAACCTAAGTTGATCGTAGTACTAAGAATTCAAAAATTATATAAATCAGTTGTATCTCCAGGCCACCTAGATACACCCCATAACAAAGACTTCTATTTCAAACAGAAGTTTTTGCCCCATATCTAATATTGTATCGATATTAATTTAGTTGAATTTTGTACATAAGTAGGCATTTTGTATTTTTTTGTGTAAAGCTTGAACAAAAACATAAGGCAATATTTTGGTGTTAGCCATTGATTTCGAATATTTAAAACTATATTATAATAATATGAGTTATGACTATATAAATAATAATTAATAACAATATAAAAAACTTGAGAGGTTTCAAGGGACACCTGGATGGAACGAAGCTTTAAATTTCCCGCCAGGTGGCGTCATCGCCACATCAACGCCCTCTGCCCCTACGTCGCCGGTACTAAAATAAGTGTCAGTCAAAAAGTGTTGGTCCATATTCTAGCCCCCTTGCGCAACGCGCGATAAGGAACTTCGTTCCAAAAAAACTGAGATATGTCACTTTACTGTCGGCTCTGGGTTTTTTTTCTATGGGGCGTGACCGCTCTCCTTTCAATAAAGACATACATTTGTTTTTAACACGGTAGTTGTATCTACCGTGTTAATATGGTAATATGGTCTTGTGTCTAAATATAACTTGTACTGTACAATCACACTAATAGTTAATACTAATATATAAAGGCGAAAGTTTGTGAGTTTGTATCTCTGTTACTTCGTCACGTCTAAATGCATCCTCTATCGGTTGTATCACGGGGAGTGCTCTGAGGAATTGTTCGGAATCATACCACCTGCAACTTTTCGCTATCGTCCCACGCGAAAAACATACCATCCTCATCACCTTGATGAGTGGCAGTCTTCCACAGTGCGTTTTTCGCGTAACTTTCTGCCGCGCACTGTAAAACTCTGGAATGAACTGTCACCAGCAGTATTTCCGGACCGATACGACCTGCAAACCTTCAAGAAAAGAGCGTATTCCCTCTTAAAAGGCCGGCAACGCACCTGCAGCTCTTCTGATGTTGCGAGTGTCCATGGGCGACGGTAGTTGCTTACCATCAGGTGACCCGTTTGCTCGTTTGCCCCCTTATTTAATAAAAAAAAAAATGGCCGGAGTGATTTTCACATTTAGTATGGAGTTTATTAAAACCATGGATCAACACTCATTTTGACTGTGGGATAATATCTCGATTTATTTTTCCTAAAAAACCGCGCATAACATCGCGGGGCACAGCTAGTACAATAATATATCCATTATTAAAGGAAGCTCACATAAACATTATACTCCTTACGATTAAATATAAAGGTTTATATTATTTATTCTCTTTCTCGGCGAATATTCGGGTCCTTCTTATTATATTATTCTTTATGATCGACAGTAAAACAGGGTTTCAATTGACATCGTTAAGGCGAACTTAACGAATAAAATGTCCTATTTATACGTTTATATTCATTTTATAACATGTATGATATTTTTTGCGTTGACTAGCTAATTTTATTTTATGTTTAGAACAAGAGGCATTTAAACTCCTTGAAAATAATATCAAGTTTAAACACGGAGCCCGCTACTAATATATAATTGGTCCATCAAACATTAAAGTTTTTAAAATGTGTTCAAATGGTAGTCGTTACTGTTTTTTTGCACCTTGTAACAAATTCTTTATTAAACAATTGACTAATAATATCAAAATATTATGTTCCATAATTTGTGTGTAGCTACGGCCTACGAGATCTCGTAGCAGACGCGGTGTAGCGCCACAGCTGTAGCACCGCGGCCCGCACCTCTACGCCGCTGTCAGACATTTTTATGTCTTTATGTCACAATCCCTCACTAATAAAAGGTCCACAGTGTGTCTAGCCACTGTATAAGAGCTAAACATATTATGTTTTATCTGTAGATACCATATTATAAACATTATAATTAGTTAGGTGGACAAGGTTATTGTTACGACCGGTGATATACCAAAACTAGCTGTCCCACCAAACGTTGTTTTGTCGTATAAAGTATTTCTATTTTCGCCCATATTATTTAATTGAAGTGACTAAATAAGTATGTCACCATGGCAACGTCCATCGCTATCCCGTCACACAAATCCGCCGCCAGTCTCGAGTTGTAATAATTTACTATTATTTATACAACAAATGCACTTATCAATATAAAAGTAGCCAGTAGCCGATTCTCAGACCCACTGAATATGCTCATAAAATTTGGTAAAAATCAGTAAAGCCGTTTCGGAGGAGAACGGTAACTAACATTGTGACACGAGAATTTTATATATAAGAAAATATGACGGGGAAATTTCATAAAATTTTTCATTTATTGAAATTGCACCAATATTTCGTTTCATATTTTTTGTTGTGACGAAACTTTTTTTGTGACGTGAAACGTTCCCGATATTGAATTATTCAAAATATTTTACCTTTAAATATATTTTTACATACGTACTCGTAGGACTCAGACTTTCATGAAGTAGGTCTGTGAATATCTTATCTTATATCTTTAAACGAGCGATTCTTGTATATATAATATGTATATATATATATATAATTGGAATCTTGGAATCGGCTCCAACGATTTTCATGAAATTTAAAGTATAGGGGGTTTCGGGGGCGATAAATTGATCTAGCTAGGAATCATTTTTAGAAAATGTCATTTTATTCGTGTTTTATCGAAGCTCGGTCAAATAGCTAGTATTTATTAACGTAGTTACCGAGCTAGTGACGTTGCCGACGATCATCGGAAAACTGTGATTTTCGAAAATTTTGGCAGTAATTCTTCTCATGTTGCGAGTGTCCATGGGCGACGACAGTTGTTTTCCATCAAGTGACCCGTTTTCTCGTTTATTTTATAAAAATTGAGCGTTTTAAAGTCAGCAATTTTCAAACCCCCGATAGCTGTGCTGTTGTGCGGCGACCGCGCGGCGCGGCGCGGCGCAGCCGATGAGTCCGATGTGATAAATCAACTGAAAACAAATACCGAACTAGCTGATAAAACAACACGTCAGCTGCAGCCTACACCACATATTATATTTACAATTAACATATATGTATATTGTATATGTTCACGGATAACAGTGTTCGAGGTGTATGGGGTCTAGCTTATTAGTAGCCTGTCGAATATCCAAGGTTAAATTTCTAGGCTGGATTTTACTAATAGTATATATTTTTCAAATTTTTCATTACAATCATAAAAGTTTCTTGTTTCATGAAATAATATAAATACTGTTCCATTTTGTGACTTATTTACGTTTTGAAGAAAGGGAAAAGGTCCAGGAGATATTTGTACACACGGCGCGTACGTAAACACCTTCGCCCCCTGACCGCCCCGAGCGCCCCGAGTGCCCCCCGTCGTTTACATACAGACCGGAGGCTTTGCCTGTATCAGCTGTTTCGGTGACCTTACATTTCGACTATCAATTTGTTTTGCAAACAGCTTTCTCTGTATGTAAAGGAAACTTATTTTCATACTGATTTTACACAACGTACAAGGAGATTTGGGATCCTACAGAAGGTCACACACACACACACACATATTATACAGGGTGTAACAAAAATAAGTGATAATACTTTAGGGTGTGTACGTCTTCCTTGTAGAGAGTTCAGTGTGAAAGTAGCAGCGCTGAAAGACCAAAATTTTTTTTCACTTTTGTATGGGGAAACTCGTGACGCTCGGGCCCTTGCCCATACAAAAGTGAAAAAAAAAATTCATCTTTCAGAGCTGCAACTTTCACAGTGAACTCTCTACAAGGAACACGTACACACCCTAAAGTATTATCACTTATTTTTGTGACACACTGTATATAAGTATATGAGATTGACAAAATATAGTAAGTGGTTGCGTAGTGTTATAGCACCCACTTTCCTTCTACAGTCAGCTTATCTCCCTACGTCCTACGTGCGATATAACCCACCCACGGTGCATAGTGACCTATATAACCCTCCCACGGTGTATTGTGCCACGATTCGTCCATAAGCCGCATAATATTATGAAAACGTCACAGCTGCCGCCGGCCGCAGATGTCTTTCGCAATACATACAAAAGTTTTATGAAAAATTGATTAACACCGAAGTAGTACAATTTTGGTATATTTGATGTCCCAAACAAATTGTACGTGTGTAGTATTACAAACACACAATAATAATAATAATATGTTTAGCATGCACCACAGTAAATTTTAGCTTAAGCACGTAGTTTATATTTGGGTGGTGTAAAAGTAGTATATTTTGGTCGCGCAACCCATATTAAAACGGCCGGGAAATCGGCGCCGACGACAAAATATTTCCTATCATAATAATATTATGATAATATATTATAGTAATAAAATATATTATCATTGTGCGAACGAGCCCTTATTGCTGTGTAATGGTTCCCGAAACTTGCATCATGTATGGTAATACGGAACTTGTTATTATTTCTATAGACGATTAGTTTACTAACTAACTATTTACTACATATTTCATATTCCCTTAAACAATTTATTGAACATAAGTATAGGTGCCTACGAGTTATTGCACAGATTATTATTCAAAACATTTATGTTACTTAGCAATTCATAATATCTCTGTGGGACACATGTTTCGATTATATTATTAAAAATTAAAGTACAAAATAAAGTTCCTCAATTCTGAAGGAGCTGCAGGTGCGTTGCCGGCCTTTTAAGAGGGAATAGGGTAATAGGGGAGGGTAGGGAAGGGAATAGGGGAGAGTAGGGAAGGAATAGGAGAGGGTAGGGAAGGGAAAAGGGTAGGGGATTGGGCCTCCCGTAAACTCACTCACTCGGCGAAACACAGCGCAAGCGCTGTTTTACGCCGGTTTTCTGTGAACCCGTGGTATTTCCCCGGTCGAGCCGGCCCATTCGTGCCGAAGGATTGCTCTCCCACGGAAAAGATCCCAGAAAATATTCAAAATCTCTCAATTAATATTTAGCAAAAAAGTTGTTAAAGAACATTTTGTTGTTTACATAATATTATAATGTTTACATGCGTAATATAAAGTAACTGATTTCATGAATTATAGCATGAAATTGGTCGCCCCTGCAGAGCTGTTTCTATGTGATATTCTATACACGTACACTCGTATTTATATTAGTTTTATTAGGGTTCCGTAGTCAACAAGGAATCCTTATAGTTTCGATCTGTCCGTCTGTCTGCGGTTTTGCTCAGAGACTATAGGATCTACAAAGCCGTAATTCGGCATGAATGCACACTTTAATAATGCCGACAATATATAAGGTGGTGGTGGAGGTGTGTGTGTGAGAGCCTAAAAGTAAACACTGTGTTTGATTTGCTCCTCGAGTTTTTTAAAGAATTCCTAGTCCTCGGCTGCCGTATACACTAATACTTCAATGGATATCCTAAACAACACCTTGAAGAGCTAAAGTAGCGTGCAGGTGAAGCTGAAACACAATCTTCAAGACACTTTTTTTTGGCTGAAAAGGTACAGATTTTCAGTTTTGTACTTGATCGGCTCACTCACACATAGAAGACGTTTTGAAAATTATCCAATCAGCAAAGATTTTAACGAAATAAACTATTTTTTCGTTATTAAATTTGTAAAAACAGCTGTCATACTTTGTTTATACCGCCTGAATTATTTGAACTGATTGACGTCTGACAGGTGACAACGCACCTTGAGTACTGTCACCTCACATAGACTATATTGCAGTGGTGTTGCCAGCCATACTTCTTCTTCTTCGTATAAACAGGCTTTTTTGCCACAAGAAATTCAAGTTGTGCAGAATGTCACAACAGTTATCTTTTCACTGCTCAGGATGTAATAACTACATAACCGAAGGGAAAATCAAATGCTCAAAGTGCCGACGTTTCTACGACACCGTGTGCGCAGGCATCTCAGGCGAGGCGACACTGACCCCTGAGTTCACCTCGAACTGGACGTGCCAGGAATGCCGGTGCAAAATTCCTAGAGGGGATAACTCTGAAACCCCAATACGTTCTCGCACTACCCATCATAGCGAGCCTTCCATTGGGACTCCAGGTATTTTTTCTTCGCCAATGTCTATTGAAAATGTTACAACTGTTCGTGGATCTCGTCGAGCTCATGTTGAAGCTGTAAATGTCCCTAACGACCATAACATAATGCGAGAAATCATTAACGAAGAGCTAGTGAAAATTTTCGAACAAAAGGTGCCCGAAATGATCACTCGTGTTCTTGAGCCTTTTAATACTAAATTTATACAGACAGTGAATGTATTAAATCAAAAAATAGATAGTCTCCAAAAGCAACTGCAGTCGTCAGGGTATAAAGCTAACTGTACTCCATCCTCCAGTGCAAGAGCTATGGAGACCTCCGCGAAGAAGCTCTCAGAAACCCAGCCGTCTACATGCCCCAAAGCTGCAAAGAAAGGCCAAGCTGATTCCGATACCATAACATCTCGTGCTAAATCGTCTAAAAATGCCCGACCAAGACCAGATGCATATCCTTCTAAGCGAAATGCTGTCACTTTGCAGCCTAGCACCCATGCAACGCAGCCAGTCGCTCTGTCCGGCAATACTATTGATGACAAAAGAAACGATATACCATCCGCTTGGCAAGACACTTCCTCTCTGCCCCCAGCAACTGCCCAAAACACTACCTCCTTGGAAGAAACTGACTGGACAGAAGTTCAAGGTAGGCGAACTCGGTCATCGTCCAGTTCCATCTTACGAGGGACGGCAGCGCCTGGAACAACCAACCTGCGAGCTAGTGAGAAATGGAAATATTTGCATCTCTACTATGTCAGAAAAGGGACGTCGGATGAAGAGATACGTGCACACCTTGACAATATCATTGGTGAAAAGAACACATGCACTGTAGATGCTCTCAATTCTCGTGGCAATTACGCTTCTTTCAAGTTGGGGGTACCAACTAGATTAGTGGATAAAGTTATGGCACCCCAAAATTGGACAGAAAATATTTGTATTAAGTACTGGCGCAGAAATTTTTTACACACAAAGACCCAGTAGCTCACCCCGAATTCAAAATACCTACCATCACGCCCACTCCCAAAGTCCGAAATACAAACGTTCATATCCTGTACCAAAATGTAAGAGGTATCAAAACAAAACTTTCTACGTGGCGATCTAATATGATGATTACTGAACATGACCTTATAGCAGTGACCGAATCGTTCTTAGACACTTCGATTGATGATAATGAAATCTCTGCAGGCAACTGGAGCATATTACGCAGAGATAGATTATCTTTTGGAGGCGGAGTTTTGCTTGCATCTCGCCCAGGCATATCATTGAACCGATGTCGTCAACTCGAAACTGATCATGGGGAGGATTTATGGGCCTCTTTCTCCTATCTGGGCTCCTTAATTTACGTCTGCGTTGTTTACCTCAAGCCAACTGCAGCAGATGATGAGTATATGTCATGGTTCTACAAGGTCGAAGAAATCATTTCTAACTTGAAGGGACATTTCATAATTTTGGGAGACCTTAATATGAATAGTGCATCTGTTACCATAAAAAATTATTATTGTTATTTCTTAAGTTATTGTAATATGTATGATGTAAATGATGTGATGAATATGCATGGGAGTAAGTTGGATGTTGTTTTGACGCGGAAGGGCGCTGTCGCTAGTTATGACTATGTACCGGGAATGGAACTGGTCCCGATTGACCTATATCATCCTCCTCTTGACGTTACTGTCTTCATCGTATCGTGTAAGCCCACTGAGGCTATGGAACCTAGTAACGTCAACAAGCGGCATGATTATAATTTTACCAGAGCTGATTTTGTGCAATTATACCATACTCTGAAAACTGCCCCTTGGCACAATGTTCTAGATAATACTGATACCCATTCTGCTACCGATACATTTTATAACATCTTGTATAACGCTTTCGACACTTCTGTTCCCATGAAAAAAAGACAATCCTCGGGCAACAGGCGGTATCCTGTCTGGTTCACTGCAGATATACTTAGTGGTCTAAAACAAAAGAAACGACTGCATAATAAATGGAAACGTACTCGTTCTGAGCTAATCTACACTCAATTTAAGAACCTGCGTTCGGAACTGAAAATGAAAGTAAAGGCCGAGTATAGCTCCCATTGCTCTGCCATCGAAAGCAGATTGTTCAAATATCCAAAGCAATTTTGGCAGCACATTTCCAATTTAAAATCTAAGGGTGGGTTTGAACCAACTGTATCATTTAACGGTTCTTTCTATTCTGGAACTAAAAGTGCAGAAGCATTTGCTCGATACTTCTCTAGCGTTTTTCTCCCTGATGTACCTAAACTAGATCCCAATTTGGAGTCTGTAAATGCAGTGGGAACTAATATAATTCTTCCGTCTTTAATCTATGGTGACGTAGAAAAGGCTATCGACAAGCTAAAAGCACACAGCTCGATAGGCACTGATAGTGTACCCCCATATGTCCTAAAAGCGTGCAAAGACATATTTATCGTTCCGTTATGTCACCTGTTCAACACATCACTCAAAGCCGGAATATATCCTGAACAATGGAAATTATCGAGGGTCATACCTATTCCCAAAACGAGCGATCGACTGTCTGTGGAAAACCACAGACCTATAGCTGTATTGCCTTCTGTTGCCAAAGTTTTTGAGCTTGTACTTCATAATATATTAATGAAACAGATCCGTGGAATTCTTTCTGACAACCAGCATGGTTTCCGTCCTGGTCGCTCTGTCAGTACGAATCTTCTAGCTCACGTTGACATAATTTCTAAGGCTCTTGACGCAGGCTATCAAGTGGACGTTCTATACTTTGATTTCTGCAAAGCCTTTGATAGAGTCGATAATGATGTCCTCCTCAAAAAGTTGAGCGCTCTTGGGTTCTCTCCTAGTCTTGTTCGTTTTTTCGCAGATTATCTTCGTGATCGGAAACAATTTGTGAGGTATGGTTGTTTTGAGAGTGCCCCTTATCATACACGCTCTGGTGTTAGCCAAGGGTCAGTGTTGGGCCCACTCTTATTTCTTATTTTTATTAACGATCTTACAACCATTCTTAAGTTTGCTAAGTGTTTACTGTATGCCGACGACCTCAAGATTATTATGATCATAAAATCTCTTTATGACTGTCTTCTTCTGCAAAAAGACTTGGATGCTGTACAATACTGGAGTATTTCCAACAACCTTTTGTTTAATATGAATAAGTGTAGCGTAATGACTTATGGGCGGAAGCTACACCCGATCATCTTTAATTATTCTATGGATGGTCATATTATTTCCCGTGTCCATAGTATCAAGGACTTAGGGGTGTACTTTGACAAAACTCTTACGTTTAGGGACCACATATATGAGACGGCTCAAGACAGTTTCAAACGTCTAGGTTTTGTACTCCGCAACGTTAAGGACTTTAAAAATCCCGCCGTTATAAAATTGCTATACAACGCACTAGTACGCAGCAAGCTAGAAACAAATGCGTGTGTCTGGGCTCCCTACACAGCTACATCAATTCTGATGCTGGAAAAAATCCAAAAGGCGTTTCTCAGATTTTTATTTAAGAAAGTGTACGGATACTACCCATACATGTACCCAACTGGCTATCTCTTGGGTACCTTAGGTTACCAATCTCTAGAGGTCCGACGAGGCGTTGACCTACTATTGGTTGCCTTAAAAATCCTTCGCAATATAATCGATTGCCCTGAACTCCATGCCTTAATGTGCCGCTTGTTTGTGCCTGACAACTATCTAAAGCACCGTCCTAGCCGTCGGCCAAAATTATTCGCACTGCCGACATGTCGGACTGTCGCGAGAGCTGAGTCCCCGCTGTACCGAGCACTAAACTTGCTCAACGCCCTTCTGTCGGCTAATCCTGAATGTGATGTGTTTGTTGATAAGTGGTTGGATGTGAAGAGAGCATGTGTAGGATTTTGTGAAAGTAAGTACGAAAGGGTTTCTTCTATTACTATTTAATCTAATTTGTTTATGTATTGTAACAATGTCATAATTAATTTTAAGTGTTAATTTTAAGTCAAGATTGTAGTTAATTATTGTAATTGGGGTAACCCGTTTTAATTAACTTTAATAAATAAATAAATAAATAAATAATAGTATATAAAATCTAAAAAAAAAAAATTACGGTACCTCCCGTACACACCAATGCGGGGGTGATTATTTTTTCCGCGTCCACCCCATCATGCGGGGTGTCGTTGGATGGGTTTTTAAAAAAATATTACGAGAATTCAAAGATCTTTTTCCGATTTAGGGATCCATTTGTGAAATATGAAGTTTTAAAGTGGAAAAATTGTTAGAGTCTCGTAGGCAGCAGTAATAACGACATTCAGAAAATATTTGTACAAAATATATTCTGAATAAAGAAGTTTCATTCTGATTTTGTATTTTATTTGCCGATTTTTTTTAGCTCTCCAGCTCATCAAAATAATAAAATTTATTTTTGTGCTCAGGGGCCTGATCATTAACTTTGTCAAAACCTGAGCTAATCCGCGCAGCTCAGAAAACACTTGTAAAGTAAATTGTTCTTTTTTCGCATCATAACAACTTTTACTTCTGAATGGTTGTAACCTGTAATAATTGTCTCTGAACTGGATTAAGAAATGTCAAACACAAACGTCAAATTTGACTCACGGAATTGTTTTTTTTTTAGGAATTGAAATGGCTTAGCCATAACGACTAACGGAAAAATTGTAAATCAAGATGAAAATATAGTTTAAAAAAAATTGATATTTTTTATTATAAAATATACTATTTTCTAATATATAACGTGGTCAATGTAGGAATAGTTACTTTTGCACCGATTTATTGTATTTAAAGGTAATTATTATAAATGTGTAAATGGTTTTATTTATATTTTTTTGGTATTTTATAAGCCCTTTATGAAAACACTGAGAAAATAACACTCCTTCATGTTTATATTATCACAAGCATGGCGATCTAGAGGAGAAAGAATTCTCTGACATTGGCAACTAACTGAGTCGGCAATTAAAAAAAAGAAGAAGAAGGAGCCAAAAAAAAAAGATAATTAGATATTGTTATTAAGTTTATAGAGATTATGTTATATGCAAGAAATTGATAAGTTTATTATATCCTATACCTATTTGATACCTACGCTAAATAATCTACCATAAAAAAGTCTTAGAAATGCATCAAACTTGTGGATTACAATTACATGCATTACAACAGAGTTGATGTCATGAGTTGAACATAGTTTGTTGAACTTGAACTCATTCTTGAACACCTACGTTTTTTTGAGCTTTCAAATAGGTATTATTGTAACATAAACAGGCAATTTATAAGTTTAATAATCCCCTTTTCGTGCCTTGTAAGGCATTTTACATTATTAGTATTGTGTACGCTGAACCAAATATTTTTCAGGATAAAGGATGATTGCTAACACTGAGATACTATAAGTACTACATTTTATAATAAAGAATTGCAAGTGTAATGATGACAAAGTCCTAGGAAGATAATATATATTCACTCAAAAGCTTTAATTAAAAGAAATTTAATAAATACTCGTTTTTAAATGTTTTTTCATTTATTTTCTCACTTAAATATACCTACCTTAGATACATATTCATACACAGCTTTCATCAATAGGTACTATATTTGTCTTACATCTTATTATCAACCTAGTATCAGATAGGCAAGTGGTAAATCTCTTTTATATTATACTTATAAAAATATTTATACAGCGGAAATCTTAAACAAGGTCTTGTCACTTAAAATCAAAGAAGATGAATCAAATATCCCTTGTGTAAATATTAATTTATTATTATTAAAGGAGTTCAAATACAAACTTTTGATGAAAGATAAAAACAATATTATAATTTCAGACTTTTATTTGGCAAACCAATAACAATTAGAAACTGCATTGCAAGTTGCAACTATGGGAAATTGCCTGGGATATCTCAGACAGAGAGCGGTCAAGGGTTTTGTGTTCTTTGTGTTGTATTATGTTGTAGAATGCCTCCCGTGTGAGTATCTCTATATACTCACACAGGAGGAGTTCTGAATGTGTCAGAATTGCTCCTCAGTCACCAACGCAAATGCTTCAACGCATGACCACTCTGTCTGATAGGTCCCTAAAACGACCACATCTTTTTAAAATGTATAATACATGAGGACTTACTAAAGTCCTCATGTATTTTAAATTTTAATGTAATAATATAAAACTAATATTATTATTATTGAGGTACAAAAGTATTTTTGGTAATAATAATATAAGTTCCAATGAAAATATTATGTTTTATGAACAATAAGTATGTTTGTTATGCAATTTTTGTTATGTATTTTTGGAAAAAGTACTATAAGTAATGTAGGATTATATTTTTGAGTTTTTGTGACTATTCCCATTGTATATTATATCATATTGTAGTCAAGAGAAGTTATAAATGAAAAAGTGCATATGAGAATTTAGCTAATTTGGATTTTATATTATCAATGATTTAACTTTTCTAGTAGTTTAGGTGTATGTGTGTGTGTTAATATTTATTCGTGAATATACATGAATCTAAAGTTTCAAAGGTTGTGTTCTCAAAATTCTTGTTATTGAGAAAGTAATACCTTTGAATTTACCTCTTTGGTGCAGCGTTTATCATGCATGGTTTACAAGGAAATAGTTTGTGAAATAACACAAAGACCTACTGCAATCAAAAGATTGTACGAAATGCTCCTAAGATAGGTTCCTAAGAAGTACATAGTAAGTCCTCATGTATTTTAAGTTTTAATTTAATATAAAACTAATACTTACTTATTATTATTATTGAGGTAAGTACAAAAGTATTTTTGGTAATACATAATAATATATGTTCCTATGATAATATTATGTTTTATGAACAATAAGTTCCATATGTTTGTTATGCAATTCTTATCAAGTAAGTCTTTTTTGGAAAAGTACTATAATGTAGGTTTTTGTTTTTGAGTAAAATTTAGTGATTTACACTATTCCCATCATATAATACCATATTGTAGTCAAGAGAAGAAGTTATAAATGAAAAAGTGCTCATATGAGAATTTAGCTAATTGGGATTCTATGATATTATCAATTATTTAACTTTTCTATTAGTTTAGGTGTGTCAATGTTTATCCGGAGCATGTTATACATACATCTAAAGTTTAAAAGGTTGTGTTCTGAAAATTATTGTTAAAAGTAAGTACTTAATATTGAATTTACCTCTTTGGTGCAGTGTTTATCATGCATATACCAAAATACTTCAGGTTTACAAGGAAATAGTTTGTGAAATAACACAAAAACCTACAATGCAACTATAAGATTGTACCTGTAGGTTTTTGGTGAAAATTCATACTTGTTTTACAGTAATTATACACAACACTTGTGTTCCTTATACCTTGTATGTGTTTCTTGTGTACTAAATCAATGCAGTCTTAGCTCATCGCACAAATGCAAACCTTATTGTTGACTAGACATATAGGTATATTGTACTATAAATATACTACACCTCACTTATGTTATTATTCTGAAACCTCACTAACACTAAATGGATTACTAAGGTCTCTACGTCTTTACTTATGTATCACTTCGTGATTAACTTGAGAATACTTAATCGTTTTCCAAAAATTTGGACACTTCGAATGTTTAGTTTTTTGGTTTTAATAACGAATTATTTTCACTAAAATATATGCTATAGACTAAAATATAACTTATTAAGTAACTAACCAACTAAATAGCAATATAATTTAAGACTAAAAAGTATGTAATAAAATTACTAAAATGTAAACTATTCAGTAAAAGCTACTCGTTGGTTGGTGTTTATTGAATTGCTGTATTTGACGTAAAAGCAAGCGAGCTTATGTCAGAAGTGTTGTCATGATACCAAATGATACGAAATTATTACTCAGTTAACAATGGAGAAGTGAGTTTTGTGTCACGTGACCACTGACTGGCTGGAAAATAGAGGTCATGGTACCAAAATGCGAGCCAGTCAGTATTCTGGCTGGCTTTAAGAGCTCATGATAGAGGGGCAGGCCAAAAATAGCGCCGAGATTGACTATATCGATTTCGGGTGCCAGTTGCTTCAGAGTTCAGACTAGTCTGAAGCTATTATTTCTATCTGTACTTAGATTCTAATATTTTATGTACTAGCAACATTTATATTTCAGCTTCTTTCTTATAAATATCAAATCAATGCATATAACGTTTGTTTGATGTAGGTATGAGAATACTACTCGACTGTTTTATATCGATAGGAAAAAGACGATTTCGATCCAGTCTTTATCCTATGAGAAATGTATTAATGAGTACTTACTAGCAGATCGGTGTACTGATCGACTTATATTCGACTGGGCTTGTACATAATACATACCATTTACCTATCGTATGTAGTGTGTATCGCTCGTGTTTGTTCGGGGATAGAGCAATTACAGGGAACAATCGGGCGGGTTATTGTTAACGACAGGAGTCAGGACACACGCTGCGGTTAGATAATTTGACCGACACCGCACGGGGTTAATTAGTGCTGACAGGCTCACCGACAGACACCGATAGCGACAGGCCCGATATATCGCCGACAAATATCACCGATAGGGTATCTCCGACCGCTGCCAGCTGACATCCTAGACTATAGAGTCTAGTCGCAAAGCACAATTTGGCACATTGACTACTCGCTCTTCGTCTCAAGTTACTGACACTTGAGTAATATTGCTACCGCGTTTGCCGGTAGAAGCGCGATAGCTTTCATACGAGTGTTAGTAATGTAGTGAGTATAGTGACGACAAACTCTGCGTACTCGACTTTATTGACATAATATAATATTACACAGACGAAAAAACATTTTTTCATTCTGACTAAATAAAATCCAAGTGGAAATGTATAATACATATATAGAAAATAATAGAACAGTGAACTGCAATGCAATTGTTCATTTATTTGGTTGAAATAAACGTATGATTACATTTTTATTGTAATAATACTCGGTACTACGGTATACACAGGATTATGCAAATAATAATAATTGTGGAGGAATCCCCGATCGGACAAAACGGTCGTTGTGCTGATCCCCGTCGCGCGTCGGGGGGATCGCGGTGATGATATGGTTACTGGGATTTATCACCATTGAACCGCGGTGGTGTGTGGACTGTATGTCATGTTTGGATGATCCCTTCTAAATAAGAAGCTCGAGAGTAGTCGCTATTGCCAGATCAAAATATTATGTTTCATATTATTTGACGATTACTTTTAATTAAAAAACTTTGGTACAATCTTTTTAAGCGAGGACCCTAAATATATTTTTAGGTTTAAGTAAAATATTTACAATTTTAGTTTACCGAAACAATATAAAGAAACATTTAAATAAAGCCTAAATTATTATAAAACTTAACCTTATCTCGAAAAAAACTCCTCAAAACTCTTCCTTAATTTGTAAATTTCGCACGGGCGAGGATTATCTTCCTCGAATTAAGCTCAGAAGCGTCTTAGGTATTTAATAGGAAGCCTAGCGCCGGCCTTGCGTCTGAGCTGCGTTATGATCACTCCGGAGAGTGCTCGTGTAAACAGATATGATCCCCCTGCCGCCCCCTGGCTGTAATCACCGCCCCACAAGGTAACCGAAATCAAAATCAATTAAAAATATTTTTTATTCGCCGAAAATATTTTTTAATAACCGAAATTGAAGTACCCTGTGTATAATCAACTAATCACGGCGGTACAGGGTCGATTAAATTAGTATACTCCGTTCAGGAGTCAAGATATTATATTGAATTTAAAATTTAATAAGCTCCTAGCAACAAACCCTTTAATGCATAATAATGACTTTTTTCGTCAGAATAAGTTTTTCTTCCCGTTTAGATTAAATCTGTCCAGAATATAATATGAGCGATCTGTATGTAATGAGTGTGGGCGACTGCGCGGCTGGGCGGGCGGCGGAACGGACAACGGTACACAGGGCGTGTAGTTTGGTGTTTACTGTAAATTGGATGTGAAACAGCATCGACACGAGGCCGGAGACGACACATAAACGGACCCGACCCCCGACCCCCGGCCCCCGACCCCCGGCCCGCCGGCACCCGGCATATATATTAATAACAATACATTATGTATAGATAATAGACTGACTACAACTTTTGATAGTATTTTCTGAGAATAGCATTTTTACTTTTTGGTATAATAGTATATAGGCTAGGCTAATAAGCTATGTTTCAACGACGATACAAGATAAAGTTTACTGAATAAGATCAAGTTTTAGTTGACCAGCGACAGTAGACAAGCGGGGACTCCGCCGACTAACGACTATGTACACGTATTGCTCCTCCAGTGATGCGGACTGATGCGGGTATCCGGTATCCACTCACCCAGAAACCCTATAATAACTATTGTAAATTTGTACCATTCCCCCTCATCACGTCGTCATCTCGTGTCCACTCGCCTAAGACTTTGAAACTTTTAGTAATGCTGGAATAATTAAATGTATCAATCACCTTTAAAATGTAATATTATCCACTCCACTTCTTGAAAATTCTGTTTTTGCGCCTCGACTCCCGACCTGTAAAATTCAATATATCGTGAATTAATTTTAACTGGATTATAATATCAAGTAGGTACGTAATGAAGTTTCCGTTCCCCGGAGCATGCGCCTCATCGCGCCTCATCGCGCCGCATCGCCGGCTTACTCTTTACTAGGAAAATATGACGACTGAGCCACAGTTGTAAAACGCGCTGAATTTATAAATAGCGTTCAGAATTTATTTAGTTATTTAATATTTATATATTTGTGCAAAGAGATTATCTTGTCTTTGCGTGATGTCATCACAGGGCTGTATTTTTATGAAAAAAGAAAGCTGTGTCTTCATTCTTACTAAGAATAAACTTTTTATTCGAGTATTGGACCCGCCCCATCGCGCAGCGTTTCGGTGTGAAACGAGCTTTGGGTTCCGTTTATCCGGTAGTTAACAAATAAAGTTACGGTTAGTCGTTCAGTACACGACGTAATCCGATTGTACCACGTAATGGTCTATGCGATACTGTGCCCTGCGACAGGCATTGACATAATATTGTATAAGAAACATGGTGTGAAAGAATGAAGAGATTTTGAGGTGAATATACAGATAATATACAGTCCACTGGTGTGTTCTTCACCGATTAGTGTCGGGAGCAGGACTACTCCCACTCGATAAAAATAAAATAAAATAAAATAAAATTGTTAGTAAAGAAACTTATCGCTATGTTAGTATTCTATTCTAAAAAGAGATTTAGTCCTATTTATCATAAAGTCGATCAGAGGACAATTCCCGCTGTCGACTATCTCTCTCAGGACACTATGGCCGCTGCCGCGGACCTTGGCCAACAGCGATGCAGTCCTTTTGCGGAGTATAGCTTCAAAACTATCTACATCCGCAAAAGCAAACATCGCTGAGGCACTACAGAAACGCGGCATTATTATATTAAATGCGTAAGGCATTGTATGTTTTATTGGTGAAGTTGGTCCATAAGCTGCAAGTGTAAAAAGAGGTGCAGTAGGCCTTAAAAAGAGTAATTTTTACGGCGTCCGTGCAACGACCAAATCTATGCACCAACATATTTGCCATAACAGACAATGCCCTACGTTCTCTTTCGAGGTCCACATCGTCTCGAAGGCCGTCAGTAATATTTTAATTACTTAGATGAAGACTAGATCCTGCTTGCCGTGTGCACTGTGCGGCCGGCATTATACAATATACATACTTCTTTATATTTTTAAGAAAAAAAATATTTTTAGAAGTGTGACATAAAAAGGAAATGTCGCTTGTGATGTTTACGAGTGTGTTATGTCCCCGTGTTTACGGCGATGACTGATGTCGCGACACTTCACGACTCACGCGGCGTTCTTTTTATTTTTTGTTATTTTCTTTATTCATTTTTCTACTCGACTGGATTGTCAGGGCCGCTACTAATTAAAATGTCAAAATTCATATAAAACAATCAATGCATCATCAAAGCTGTCCCTGCGTTCAGTTAGATGTCTCATACCGACGTAACACCGTGTTAATGGCGCGCGCTAATTTTATTAATGCTCCGAATTCACATAAATTACACGTATGAATTCCTGCCGCTCGTTAAAAATAACAGTCCGTGAAAAATGATTCCGAAATAATATATCGGACACTGAGCAGCTTTGAATATTGTAGTGGACACGTTGACGGGCGAATGTACTGGCGTGGGCGGCGTAGTAGTGTTTATGCCGCTTACAGATAGTATAACAATATAACTGCACAGTTCAGTTTTAAAGGAGATGGACGTAGGCGTGCGAGATTTTACGTCAATTGTGACGGTTCACGGTCTACAGTCTACAGTGAAGAAGTAAAAATATATTTTTTATTTTTTTATTTAGGTAAGGTCAATGTGTCGAAGTCCGTCTGGGAGGTAAGTCCGTCTAGCGGCAATAACTTCTATATTTTAACGACTAGTTTCATATGGTTCAGTGGGTAAAACAATATTGGAGAGTTAGTTTGACCTAAGAAACAGACATGTCGCTACTAACTACCTGTTACGAAAAAAAAACGATCTCAATTTTTTTTTCCGTTTTGTACTCGCTGTCGGAGTGTAAGTCTCTGCCAAAAAAATTTAAAAAAGTGGAAATACGAAGGAGTTTTTGGAGTTTCTCGGATTACATAGTGATCCTTTTACTTATTACTGGTGATCGATTCGTTAATATCGCTTTAATTTCGTTATTATCACCTGCAACATGTGTCTAACCTAAAATTGCAATAATTGGGAAGTCCGTCTAGTTTTCATAAGGAAAGGCCGTCATATGCCGGTCTTGCCTCGATTCAGATATAGTCAACCTTTTCAAATATACATGTCTGTATTGTTAATTTGCATTTAAACTTAAGACTACTAAATCATAGCATTGCCCAAATTTTACTGCACGAAAAGAGCATACAAGAGGGGCTGATAAAAATTGCAAAAGTTATAAACAACAAAGTAAAAAAGAAGGGTTTGGTTTTTTTAATACTTATTCCAAAAACCAAAAATTATTTGAGATAATCAAAATTTGAAAAAAGGTCCATAAAGAGCAGGAAATTTCCTTAAACAAATCCTACATCCCGGACCAACAACCCTTATAATTTTAATTGAGCGGCGAAAATAATGGTAAAAACGCGTAACTGTCGCGTGCATGGCCCCAATCTGCCACGTAAACTAAAAAGTTATTTTAACTAACTAAATATTAATATTACGGAATTTAAGAAAATAGGTACTAAGTAGACATATCAATAACAATGATCAAATCAAAATTAAGTAGGGGAGTATGTTGAAAAATGTCTCATCCCATAAATGATAATTTTTTTTTTTTCTATTTTATTTTAGGGACTTTTTTCACAGAGTGAATATGTCAGTCCCATCGTAACCTATATGACAATATACTATCTACGTTGGCTATATAATGCAAATAACATACTTGCAGCAACTGATTTTGGCTCGGACAATAAACCGTGAAAAGCACCCATATCTTGTAAATTCAAGCCAAATTTTGATACAAGTATGTTTCTTTCAGTGGCGTATCGGACACATTCCATTAGTATGTGATGTAAGTCCTCAACTTTGTTACATATTTCGCAATTTGGAGAATCTGTCTTACGCATTAAATACGCAAAGGAATTCAATGGAAGATGTCCTGAACGCATTCTGAAAGTAGTAATCAATCTTAACCTATTTATATAGAAATCTAAAAACCACGGTATACGAGGAGGCTCAGATTGTAGACTCTTATACCATATTCCTTTAACTTTGGATCTTTCATCAAAATAAGTTTTCCATTTTTCGAAACATTTCTTTTTATATTTGCCAAAATATTCAGAATAATTAGGTAACAAATCCGAAACAATTCCTTCTGCCACCGCTTTTTTCGACAATCTGTCAACCTCCTCGTTACCTGTTAGACCTATATGCGCCGGAACCCACTACAATACCGGAGAACCACCTACATAAATTAGTTTATTAAGTTTATCTAATATTTCGTACGCCACAAACAAACCACAGCTTCCCGATAAGCATTTATTTATATGTAGAAGTGCACTTTTACTATCAGTAAAAATAGCAACTTTTTTATGTCGTAAAGATACCAAATATGTAATGGCTTTCAATATTGCACAAAGTTCCGCCGACATAATAGACATTTGATGGTGTAATTTAAACATTTGACAATATTTTGCACATGGATCATAATAAGCTGCACCTACCCCATCTTTGCATTTGGAGCCATCAGTATACAAAACATAATATTCAGAGTATTTTTGGTTTAATTCAGCAATAACATCTATTCTTAAATTATTACCTTCATAGCAAGATTTAGCTTCTTTTATGCATTCTAGATTAATATTGATAACATTTTTAAGATTTATAAATGACACCCACGTTGGTAAAGTATACATAACTATTGGATGAGAAAAATGTACTTGTTCCTCTTGCACTTCATCATAGGCCAAAGATAACAAAGGTTTCTTTTTATTATTCCAGAAACGTCCAGTTCTTAAAGATTTAAATTCATTTAACAAAATTGTACTACAGGATAATCTAGATTTAATTTTTAAACAAAATTTGTATGCGAGATAATTTCTTCTTATAAATAGAGGTGGAATATTAAGTTCGCTCTCCATTACATGTATCGGGGTCGACTTGATGAAACCGCCAATAATTCTTAAAGCTAAACTTTGAATTTTATCTAACTTGGATGTGTGGCAAGATGCGGCGTTGTCATACAAAAAACAACCATAATCAAATCTGCTTCTAATTAAGGATATATACAATTTGCGTAAATGTACAGGATGTATCCCCCAACCAGGTCCCGCAAGTACTTTTAACAAAGATATCAGTTTTTGAGATTTTTCTGAAGTTTCCTTAATGTGTTTACTCCATCTCAACTGCCGATCTAGCCACACACCCAAGTATTTAACATTATCAATAATTTCTAATTCACTGCCATTTACAACTATACTAATTTGGTTTTGATTTATCGAACGTTTTCTAGAAAATAAACAAAGTTTTGTCTTGTGAACTGACAGCTCCAAGCCCAATCGTTCCAATACTAACATAAAAGCTTTAAGTGACCGTTTAATATTAACAATATTATCTCCTATATTATTACTTATTGCAAAAAGCACGAAATCATCAGCATATTGACCTGAATGAACATTAAATAGAAAACGGCATAAGTCGATTGTTGTAATATTGAAAAGCAATGGCGACAAGGGATCCCCTTGAGGAATTCCCACACATGCACATCTAACATAAATAGATTTCTCATCATTTAAAACAATATAAAGACGTCTGTCCTTAAGGAACTCCCACAAATAACAACAAATATTTTTACCAACATTAATTTCATTTAGATACAACAGCTTCAACTAAAATATTATTGTAGGCACCCTTAATATCAATGAAACAGGCCAATGTGTGATGTCCTTGAGCCCAACCAATCTGAATTCTAGAAATCAAACTGACAAGAGCACCCATGGAGGAGTGTGACCTTCTGAAACCCACTGTAATTTGAGGTAGTATTTTCCTATTTTTAACATACCATTCCAGCCGTTTTGCTATCATCAAATGAAATATTTTACATAAGCACGAAAGTAAGGCTATTGGGCGTATTTAGAGTCAGGGTCATTAGGCTTCGGAATGGGAATTATTTTCACATCTTTCCATTGATAAGGAATTTTAGCAGTATTGAAAATAATATTATATACATTTAATAAATAATCCTTAGCATTAGACGGTAAATTATAAATCATCGAGTATGTAATATTATCTTTTCCAGGAGCAGTATCTTTTGACTTTAAGCAAACATCTAATTCTTGCCGAGTAAAATTACTATCAAGTTGAGGGTTGGTAGTGTTTAAGGTAGGGCATAAAGGAGTAACAAAATCTGGTGTTAAAGAATCCAAGAGAAATTTCTTATTTTCATCAGAGCTGTGCAAAAAATTCCGTCTATTCCCTTTAATCCATCTCATTTTCCGCCACATAACTGCAGCAGACGTTGACTCATTAATGCTATCGCAAAAACGATGCCAACTCTGTGCCTTAGCATTGCGAATCAAACGTTGGGCTTCCGAAATTTTGGTTTTCAATATATTCAAATTACAATCGTTGGGATTTTTTCTAAATTTTTTAAGTGCTAAACGTCTTTCAGCTATCGCTTTTGAGAGGACAGAACTCCAATAAGGTTTTGGCTGAAAATTATTGTGAGGATATTTGTAAATATTAATATTCGGTATGTTATTACTAGCCGCATTATTAATTTTCTCGATAAAATTATCATATAAATTTTGAACATTATCAGAATTACACTGTTGCTTTGAAAATAAACTCGAAAGTTCCTGTTTATAACTTATCCAATCAGCCTTTTTAAAATTTTTAATATAAGTGCATTGAATATTATCTAAGTATGACAAAGAAATTTTAATTATGCTGTGATCACTATTTAAATTTTCATTTAGCAACGTCCAATTAAAATTCATGGCAATGTCTGTAGAGCAAAATGAGATGTCAGGTGACGTTTCATGAACCGTCCCTTCTCTAAGAATTACACGTGTAGGTCTACTATCATTTATTGAAATAAATCCATTTTCTAAAGAACTTTCAAAAATTTTAATACCTCTACTATCTACCTTACTTGACCAATTATTATGGTGCCCATTAAAATCGCCAAGTATCATTGTTTGTTGCGAAAATTTTGAAAAAACCTCTTCCCAGTCAGTATTTTGCGTATTAATTGAAGGAGCACAAATAAATGATAATGAAGCAAAGTTGTAGATTTTACCGGCACTAATTAATATAATTTTGTTGTAATAAACATTTATGTTTATTACTTAGTGTTTAATTTCTCAAAAAATTCACTATAATTTTAATGAAAATGTTTGCAACCACTTAGACTTACACCGGACTTGCCTTAAAATGATATAAAATTAATTTTCTCTGGAATGCGAACCTTATTACCGACACACATATTTGAATGGCCGTTTTGCGGCTTTGCTAGAAACCGTTGCCACTTGCCATGCATTTTACTTCACAAGTTATGGCTATACTGCTGCTAGACGGACTTACCTCAAACTGTAAGGGAAGTCCGTCTACACGCCGAGTTTTTAAAAAAATACCACGTAAGTAAAAAAATACGGCAACTAAGATTATTTTTAGATCATTATAGGTCTAATTAATATATTATAGCCTATAATTTCTGATGACACAAGTCACTTTAAAAAGCGAATCTCAAGTCAATAAATTATGTTAAACTTTAATTTTAGAAAAGTATGCCGGACTTCGACACATTGACCTTATTTATTTTACCATTTATTTCAGGCATAATACAAATACCTTACAGACTAACATATATATACATATTATCTGGGGATCTGCTTCTTTAAAATAAATCATTTACAACAGCAGTTAAGCAATTTACGACATTATTCAACAAGTTCCAGTTAGTAAAGGTAACGGACAGACTGAAAGGCAGAATTTAGAATTTATAATAAGTATTAGTGAGGATTTTAATTACAGAATTTTATTACCGGCACGTTTCGTCGTTTTTTTGCTTGTACTAAATCATTTATTTGCAATTCAAAAAATTAATAATTATGTCTGATGTAAAGGCCATTTTTAATTATTGACCCACAACTTTTTACCTTTAAATTAAAATTAGAAATAATATTAGTAAGGTTAACAAATGACTCAAACGAGGGTATAGAGTTTTTTTTAATTTTCAGTTTTCCTGAGCGTGTAGTTCGAAAACTTGCTCCTGCGGAAGACCGGCGCTGAATATGCCCCTGGGTGTACCAGCACATGCCGAGCATGAGCCAATTCGCGGCTGCTAATTGGAATTATATTATATTATTATCTAAATATGCACCATGTATGTTTGTAGTTGCAAATAAACTTTATTATTATTATTATTAAAACGGATGAGAATTTAGAAAAACTGTGTAGAATCTAATTTATAGAGAATTTAATTTCATAATAGAATACTATTTGCTACAACGCATCGTTTATTAGTTATTGGCGAAAAATCAAAAAATTGAGACCTTTGTCGCCCTCCCCTCCCTCCGGCTCACCTCCTAGACGTCAGGAATTTTAGTATGTTTTGTCGCTGTTTTGTCACGCTGAACAGTTTCCTGCAGAAATTGCTTAGGTTCCCGCTCACGCATTTTACAACTACCTAATACACACACAACTTACATAATTTACAACAAAAAAACAAACAAACAGTGACGAAAAATGTCTTAAGTGGGCGACTAACCCTAAAGTGTCGATTTTATAATTCATTTTTGTACTTGAAAATAAGCCCCGAATTGTTTCATTTTCTAAAATTAGATACTACATTATATTTCCGAGAATTCGATCTGAGCAAAAACACGATATCTTAAAATTTTCTCGATAGAAAAAAATCACAAAGATGCATCTAATTTTCACGAATTTTTCATTTATTGCCATAACCGTGCATTGAACTAAGTTAATATTTTAACACATTGTATAAAATTCTATCATTGAGAGATCGACCTAGCGGATTTTTAAAATGTTGTATATTTATCGAGTTATTGAGAAAAAACTAATTTGGCGATGAATCCGCGCCGTTCTTTTTCACCTGGCAAATGAAAGACGGGCGTGAGTGTGAAGAGAGAAGGACGATGTTTGATTTTTGGGGTTAGTCGCCCTCTTAATGGGAAATAAAGATCTTTAAACCGAATACCAGGTTGTACGTAATAGCCGTGACATTGTGTAGTCAATTAGTTAAACGGCGGGCGTGTTGACTGTTGTGTTAGCTGTTAGAGTATAGTGTGTTATACAAACAACCACTCCATAGTCCACATCCAGCGGGCGTCGATGTGTTTGGTCACGATGGTTAGAACTAGTGATCTAATATTGGTTCGTCAGTTTATGTTGTAGGTGTAAGGTCCTGCACCATCAGATAAATGGTTTCACAGGTGGCTGGTCACTGGTGGGGTTATGTTACCGGGTCGGAGTACTAACTATTTAGTTATCTGTGGTCGGGGTACGTGTAGTCAATATCAGTCGTTATCAGCTTCCGCTGAGCCTTACCAATCATTTACCAACACATTACCCAACCGAATTTCGTCGGCCTGTCATCTGTCCATTGACATGAAACCATTTGTATTGCTCACGAAGCTAAAACAAAGCTAAAACAAACTTTGTATTAGCTTCATGGTATTGCTAGTACATCAACTGTAGCCTACAACTGCTCTCTATGACCAAAGTGGACAGGCGACGATCGTGTAGAGCAAACTCGTCAATGATTGCTCATGTTCGCGCAACACGCAACGCAAAGAAAGGTCTTTATATTTTAACCTTCCTAATACTCGAGAGTATAGAGATATTTGTGCTTAAATTTAACCACCTAATAGTAATACGTTCGACGTTCGTATAATCTGTAATCGTATCATCCCAAGCGAGTCTTGTGCTCGATACTTTCATTGCTGCGCCCCGCCGGGGTGCGGGGTGCGGGGGTGAGAGAAGGGGTGTGGCGGGGTGAAGCGGGGTGACAGTTCAAGACGATCCCTTTTCTCGATAGTCATTTGTCACTTGTCAGTCACCTCCACACACAGCGATACATGAAGCTGCTGCTCGACACCCTACTCCGTATTTGATTGGGTTTTCAAATCCTCGATACGGCTCCCATTATAATATAATTGTTATACGATACGTCACTATACTATAGCTAGGCCAACGAGTACAAAGAAATTCGGCCCTCGACCTATCGCTACTTATATCTTTCGCTCAAGCTCAAATACCTTAGTAGGACAACTTTTATGTGTTCGGTTCGAATAAAACAAAAAAATCTGTATTCGGTGACTGTATAAACATAGGCCTAGACTACTAGATGACGCCCGCAACTCAGTTACACCAAAATTCGTTTATCCCGCGGGGACCGTACATTTTCCCAGAAAAGAAAATGTATCATAAGTCCTTTATTTTAATTTTAAATAATATTAGTATGGGTATAAAAATTACGGAAAATCAAGTAGGGAATGAATCTACTTGAACTGCAATTTTAGAGCTCGTTGGTAAATATTATGTATGTATCAGTAGAATGGAATTATCAGTAGAAGTTATATCACTCGCACGTAGATCACCTGCACGTACTGAAGTGTAATCTAGTCGGCCGCGTCCTCGCGACCCGCTAATACCACATCCACATTACAACCAATTCTGTCAGCGAACCTCGTTACTCGATTCATTCGTCACATTCTGTTGAGGTTACTTTTGTGTAAGTCTCCCCTCCTTTCACATAAAAGGCGTCAATTTGACACACCTGATGAAGATTTTATATCGAAATCGGTCGTGTATTAATTTGTTAATTATTATTCAGTTATAGTGCCAGAAGATAGTGATCTATTACTATTTACAATTAAACACGATCTTCCACAAATAACTTACAAGACGTACAATTAAAAACATGACCTATATAATAATAACATACATTCAAGTAATTTATTGGGATTCGGGTACTAAAATTGTAATAGTTGTGATCGCGGCAGTCGGCAGTCGGCAGTCGGCACTCATTACAATACAATGAGTATGACGTCAATCACTGCCACGTATCAGTGCGGCCGATGTAGTCAAAATACTTCATCACCAAAATAACTATTGACCAAGAGCCTGCGATGGTCATTGGTCATACCTTCCCCTATTTCGTAAAGCTGAAAGTTTACCTAAAGTTTACATAAGCTATATTCTTCGCGGTAAGTGTAGGAATCTCGTCTTCCAGTGCCGGAAATAATACTTGACAGTTGCTTCCCACTGCTAGACACCCAGTCTAATACTTTTATGAAGTTTAAGGGTGTCTGGCAGCTGTCAAAAATGTCCGGCACTGGAAGACGAGATCCCTCCCTTTACCGCGAAGAATATTAGATATGAAATTGAGCTTTACTCAATGATATTCTACCATATAATATCATTGGCTTTACTCTTTCTGGAAGTTCAGGATACCTCCTAAAGAAACCGCGGCGGAAACTCCATAGTTGCTGGTCTTTCTAAGCTCTGTAAAGGTCACAAACAGGTAAACATTCAGCTTTACGAAACGGAGGACGGTCTGGCATCGCAGGCTCTTACTCTACTATTATTTTGCTGTAACTTAGCAACTTTTCTTTACTGAAAAACAATCGTACTGACTGTAAGGGATATAACTCACCGGGAAGCCAACGCGACGTAGCCAGTGATGTTACCATCGCAAATCGCAACGTCCAAGCAACGTCTAGCGTCTCTACATCGCAGCAGAGCGGTGTTTTTCTTAAAGTTAAGTTTAAAAACAGCGCTTGCAGCGACGTAGAGGTGACCTGGTAATGTCACTGGCTACGTCGCGATGGCGTCCCGGTGAGTTATAGCTCGCTCACAAGACGAAGCGAAATGTAGAGCAAAAGTAGTTCGACACCGCCCCTTGATTCAGACCGCAACGCGACGCGTAGATGCATTTCTAAATTTGTATGGATTTGACAGATTCGCAAGACGTCTGACGCAATTGAAATTTGTCAAATCCATACAAATTTATGCCGCGCCGCGCCTCGCCTCGTCGCGTTGCGTTGCGGTCTGAATTGATCCTAATGTAGCCCGCAGAGATGTAGGTTG
This sequence comes from Aricia agestis, assembly GCF_905147365.1. Taxonomy (NCBI): domain Eukaryota; kingdom Metazoa; phylum Arthropoda; class Insecta; order Lepidoptera; family Lycaenidae; genus Aricia; species Aricia agestis. The sequence continues at coordinate 18,931,834 of NC_056413.1, forward strand.
TCACTATGATGACACTAAAATATAATGCAAGGTGTAATTAAATATAATAAGTAAAAGGAGACATAACGACCCAGGAGTTTATGCTAATACACAGATATAGAATGGATGATGTCGGTAGAACGCACGGTCCGTTTCATTAACTTTACCGGTTTTGTTTCAGCAAACATTTATCGCTTACTACATTTGATAACTTGTGCTGGCGTATGTACGAAAATATTTCGATTAAAGTAGTCAGGTTTTATCACAATATTGTACGCAAATCAACCTAATATAACAGTCACGATAAGTTTTGTCGGCAATTATTTCAAACTTCCTGTCGAAGTTCGGGATCCGGTATGTATCACATTGGTTCTTTTCAATATTCCCCGGGTTTCTGTGATCAGTCTACTGGTAGTAATGTCTCGCAAAATACATTTCGCCGTTTCCCGTTCACAGTTGACATGGGTGTAGTTCGCACTCATAATAGTTCCACGTTCCGACGAAGGCCGGCGACCGCTTCTGATGGGTTCGATCAGTGAGCACGGGTTCCGCATAATCGTAACGTTATCAAATAGGTACAACACAATATGTTCATCCCTCTGTTCCCCAAACGTCCGACAGTTCTCGTAACTGCAGTTGTACTCTCCAAAATCATCTTTTTTTACAATAAGATTAAACAGATCTGAGAGTTCTAAGTATAAGAATAAGAATTCTTTTACGAGTATATTATCAAAATCGCGTTTATTTATTATTATGATGAATCCCGAAGAAGATTTGTCTTTGTTCGGATCTCTCGAGGGAATATAAATAGTTCTTTGGTGAGTTTGGGCCGGTCGAGTTCCTTTATTATTGTTGCTGGCTCGTGTATATCTCATGAGGCAGGCACCGGACAGTATATCGTGTCTAGTAAAGTGAATCCTTTGCTTTCATACTTGAATAAACTTCAGTTCAATAAACATTCAAGGTTTCGTTTGTTTCGTTCAGTTTTCTAGTTTATTTCAGATGAAGATTACTAAGTCGAAGCAGATGCATCTATGAAGCGACTAAAATAGAATACCACATATTTTGTTGTGATAAAAAATACAGAAATGAAACTGATTTATTGCGATAATTACAGCAAAATTGGTTTTAAACGCTATCTGCGGAGTTATAATCTGCGGGATGGGCGTCACACTCTTACGTCTGTTACGACTGTTAACGATAACAGTTATTACACCCCCTGCCCCTACCCCCGTCACCCCGCACACCGCGCCCCCCTCACCAAAACGCCTTCCGGCAGCAAGTTACGGCCGCAATTAAAACACGAAAGTACACCGTCTCTCCTTAAACGTTTTGGAGCTCCTAAAAGTTCAGCACCCGTTTACAATTAAACAATGCAAATTTAAATAATATTTGATCGTACTCGTTCATAATTTTCAATCTTAACGCTCTCGCGATTCACAATCGCACAGAGCAGTTTGGGCTGTGGGCAGTGCATGAAATGTAAAACATGAGCTGTAAACTTATTATACTCTATCGAGATCTTAATGAGCTGATTTATGAAAAGACAGTAGTAAAATAGAGTCGGTGCAGCATTGTGTGCGACTTGTGCAGACGCCAGACAGTGTGTGCACAGAGCAGCTAAGAGGCTCGATATTGAAGCCTTAAAATGTTCAATAAATTGCCTATACATACATAAAGTAAACTGTAAAATAATATTACATAATATTATGTGTAATTTACTACGAATAATACTTGCATTTATACGAGAAACGTGACCGTCGAAGTGAAAATTGAAAACTATTTTCGCAATGTCCATACTCAGCAGTTTGCATAATTCTTACGTCTATATAGAATCCCGTTTGGATATTACGAAGATAATATGACGTGGATATTATGTGGATACGTGGTCGGCGATTATACCGTGACCGTGACCGGTGTGCGGCTGTGCCTTGTGACGTGGGACTTGGGAGTCTTGGGACGCGCTCAAAATTATCACTTGTAGCCTGTAGGAGAGTAGAGGCTCACGGACAAAGTGGGATTGCCCTGGATATTATTATGTCTCGATGTGAAGCTAGCATAATTTGACCCTCGCCGCAAATTGAATCGGAGAACAAACAAATTATATCATACTGTTATATTATCAACTATATCATACGGCGAGGGCGAGCCCCGGGTGGCCGCCGGCCGGGTCCCGCCGCCCGGCCGCCGCACTCTCACCCGGCGACAGCCCTCTTTGATGTTATATCGTATGAAACACACATTAGCGGTGTCTACGTCATGTAAAACGACAAAAATCATTTGCCAAATTATTAGTATAGTATTATAAACAATAAAAAAGTTTTATTCGAATCGGTAGCGGGATAGTGTTTGTTTGATTAAGATTAAATATAGTATAGTTGACGAGTGGAGCAGATTTCGAAGCTAGACAGTAGCGGGTGCTCTCATTTTTGTACATTGCCATATGCGGGCAATAAACATACCTGACCGGGGCACGGAGGGGGAGTGGGAGAGGGGGGTAAACGGGGTACAATGATTATATCGTCCTCTGCGTTTAGTGTCCCCGGTTTACGTTCGCAGATAGACCACGTTCATTGAAATTTTACGACTGTCTACAACTGTTTGATGTTTTTTATTGCACTGTACATACAGATTACATACTCACATTAAACCGTAGCCGTGTGCGTGTGCCTCATATTTATGTATATTGAAATTACTAATTACTGCCATCAGCATTCATTCATCGTCTATAATATTCTAAAGACTATATTATTATAGTGTAAGCCGCTAGGACCATGGGAATAAAATGTTTTGAGTTTTCCAGTGGTTCGATCTATTTTCGAATTGACAGTGAAAAAAAACCGGCCAAGTACGAGTTGGACTCGCCCATGAAGGGTTCCGCAGCAGCATTAAGGTTTATTTTTATGAAATTAAAAGGTTTTTGATTAATTTTTATATTTCAGTTGATGTAATGAAAGTTAATTTAATGTTTACCATTTATGACGTATAAAAAAATCTACTTGCTAGATCTCGTTCAAACTAATTTTCGTTGGTAGTTTTTATAGTAATGTACATAATATATTTTTTTAGACTTATAATGCGCCTACTTTAGAAGTTAGAGGGGGGGGGACACACATTTTACCACTTTGGAAGAATGTCTCTCGCAAACTGTTCAGGCTAGAAAAAAATTATATTAGAAACCTCAATATGATTTTTAAAGAGCTATCCATAGATACCCCACACGCATATGTTAGATGAAAAAACATTTTTTTTTGTTTCAGTTGTACCTATGGGGACCCCTAAAATTTTTGATAATTTTTCTATTTATGTATCAAAATCTTAATGCGGTTCACATAATACATCTACTTACCAAGTTTCAATAGTATAGCTCTTATAGTTTCGGAGAAAAGTGGCTGTGACATACGGACGGACAGATAGACAGACAGACAGACAGACAGACAGACAGACGGACGGACAGACGGACAGACGGACAGACGGACAGACGGACAGACGGACAGACGGACAGACGGACAGACAGACATGACGAATCTATAAGGGTTCCGTTTTTTGCCATTTCGCTACGGAACCCTAACTAGCACAAATCCGGTTATTTTATAACGTAACAAGAGTATCGTAAGACAGCACGAGTCAAGGCGCTATCGATTGTAGCTGTGCAGTGTGCATGTTCGCAGCTGAACTTTGAAATCAATCAAGCGAATGGAATGAACTGTAGTTTACATGACAGTCTCGCTGCTACACGCGGCCAGTCACCTCCACACCTCCACACCGCTCTACACGAGAGTTTTACACTCGCTATAAAAGCACATCGCTGCCAGAACACTCGAATATTGTATCAGCTTCAAGTTTAAACTGCACGAAGTGAGCGGGAGCTGACTGAGTCAAGTCAATAAAATTTTACCGCTCTATCGATTATATTTTTAACAATTCGGAGGTCACTTTCTTGACGCAGGTCCGGCAAACGTAGTTTTAATATGCAATAAACTATCCGATTTATACAAAACGAAAATTTGTTTTTTGTACGAGCGTTTTAGTAAAAATTGTGTCAACGGCGCACGATCCGACTAATTTAGTTTATAAATATTCATAATCTATAATACCGCGCCGGGCCCGTGTCGGCACATTGTAATTACTTCTTATGTTTATATAAACAAGCTAATAAATAATGTATGGTGTCTATGATAGTCTTTTCTGGGTGCAGAACACGGCATTAAATAGAAATGGCACGCAGCGTGCACCGCCTCCTGTCGTGCTTTGGCCTATTTTTAGGGTTCCGTACCCAAAGTTACTGAGACTTCGATGTCTATCCGTCTGTCTGTCTGTCTCCAGACTGTATCTCAAGAACCGCTGTGGCTACACTTCTGAAATTTTTGACAGTATATTTCTGTTGCCGCTATAGCAACAAATACTAAAAACAAAACAAAATTAATATTTAAGCGGGGCTCCCATACAAAGAACACAATTTTTGCACTATTTTTGCTCTATACGGAGCCTTTCGTGCTCGAGTCCAACTCGCACTTGACCGATTTTTTTAAAACAGATGTTAACTTTGCCTCACTTTTCCCCACTAATGCCAATGTCTGTTTCCGTTTTTCGAAAAGAAAACTGACATAACCTAAATAACACTGTTTACAAAATATATTATATTCCCTGTTACTTACAAAAATTTGATATCGCGTATACTTTTTTGAAAAGAAAAGAAAAATGAAAAAGTTATTACAGACGTATTGGTTATAATTTATCATATTTATTATTAATAAAGTATTATTTATTTTAGTTACTTTATACATGTATGTTTGGTTCATTAAATAAATAAATAAAAAATGTCTTAAGAACATAAAACGGAGCCATTTTTACGAGTTATTATCGAAACATCGACGCATAGACCGAAGCCATACGTATGTATGGCTTCGGTCTATGCGTCGAATTTCGTCCGCCAATTATATATTTTTTGTGGCTGTTTCTATTTATATCTACCTATATTTTAAATGTAGATATCGTTTTTTGTGATTCGCGTTTCGATTATATTCATATTCATATTTATTTGCTCAAAAACATAAAAATATGGTAGCGTTTAAACATCGGCCGGTAGAACAAATATTATATTTTAACTAAAATTTGTGTATTAACTCGTCGAATACTACTGAAACTATCTAATCTCTTTAACATGGCAGTGAATATAATTTTAACCGCTAGTGTACTGTTAAGTGTTAACGTTGTCACTGTAATGTTGTTATTAGTAAAGAATTCATATACGGAATTCATTTTAGACACAGTTTGCATTCTACTCTAGTAGAGTTTGTGAAATCGTCAAATTGCCTCATACATTGTCAACACTATAGAAAAGATTTTTAACTATTTAAAAGTTCATAACATGGTGTTATTATTCTGATAAGAAACGATGTTTATGGCCATATAACATGCAGTTCTGCTTTTTAGCCATCACCACAGAATTTAAATTAGTAGTACCAACCATCACCTACCTCACGTACCTAACTCCTACCACACGTAACATCATAATATAATACATATAATATAATATCTACCATCTACTATGCATTGTGACGTGTTTGCGGAAATATTGATCGTAATAAACACAAATGCGGGCGAATTTCAGGAAAACTGACACTTTAGCGTCGTCGTAAATCCGTGAGGTCGAAAGAGACGTTCCTTCTCATTTTGTTTTAATTTACGACGCGGAGGTGTAAATATTATGTTCGTGTGTCACGGTGTGTCATGTGGCTCCTCTTACATCGTAAATTGTTATATTTTTAGGAAAAATATTGTGTTTAATTTCGTTTTTTGTTATCTATACTTTAATATTATATAGCGAAAGAGTTTGTATGTTTGTTTAAACGCGCTTAATTCAGGAACTACTGGTCCGATTTGATGAATTCCTTCAGTTTTATTTAGCCCATTTATCAAGAAATGCCATAGGCTATATCGTCGTATCCTACGAATAAGGGCGCTGTTGCAAAAACCCTACTTTACAGGAGGAGGTTTTTTGTGTTTATTTCAAAATATTGTTAGACAACCTTTAGAAATTAATTATGAAATTATCGCATAACTACGTAGCGGTTCCTATGAAATGTTGAATGAGACGTTTAATTTGATATTTCGGGTAGATTTGTCCCTTATTTCTTTTTTCGGCGGAGTAAAATAAGTCTCATCAGACACAAGTAACGTTATGCCTTTTTTGTGCGGATTCAACGGGGTCTTAAGAGCATTTGTGTCTTTTTGGTGATCATTATCAAAGAATTTCCTTTTTAAAACCACATTGAAAAATCGGCCAAGTGCGAGTTGTACTCGCGCACGAAGGGTTCCGTACGATTATACAATAAAAATAGCCAAAAATGTGTGTTTTTTGTATGAGGGCCCCCCGTAATTTTTTAATTTATTTCAATTTTGTCGTCAATTATTATTAAAGTATACCTAAATACAACGGAACATTTCAAAAGCTCACCTGCTATTATTGACATGGAGCAAAAAATAGCAAAAAATCACGTTTGTTGTATGGGAGACCACTTAAATATTTAATTTAATTTAATTTTTTTCAGTATTTATTGTTATAGTGGCAGAAGATATACTTAATCTGTGAAAAGTTCTTGAGATAGAGCCTGGAGACAGACGGACGGACAGACATACATCGAAGTCTTATTAATAGGGTCCCGTAACCTTTGGGTACGTAAACCAAAAAAAAAAACAATATAAATAGGCATATGGAAAAAAACATAATTACATTAAAATTAATAATATGGAACGTTTTATAATATTAATTCTTAACCCTGAAAGCAATCACAATAACTATTGGTTTCCTTCAATTTGTAAAAATAAAATATAACAGTGAAGGCTGATTTTATAAGGTTATAGATAATGAGCTGCCGATTTCGATTTTGCAATAAAAATAAAAAGCCATAGTGACCAGGGCGCCCTTATTCGTAGGATACGACGATATTTTATCATGCTAATACTAATACAAGCGAAGAAATAGAGGAAAATGTGGAAGAAACGGGGGAAATTATTTGAAATTGCTTATTATCTTAAGAACTACTGGAGACATTTTATGTTATTTGGCATACATGAAGAATAGACCACGTGAAGGGACAATGGCTATTTTTTGCGGATAAATGTACGGTTTCCGTGAAATTCCTAAATTACGCAGGCGGAGCCGCGTGAAACATCTAGTTATGTAATAAAAACTATGTAAGCATGTTAATACGTGATGCGTAGTAATGGCATGCGTTAGTATGTAGTCTGCCGGAGCACCATTCATCACTGGCGATCGTTTATCTTGTACAGTGTACACACACAACGTACTACACATTTATACATATACACACACTTCGCACTAGCACATGTAGTGAATGATGACACACTACAAATATACACCGTAGCTTAACTCTGTCGTGTCCTTGAAATCTTTTAAATTGTGTCTCAGGTGTTGCGAAAATTCAATGCGTCTGTGTTAGACGCAGTTTATACGCGAGCGCGGTATTACAGTAAGTTGCTCCATTCGATATTACATCTCTATCATCAATTCACACATTTAGACATTTCCCTGTTCGTATTCAGTAGAATTACTCTATAATATTTTTGGGTACATTCTTTTTCGCCTCAACTTGGCCTTTGATCTCAGCTTTGTGCTTCACTTGTATGAAAGCATCTTCGTCTGGCTTAGTTTCCGAGAGTGTCAAGTTGGCACTCTCGGCAACTAAGTCATTATTTTGAAAGAATTCATTGAAATCTAAAGTTATCTGAAATCATCTAGTACGAAGATGATCTACTGTTTATTTTTTACGCTGCGGCGGTGCAGTGTAGTGAGGCGAACATGCCCACCCCGGGGAGTATTTATATCTGACACGTTACACATGTAATATACAAAATACACATACGATAAAAATATTATGTACCGAGTAACGCTACGCAACATTTAAATACGATATAAATAATATAAAAAGCTCTACCATGACTAGTCTGTACCGAACGTAGAGTTCGTTAATTGCATTATAATTTATAAGCAATACAGGCATACAGGATGTTCGGTTTTGTCAGGTAGGTACTTTTTTCTTCTTCTTTATTATGGCCGACTAAGTAAGTTGTGAATGCCAGAATAATAGTCAGTTAGCTCTCTCGACAGGTACTTACAGAGCCGGCCTCTAGATGATCAATTGTATTGTGCAATCGCTTTAATTTTATTGAACAGTTTATTTGACGATTAGATTGTTGCTTGTCTAAGGCCCCGCAAATGGCGCAGGCGGCCCAATTATACACAAACGAGATAGTTATATGTATAATATTATATTGTCTAGCTCTAGCTTTGTCGCGTGTTGGATTAAGGATTTCAAGAGGAAGGAGTAAAAGGATTAAGATTATGTTTGGTACAAAAGTTGGAGATATTTTATGAAAAATCTTATTAACAATGAAAAAAAGTTTATTCATTAGCAATATACTACTAGTAGCGGACAATTATTCATCTATGATATTATAATATGTTAATTGTTGTCCTTCATATATCCGCGGGTGGGATCTGGAGACCTGAAACACAGAGCCTGGCTCCAGAGCCAGGATAGCCCTCACACTCGAATCCAATTTAATATAATCTTTATATTAAATGCACTGTGTTAAAAGTTGTGTGAAAAATAAATAATTTTTAACTTTTTTTTTCAGTGCTACAATTCTCAATCACGCTACTGAAGTTTTATGAGTTTGAAACTAAAGTCAAGTGAGTGGGCCTCGGTCTTATCGAACTAGCTACCTCGTTCGGTCGGAACTGATCTCTCCTCGACTCTCGAGGCTCCCACGAATATTCACTCAATATGATATACAATTAGTAGGAGGCATTAGGGTCAGGCCGCCAATTTTTGCTGATGTGGCGTAGAAGTATGGCATAGGTAGCGTTGACACGTCTACGCAACGGTGACGTTGGGTGGCGTAGAATAGTGGCGAATAATTGTAAGGGTAGTAATACACATGTTATTTTTTTGAAAAATATATTATATTAGTCAACTAGCACATAACACTTACACATACTAAAATTTCTTTCACGGCAATTATATTTACCATAAATTCATTAAAATTTATTAACTTTAATACTTACTTAACCTATATTAATATAATTATTTAGGTATTTACAATATTATACATCATGTATTACTTTAAAATGTAAGTGGACACTAACCCTAATTTTGGTAGTGTAGTGGAGGTGGCGGATATCTGCGCCACCGGTGGTGGTGAAGTACAAATTTGGTGGCGTTTGTCCACTCCAACGCTACCGTTGCGTTGAAAATTCACAAGATATCTCTGGAAATAACGCACAATTTGAGTTGAATGACAACTTGAAAGATGGCTATAACTTTTTATCACATGGTGCACTGAAAGCGGTTTGTTTAATAGTTGTAATTACATTTTTATGCTCAAAAATCTTGTCTCGAAAATTCTGTGTACACGCGCCGACACTCACGTTTACAATATGACATTATCATTCGAAATACGCTATATAATATAGAAGCCCGAAGTACCGGAGGCCCAATCCCCTACCCTATTCCCTTCCCTACCCTCCCCAATTCCCTTCCATCCCTACTCTCCCCTATTACTCTTTTCCCTCTTAAAAGGCCGGCAACGCACCTGCAGCTCTTCTGTTGCTGCGAGTGTCCATGGGCGACGGAAGTTGCTTTCCATCAGGTAACCCGTTTGCTCGTTTGCCCCCTTATTTCATAAAAAAAAAGCTCAATCATATCAAAGCCACCTTTCAATGTTTAATGTCCCCGACTTCCAACTTTAAAAAGATAGGCGAATATTGATGGCGTTGACAAAGTGGCGCAGAATTTTAGGATTTCACGACAATAACGTTTTTTTTAAGTATTCAATAAAATTCTTTATCAAATGTTATGCACTTAGCTACACTTTTCCGTAAAAACTTTTGGGTTTATAATTTAAACTGAATCATTGCGTATGTCCTTCCGAGTCATTTTGTTGCTGAATCCGACCTTATAGTCAAAAATTTGAACTGCAACACTTTTGAAAATATCGAAGGCGGAGAGTTTTTTTTTATGAGATAAGCAAAAAACGGCGGCCTCGTCCATTAATTAATTTCACGGAGTTTGCCGTGGAACTACACCGGCTCTGTAATCTTTTAGTTACTATCGGAGCTGCGCTTCTCAGTTATGATACCTCTAAAGTGACCTCTATGTTTACGATACGACGACGTTTACGAAAAACTCGACGGCAATATAGCTGCGTATGAGCTACCTGAGCTTTAACAATTACCGGGTTATCTGGCAATCGCAACTGACGCGGCGATTACGCCGTGACGTCAATACCGCGATACCTGCTATTACCGGCTCCCGTTACTCGCTCATTACGCGCCCCACACAAAAACTGAAGCGTGCTCGCCGGGACCCCGCCGCGCGCCGGCACCGACTCGCCGCGCCGCCGCCGGGTTCCGCACGCGGTACACTTCATACTTTCTCTTTGGAGTAGGAGCACGGCCAAACAAAAATCTAACGAGAACTGAAGTTTTTTGTAGTATTGGGTTAGATTAGGCTAAAACCGAAAAGCATACAAAAAACAAAATCATCACATAATTTGGTCGACTGTACAGCAATCTGGTTAAACGTTGTCTAATATAATTGTTGTTGTGAAGCCGGTTTATTGTATGCGTTGTTCAGAGTGTGATGAATGACCGATGCGTCGGATTGTCTGGCGAATATAACTATATGCGACGACAGCTGCAGAGTTAAATTGGGAAGATGCTAAATCGATCTTCGACCTTAGTCAACTTACCGCTAATAATATTACCACGCCACTACACGTCCTGCGGACCCCTCGATCACAGCACACACAGCAATCAGCATTGTAACATGCTAACGACTTGAATATACCTAGTCGTTAGTGCCGATTTAACTGCAATTAATATTATTTAATGGTGGAGTTATTTTCGGCAGACTGGGAGTGATTTTCGACGAGCAGATCCGTCGAGGTCGTCGTTGATCGTATAAGAATTTTTGTATTAGTTGTAACATTCTCGCCTGACTGCCAAAGAAGACAAGGTGCCGTCTGCTATTACATTTTGTTTTATTTCACAAAACTTTTTATTTAAAATCTAGCCGAGGTCGACTCGCCCTTGGCTTAGTTTAAAAAATAATAATTTCGCTATAGTAATCACATTTAGTAGGCTTCAATCTTCATTATTGGCAGCATATCACACGGAATGTGCTGACAGCGAGTGCTGCGTCACCGCGGGCGCGGGGGCTTTCACAGAATAGAAAATGAGTCGGCCGGTTTGAAGGTCTCCGAATTCATCACTCGAGCGCTCGACATCTCTTCGATACATCGATTCAGCCGGAGCTCGTCCTTCGACGCGGCCACGCGGCCGACTGGGTCTCTCAAAGGTTTCCGAACACTCAAAAGTGTATTCAATATGATGTTATTCACGGTTCCATTGTCATCGTCGAACGTCTCTATTAACTCGTATTTTTAGGAGAATATTTTAAGATAAAAAGAAACACGTGATGTCGTCGGCCCCTAAACGATATTCGCTAAACCTCAGAAAATTATTTCGGGTGAAAAAAAACTTCAAATCGTGGTTCTGTGTAGTGAGACGTAAAAATAATGAGTTCGTCGGCTTCGTCCTAACTCCTAGCCTAGCGGTATAGGCGGTATAGCGACTACTGGCGGGCGGCGGCGACAGGCGAACAGCACTCGGCGTGTGCTGCGACAACGCGCCCCTCGAGAAGCTCAGACTATCTATGCTCGATAACTAAAGTCATCGAGCGTGTTATACGTGGGAAAGCCATGCTTCGGCACGAATGGGCCCCCCTACCCTATTCCCTTCCCTACCCTCCCCTGTTCCCTTCCCTTCCCTTCCCATGCCCTCCCCTATTACCCTATTCCCTCTTAAAAGGCCGGCAACGCACTTGCAGCTCATGCCGAGTGTCCATGGGCGACGGAAGTTGCTTCCCATCAGGTGACCCGTTTGCTTGTTTGCCCCCTTATTTCATAAAAAAGTCAAATTGAAAATTCGTGGAAACTCATATTTTTGGCGTTTCTTTTGCGTTGTTATTTTCAGGGATTCGGGCAATATGTTCGTCTGACGAGACAAATCGCATAACGCATTGAAATCTCTGTGTCTTCCATAATATTATACGATGTAGGATTGCATCCAAATGCAGACAATATAGCAATGTTCTTTAGTCATTCAATCACGGACTGCGTCAGCCGCCAGATCAGGAGCTAGAGGCGCGCGCCGCGCGCCCGCCGGTCAGCCACCTGCGAAATTAGAGGCCACTCGTTAGGGTCTTCCACCTTATTTTTTGGAACTTATGAGTAGCTGATTTATAAATAGCAGTTAAACTTGTTGGGCGTCAATCGCGAGGGCCGTCTAGTCATGACTCCGACGTCGCGGTTCGCAGCTCCTCGTAATAACTTCCTTACGCACGATTCATTTATGTAATTGGTTATCATCTAATTTGTTTTGTCGTTGTATTTATATGAATGTTATATTAAAAACAAGCGAGTTGTGGTTCTTAATTTGGTAGAAATACCGCATTAGGAATAGAGTTCTAGGTAGAGAAAAATTCTAGGTAATTATAATATATTGTCACTGTATAGTGACGATGTATCCGTTCAGTGTTTAGTGTACCAGCAGGGCTCGGACGGTATAGTGTGCTGTGTGACTTATGAGTAGAGTGTAGACGCTCGTGCCGGGGACTTCGTCGGCGGCCGCACGACTCACGAAGCTGCGGGCCGGGAGCGCCAAGTTTTATATTGTTGTTTAAGAGTTCCCTGTAAGTGTACAATAACAATTACTTTCATCGTCCGCCCCCTCACCCCGCCGCACCCCCTGCCCCCCTCGCTCCCCTCGCTGCGGTAATCCACGTCCGGGAGATTCAGTAAGTGAAGGATTCAAACTCGGTTAAGTTTTAATTGACGGCTCCCGGCGCGGCGGGGCGCGGGGGTGCGAGGCGCGGGGGTGAGGCATTAAAAATGTTTACGGCCAGTGTACGTTTTAATTTCACTGTAATCTCGTTCGATTATTAAGTTATTGAGCCGACCCCGCCGCCTTCCGCACCGCCCCGCCGACCGCTAGCGCCCCGCGCCGCTATTCAGACTAATTAATAGCACTAGAAGTCTGGAGCATCTTCGAGCCTTTGTACTAACGCCACTGTTTGACTAGCCTCTAAAATCTAAAAGGATTAAATTCTTAAAAGAACGAGCGCTCGTAATATTTTAATAAGTGTAAAATACGAGCACTTTTGTTAATTGCTCCGCTGAAATTTGCATTTTCGCAGCAGAAAAACACGTCACCAAATTACTCAGATGAACATATTGTTGTGTTTTGTTTTCCGCGACGCGGAAGTCCGTACTCGCTGCTCGTGTTCACGTTTACCTATTTTGTTTGAGCTCTCTCACTCGTTATCCGTCCACCTCAGTCATTAAGGGGTATTATAAAATATTAGTTTTTATTGTGCTGAGCAATGTAAGTAAGAGAGGCTCAACCTTGTGAGTGGTGAGTCGTAAGTCGTGCGTCTCCGACTTCCGCCCGTGTCCCGACATTATCCCGTGTCCCGACATTCCGCATTCACGACCCTTTTGTTCACGCTCGCGGCGTCACACTCTGTGGTTCAAACCTTTTCAAGAATTTATTCAATTTAGGCCTTGCATATAATTATACATACATAGAAGTTGAGATATATTGTTGGTATACTGAGTGTTATGGTAGTCGTGTTTATATTATTATGTAGATATAAATAATTAATATTCTGTACACCAGATTACACACACGTTTTTTGAGGTACTTTGTCACGTGGTAAATAAATCACAATTAAGTTGGAATAGTATTATTATAATAATATGTTGTCCTGCAAAGTTTTGTTCAGATTTCCTCTAAATCGGATCTGGATAGGGTCCGGTGTAATTACCGAGGGGCAATAAAGTGTATCTGTAGATTGAGTGAAGTGTTTACTGTTAGCCATTACAGTCACGTGGCGGTCGTAACTCTGTGCGGATTTGTTGAGGGCCTCCAGCCCCGAGCCCTCCGCCCTCCGCCCTCCGCTGCGGACACTAAACTGCTGATAGTCATGACTCATGACAAACGCAAATTACACTTGGGCGGTAACTAAATACTAAACAGTAGACAGCCTTCAACTGCGTTTGCAAATACGAAAGTTTGTGTCGAGTTGGTAATTAAAGATTCTTAATTTATGCCGGTTTCTAAAACTTTTTTTCTGACTTTTATTACCTATCCACGGGCAGTCAAAAACACCAGTGAATAGAAAAACTCTAGTCAAAAACATCACAAAAAATGGACATTAGTAATGTAGTGAAATCGAGTATGTGTTTTATAATGACTGTCACTTTACGCGAGCTGTACTACTCGTAGCTAGCTAGAGAGAGGTAGAGCGGGACGACTGGACCGTGAAGAGTATTTATTGTTACACGCGGGTTTCTCCGGTCAGATATTCTATCTGGCCGTCTGATCCGCCAACAAATAATTAGTATAATGTACGAAGTATATTGTACATCTCGCCCGCAATTAGGCGGAGTAGGTTTTTGTGTTTTCGCTCTGCTGCGCCGCTAGCAATTAATAGCAGGTTACATAATATTTTCATTTTGCAACAAATTTTTAAGCAATTCCGATACGTCGGTCTAAACATTAAATAATATTATAATAATAATATAAAAAAATAAAATAAAAATTGTTTTATTTCTGAATAAATTTGAATCATATATTTTCAGAACGTTGAACTACATGTTGCCTACCACCGGTTCGGAAACTAACCCGGCGAGAAGAACCGGCGTAAGAAACTCGCACGGGGCCACTTTTTAGTAAAAAAGTGGAAAATTTCTCTTTTAAAAAAATAAAATTTACAATGTAAATAACTTAATCTATACAATATGAATACACAATTGTAAGTCACATATAATAAATGTAGAAGCAGCCTTGCAAGCAACCATCCTACTCCCAAGATGTGCTATCGTTTAGGAAATCTTTGACCGTATATTAGGCTTTGGCACACAAACGTTCTTTAATAACTTTTTTATTTATTAATTGATAGAATACATTATCCAAAATGTATTGAGAAGCAACAGTTAGAATACCAATTTCTTTAAACTTTTCTCTCAAAGAGTCAAAAGCTGACATTTTATAAATTGAGCGTATAGCTCGCTTCTGCAGCACAAAAATTGTATTGATGTCGGCAGCGTTTCCCCATAAAAGGATACCATAAGACATTCTACTGTGAAAATAACTAAAATAAACTAGTCTTGCCGTGTCTTCATCAGAAATTTCCCTAATTTTTCTGACCGCATATGCTGCAGAACTGAGCTTACCTGCAAGATTAGCAATATGAGGACCCCACTGTAATTTACTATCTAATGTAATGCCTAAAAATATAGTGGAGTCCACCAAATTCATTTTCTCATCATTTAATAGTAAATTGGTTTGAACTTGCCTAACATTGGGCAAAGTAAATTTTAAACATTTGGTTTTCTTAGAGTTTAAAAGTAAGTTATTAACATTAAACCAATGTACTATTTTTGAGAGAGCACTATTTACCTCGTCGTAATTTGACTGCCGTCGCTTTACTTTAAAAATAAGTGAAGTGTCATCAGCAAAAAGTACTATCTCATTATCCTTAACTAGATAAGGTAAGTCATTAATGTAGATGAGAAAAAGAAATGGTCCCAAAATGGATCCCTGTGGTAAACCTAATTCTATTTTGGTCCCATTGGATCTTTTACTATTGACTTCAACCCTTTGAGTCCTATTTTTGAGGTAATACGACAAAAGGCTGAGAGCAGAGTCTTTAATTCCGTAGTGGCGCAATTTCCTGATCAATGTAGCATCATCAATGAGAGATCGCAAAACACACTTAAGGCATCCTGCGACTCCTCCCAAGCCTCAAAAATACTGCAAAGAAGTCCTATACCAGCATCCGTTGTGGGTCGACCCTTAGTAAAACCGCATTGATTATTGTGTAAAAAATTATTTAAATTAAAATGTAACAGTAATTGCTGTAAAATTATTTTTTCAAATATTTTACTAAGAGTCGGTAAAATCGAGATAGGCCGGTAATTAGTCGGAACTGATTTAATTCCCGCTTTAAATAAAGGTACGACCTTACTGTGCTTCATTAAGTCAGGAAAAACACCACTCTTAATGCAGTCATTGAAAATTATTGCCAGATGAGGAGCTATGATGTCAATTAACGATTTAATAATTTTTGTAGACATGCCCCAGAGGTCAGTAATATTTTTAATATTCAACAATTTAAAGGTATCAATAATATCTCTAGGGCTAATTTCCCTAAACTCAAAATTGACATCACATTCCTTTACATTGTCTTTGAGTAGCTTTTCAGCATATCCTTCGAGTAGTATAATAATCAACGATAGTTTTGTGAACAGACAATATTATAATATACTCTCTTGTCTATACGCAGTAAGTACATCATTTTTCATAAGGTGCCCTTTGAAATAATTTAATTTCCTATTATAGTCCAAACATAAGCATCCGATGTCGACGCGATCGGGGACTATGGGCTGGGGAATAATAACATTACGGTAATTCTGTAGACGCCGTGATAACTAGTAGACTGTAGGTGTAGGGTAGGTGTAGGTCCGCTGCGAACAATCTCGGCGCTGCACCAGGTGGCCATTAGCGCGCGATACTACTACTATTATAATGCAGTACCTCTCCCCTTCCTCCCGTCTCCTCTTTCAGAGCCTCCGTGGAATAATTTATCGTCGTAATTCTCGACAGACGGGATTTTAAATACTTCGTTATAGAAGCTCAAGAGATTTTCAGAAACCGCGGAATTTTAGCTTCCCCGACAAAGCGTTTAGCGGAATAATAATATGAGGGAACCACGTAACGTGAGTCGTGACGGCAATTACGAGTACGTTCGGCGTCGAGTTACACGCGAGTCGCGACGTCGCATCGTCGTTAGCTGCGGGCTGCGGGCTGCAGCTTCAACGACTACGATCAGCGCCGCGAGACGAGAACGTAAACTCGATATTGATAAACAAACTTTCAGCAAAATTCCGTTGAGCGTATATTTTCTTCTCCTTCGTTCCTCGCGGCTTCGACTATAGCTCGCCTAACCGCAGCGTAATGACATTTTACATTTCAACGTATAATGATGTTGGAGGAAAATTAGTTTGGCGTTTATGTGACATCCGCCAGCAGGTGGGCGGTGAAGTTCGGCAGTAAAACCTGACCCCGCCGCCCGAACTGACGGCTTACTTAAATATGAGCTGAAGTTTACGGCCAAATTTACCACCGTCTAGTGTCTCCTCTCAAATATAACAGACGGATATATTATGACTATCCTCGCCCGAGACTTCGCACGCGTAAAATAAAAACCGCCCCCGGAAACCTTTATATTCGGGACGAGAATAGATTATTATTTAAAAATAACGACGACGAACGTTATGCCTGACGAACGTTGGAATTTGTAGTGCTTCAAAAGACAAGGCGAGTCATAAAACTTTATATTTAATGTCAAAATTAGAGGCTCGTCTTGTAGTTTAGGTATAGCGGAAAGGTGAGATAAGGAAGATAACAGAATAAAAATTTAAAATACGAGGTATGTCATATCGTGTTACTTGTTGCTCGTCGACAAGCAGACATCACAGCCCACAGGCCCGCGCCAGCCCGCGCCGACGACGCGACGCGGTTGTCGGCTGTCGGCTGTCGGCTGTCGGCTGTCGGCTGTCGGCTGTCGGCTGCTCAGTGACATAATTGGACGCGATATAACATTCCCGAGACACATTTTTGTTTCCATATAATATTTTAAAGGAATATCGTGAAATAATTTCTCAGATAACTTCATAAAGACGTTAGGACGGATACATTGAAAATATTTTTACTCGCGACAACGAAATATTGGCATAATTTTGTAATTTACGATTTAATTTACAGTCGAGACAGGCGTTCACGAGTAACACTTTTCAAATATTTATGTGGATTCTTTTCATCTGTTAATCGTAAATCGTGATATATCAGCAATAATAACACTTGACTTTTTTGTAAATAATAAATGGTTTGTGATAAATCAGCTGTGAGTTAGCCGGGCCAGGGGGTGCCAGGGGTGAGGGGTCTGTCAGCTGTCGAGCGGCGCTACGCTCGGAGTTCGCACTCACTTCGCTGTTAATGTATTCACAAATCACATAATAATTCATAATATGTACTTGAAAGTTCTTCTGTTATACTCCTTATTTATATGGGACTCGAATGGCTGATATCGTTGCGCGTTGTACAGTTCGACAAGGCTTTAATTGAATGTGTCAATGTCAGTCGATGTGCGCTGCAGGTAAAGGAGAACTGTCAAAAATGGCGTTTTTGTATGATAGAAGCGTTAGTTCTTTTTGTCGCCACGTTCATAAACAGCCTTGTCGAACTCTATATTATGTTCTCGGTAATCGGTAGAGCTGTTTACGCATATCGACAACACTCACTGTATTAGTATTTAGTCTGCTCATACTATTATTTTTTTAATAAGTCGCAAGCACATTGCATGATATTCTTAACTTAACGAAGTCAAAGTTCAAATACGTGTGAAGACCTCAGTGCAAGCGTCGATCCAATCGCTATCCATACTTTGGGACAACTTATTATGTCGCATGTTATAATATTGTGTAAAAATTGTTATATTGTGTAGAAAAATATAAAAAATTACCGCAGATAACACGGTAAAACTCTATTAAACTCTAAGCGACACAATTGGGATGGACCGAGTTCTGCATCGCTTCACTCCAGCAGTCACGTCGGGCACCGTCAGGGCCCTTCCACATGACGTTTTTTTTTGCGCACTGACGACGCGCGTTCCTGATGCGTCTGTTTTCTGCGCGTTTTGGCAGATATAAAGTTTAAAACTTTAGGCTTACTTGCGTTTGCTGAGCTTTCAACTTGCGTTTGATCGATACAAACGAGCGTAAAAAACGTCGTCTTATAGTTACAATGTACTAACTCTCTAGTTAGAGCTGAGCCCCGTCAGCCTCAGTCAGCCCGTGACGCAGTTGTCACTCCTCCCCGGTTATCTTCCTCTACATTTAACTCGGCAGCCTTATCGCGCTGAAGCCAATTACACCGAGATCTGATTAGCGCAGGGAAGGCGGGCGGGGAGAGGGGGTAGGAATACCGCGTCACTCGTGTTCTCGTTGTCCACGAGTGACGAGTATTTCCCCAAGTCACTTATATTTCGGACAGACTGCTACGAGTATTTTTATGATAAAAAGAAAATCTGATGAATAAGCGGTCAACCTAATCTTCCCGTGTAAGATAACGACTGTAAAACGTGATGCACGTAAATATTGTACGAAATGTATGACCAGTCACGTGGTGTAGTTGCCGTCGTGGTCGCGGGGGTGGCCCGGTGGCGGAGATCGGTGTAAGTGTGTACGTGTGGCAAGATCCTAAAGTCACAATATACAGGGTGTAACAAAACCAAGTGATAACACTTTAGACTTTAGGGTGTGTATGTTTTCCTTGTAGAAAGTTCACTGTGAAAATAGCAGCGCTGAAAGACCATTTTTTTTTTTACTTTCTTAATCAATATAGGTAAGTATATCGTTAAGTAATTAATATGGTAGCAGTTGAATGTGATACGACGTTATGAATTAGCTCAGAATTCATTATTATAATTTAGTTCGCTACTCAAAAGAGCTTCACCTAGAGATGAAAGGCGAACGTTTTACATTCACAGCTTCAATAGGAGTTATCACGGATAAAAAGTTCTATCCGATATTAACAAGATTACTTTAGATCTCCTCAAAAATTCTATTATGTAGTACGTTTCTCTCGGGAATATTTTTTTAAAAGTACACAGTTCATAGCATGACTCATGACTCATGTTGGATAATATAATTTTAAAT
Source organism: Aricia agestis (assembly GCF_905147365.1). Lineage (NCBI taxonomy): Eukaryota > Metazoa > Arthropoda > Insecta > Lepidoptera > Lycaenidae > Aricia > Aricia agestis. Next base: position 18,951,685 of record NC_056413.1, read on the forward strand.
TGCAGTGCTTACTTACAACGCATTTAACTTGCCCTCACTTTCTGTGTAACATTTTAAGTACTTTTTTTTAATTTATTTTTCGTGAGTATAAGTTTGTGGGCGATTTCACAGCAACATCCAAGCTAAGTCCCTCGCCGCTCGCCGTCTGTTCGCCGTACGAGCGTAATCCGCGGGGATCGGCGGATGACATATTGAAAAAGTTCATCTCATTGCGAGCTATTGTTGTTTGTTGTTCTCCGGAGATCTCACCCGGAGCCGGCGGTGACCTCCTCGCACTGATCCCGTGTGTTTCATGTTTACGTCATATTGTGCACGGAGAATTTATAAGACTACAGATGAGACAACGCCTCTATTGATAAATAAAGTGATACTATGACTAAGGAACTACAAATAATGTAACGTGGGATAAACTGTGCGGTAAAAATATAACATGGAGATGGTAGATTGGATATAAAACTTAAGCAACTTCCACCAGAGTCAAAAGCGGTTCTCAATTTTCCAAAGGTAAGTGTTGCTAGTAATCTCCCTCTCTCTGACGAGCGAGTCACTAGGCAAAATTGTTTCTCATTGTAAGAAAAAGAACATTGGGTAATATGGCCGCCCACCCTGAACACTCCGTTTCAATGAAAATGGATGATAGGAGGTGCAGCTGGTTTTTCTTCGTAACACTTCTCGTAGTTCTCCGTCAAATTAAATAATCTTGGAAATAAAATGATTGCGCAGCTTTCAGACTTCTATCAAATACTTCGTCCATTTCTTTAACACTTGTATCACTTTTGTTTTAGGTTTCCGACTCTTTTCATGCAGTATAATAATACTCTCTGGATTCACTCAAGTTTGGAAGTCTCAGCTAAACAAATCTTCTTTAGGATAAATTGCCAGCACCGTGGTTGTTCTCGCTTCTATGTCAGGGCTGACATCTATTTTCTTGCAGGGAATATCACTCACTTGCATTACGTCTGGAACATACCACCACAAATCGTGCTCTCAGTTCTCTGACCGAAGTACCTCTTGTTCTTGAGGCACAGTCAGTGGGTTTTGATCTGTGGCAATGTGAATCCAGTGGTCGTATTCTGGTCGAAATTTCGGAAACCTCTTTTATCTTGTGGTCTAACAACTCGGTTCTCTTCGAAGCCAAGCTAAAGCTAAAAGTAGAGTGGAATTGGACCAGGCAAACAGGACAAGACAAGGCAGGACTTCTCCTTAGGTATCTTCTATCTGTGAATACCTTAAACAACACCTTTACTCCAATCATAGTTGCACACAACTCAAAATTTGGAATAGTACTAATAAGCTTTTGAACAGGTTTGGCTGCAACGATATATACGTAAGTATTACCACTTTACCTCTTAGATTTTAGGTACACGGCTGCAGCATATGCCACCTGAGACACATCAGTGAAAACGTGCAACTCTACGGGATTGTGCTACGTGATCAACATCCATCGTGGTAAGTACTTCCTTAAACTCATCTCTGTTAAATTTGTTTCCTAAGAACTGTTTAGATCTCTTTATTCCGACATCCTTGGATTTATCATACATACACTGTGGATCAGGATCTCGAAAGGGTAATCTCACAACATGTCTACCTTTAGTAATTCTTGCAGCTGTAGTCTCATCTATTTCTTTACATCTCTTCTCTTCTTTACATAATTTCCTTTCCTTTATGTCTGGCTTTCTCTCTATATCTCGAAACTGTTTCAGCATGCTATCTTCTTTTACTTTCAGGTGATAACTAACAGCTCTTGGTGTTTGCTCTCTTGTACGACCTGCATTGCCAGATATGATCCAGCCTAGCTGGGTATTCTGAGCAATCGGACCACTGGGTGATGAATGCTTAAGAAGACCACTTAATAATATTTGACTATAACCCTCTACTCCTAGAATAATGTCTATTTTTCCAGGTGAACCATAACAAGGATCTGCTAAAGGTAAGTGGACAAGATCTGGCCAGTTCAGGATGCAAGCTTTGGAAGATGGAAGAAATGATGTTAATGAATTTAAAACAAATGCATTAATCGATAAAGAAAAATTACAATTATGAAGTGACTCTATCTCAAAATTAGCAACACTCTTAGATATATTCTCTTTGCTTTGACCTACACCTGATACTAAACTATTAACTGGTTTGCAGTTAAGACCAAGTGATTTCACTACACTCTCAGAAACAAAGGATGTCTCTGAACCTTGATCAATTAACACACGCGCACTTTGACAGTAGCCATTTTGTGATTTAATTCTCACTAAAGCTGTAGGTAACAACACTCTGTTATGCTTTTGGTAATTCTCACTGGCAAAATTAGCTACTACTTTCGTCTCATATTTTGGAGTTTCTCTCTCATGACTGTGAACTGCATCTACTGAGTCGGATGCAGTACCAGTGGATGAAGTTGGCTGGCTGGAAATCACTTGAGGCCGACTTCTCTCATAATGCAGCAGTGTGTGATGCCTCCTACCACAACGTCGGCAACACGTAATTTGATGACAATTCTTGACGTTGTGGGTAAGTGCAAAACAATTTAAACAAAGCCTCTTGGTTTTTATAAACTCTGTTCTCTCTTGGGGAGACTTAGATCCAAATTGTTTGCATTGGTATAACAAGTGTGGTTTCTCGCACATTACACAGCTTCTCTTAAATTGGACAGTTGAAGAATGATGGGCTTTAATCTCATTGGACAATGCAAAGCGGCGACCGGACTTGGAATCGGACAACATCTCTAAGGTTCTGAATTTCTTCTCTAAAAATGTAACTAATTCATTCCAGGTTGGGAAATCATCTGACTCTCTTCGGCTTACTTCCGACTCCCACTCCGTTCGTGTCTCATAGTCTAGCTTTGAGACGATGATATAAATAATAATCACATCCCATTTATCCGTCTCAACTCCTAAATTCTGTAGCGATTTCAAACAAACGGCAGTAGTGTCAAGCAAATTCTTAATTGCGGCTGCGGATTCGCTATTTGCGGATTTCAATGAAAATAGTTTTTTCATAACCTCATTTGCATTATATCTCTTATTGCTGTACCGCTTAACTAGTTTGTCCCAAGCTTCAGCGTAATTTGATTCGGTAGTAGTCATACTTCGCAATAGCATCTCAGGCTCGCCTCTTAAGCCACACTTCAAATAATGCATCTTTTGCACAGCACTTAAAGAGTCATTGTTATGGACGAGCGACAGGAACATATCGTGAAAGCTTTGCCACTCTTCATATGCTCCCGAAAATGTAGGGAGCTGGATCTGAGGTAATTTAACCTCTGGCTTTGAGGCATTGAAGTTTTTGTTGCATGCAGAAATCGCAGGTGCATCTCCTAACTCACTTTTCTTAATCATATCTAATCTTAATTTAGCTTTGTATTCAATGTATCTCTCTTCCACAGTGTCAAACCACTCTTCCTCAAAATAAGCTATTTGCGATCTTTCGGGCTCAGGTACAGCGCTTACAATCTAATAATGGTTTTCTCTAAATTTTGTCCATAATTGTTCTAAGCTTTCCAATCTGGTGTCAATATAAATTGAAGTTAATTTGTCTTTAGCTGTCTTTTTATAATTGGTAAAAGCTTTGCTTATCTGTGTACCAATTTCCTTTTGCTCCGGTAAAAGTGACTCCATTATGTCAATCGCAATAGCGCCAAAATACTACTGTCATAAACTTCACGGAAGACAATTCGCACAGCTCATACAAGTCCAAGCCACTTAACTTGAAGAGTCTCTTATTTACAATCTACTTACGGTCTATTGTCCATGCACCTACTACTCACTGCAATCCAATTTTCTTGTTATTTGCACGCACTACTCACTGCAATCCGAATCTCCTGTCACTGCAATCCGAGCTTCCTGTCACTGCAATCCGAGGGTCCCTGTCACTGCAATCCGAGGGTCCTGTCACTTGCACTCACTAGTCACTTGGGTCCTGTCCACTCACTATTCACTGTTCCACCGCACTCACTATTCACTGGGTTCCTACCTTGTCCGCCGCACTCACTATTCACTATTCACTTCTTCACTGTCCACTACACTTACTACTCACTCACTTAGTACGTAGTACTACTCACTCACGCAGCAACATATGGTGCCGAAACCCGGGGTTTCGGCACCATATGTTGCTGCGTAGGGTAACCTCAATGAAACCACCACACTGCTGTTGGAACTCGGTTTATTCGAAAGTAACTCGGGCTTATATAGGCTCACATTAGGTTTTCGATAGCGCGATGTAGCGGATTACAAAATTTATACAGTGCCATCTGTTATCACATCCTATAACTAAAATAACAACTATCGAACTAACAACTTCTATTTAACCTGCCTAGATATGAACCTATACTAGGTGGGATCTTTATATGTCAATGTTCTCAATTGGCAATATTATTTTGTGTACTTATGTCACCTGTCATACCTCTAATTCGTATTAAACAGACTGGCCCTCATGGTCGATGACTGTTGGCCGCACCTCCCCGCTCGTTGCTCCCCCGGCCCTCGTCCTATGATTTGCTCCATGCTCGCGTGATTGAAAAAGCTCGGTACTTCCTGGCATTTATTATGATTAACCGTAACTATGAAAATGTAATTTTAAAAAAGGCAACTTAAAAGCGTTATTATTAAATGTGGGTTAACTCGACTTAACGAGCTCAGCGTCGCGTCTGTGTTTGTACTCGATGACGATATTTTTACTTAATGAAGTTATTTTTAAACCTCTTAATGGACCGAACCGAGCTGTTTTTAGGGTTCCGTACCTCAAAAGGAAAAAACGGAACCCTTATAGGATCACTTTGTTGTCCGTCTGTCCGTCCGTCCGTCTGTCAAGACCCTTTTTCTCAGGAACGCGTGGAGGTATGAAGCTGAAATTTATATCAATTACTCAGGTCTACTGTCCCTTGAAGCTGTGAAAAAATCAAACTTCTAAGCCAACGCAATCAAAAGATACAGCCGTTTATGCCGCAAATTTTCGACACTTGCAAGGGAATCAAAACCTACAGGGTGCTTCCCGTGAACTCAGAATCTTGAAATTTGGTACGAAGCAACGTCTTATAGCATAGATAAAGGAAAAATTACGAAAACCATAAATTTTTAGTTACATCACATAATATATATTTTTTTAATAATTTTAAACTTACTACCCATTTCCTCATAAACGCGTAGAGGTATTAAATTGAAATTCATACCAAATACTCAGGTCTATAATACCTTTAAGCTGTCGGAACCCTCGGTGCGCGAGTCCGACTCGCACTTGGCCGGTTTTTTTTTTTTTATGAAATTAGGGGACAAACGAGCAAACGGGTCACCTGATGGAAAGCAACTTCCGTCGCCCATGGACACTCGCAGCATCAGAAGAGCTGCAGGTGCGTTGCCGACGCACCTTTATAACTATTGGGGAGGGTAGGGATGGGAAGGGAATAGGGAGGGTAGGGAAGGGAATAGGGTAGGGGATTGGGCCTCCGGTAAACTCACTCACTCGGCGAAACACAGCGCAAGCGCTGTTTCACGCCGGTTTTCTATGAGAACGTGGTGCCGAAGCATGGCTCTCCCACGTATAGCTTTCGGTCCATTACCTTAGAGAACGGCGGGCGGTCGTGGCCCGTGGGTAGCGGCTAGTTCATCATAGTTTTTTTCAATTCTTGTCTCTTATCTGGGACTCAGCTGATCTCAGACTGGCCGTTTAAGCATTGTCTAATAGTATCTAAAATTAAATAAAAAAAACAACAATCCATTTTCAATTTGTCAACTTGTTGTCAGCAGACTTCAACCATAAATAAAAGAGTATAATTCGAATGTATGTATATAGGCTTGTCACTCAAAAATCTGTCATTTTTCCTAGTAGTAGTGTCGTAGTGTGTGTAACGTTTTATTTGTTAAAAATGTATATGATAAAAGCATAATTTTAAAATAATATTAGCTCGATGCACTCCTTCACCATATAAACTATAACTGTGCGAAATTTCATGCACCTACGTTTCCCCATTTTTCGTAAAAAGGGTTACAAAGTTTTTCTCTCACGTATTAATATATAGATTACTATTGTCTTTACCTTGGAAGTCGGTTTCAATTTTTGTTTAAAAATAATATTTTTTCTCTTATTCGTTATCCTTAAGATTTTCTATACAGTATTGGTGTTTTTATCTACAACTTTAGGTTCATGAAAAGTGATCAGATCAACTACTTAACAAGAGCCTATTTTTACTATTTGGGTAAGGAAGGGGAAAATTTATTTCTTTTTCATTTTCTTTTTTTATCACATTTTGCTGACGCAGACGAAGTCGCGGGCAACAGCTAGTATATAATATAAGTCTAGAGCAGAGGCAACGATTCGCGCGGCGCGGGCGTAGCAGCACGTAGCAGCACGTAGCAGCACGTAGCACGCCGCTACGTGCTGCTACGCGGTGCTACGGGGGAAAACAGCGATTATAGCGAATACGTTTGTAAGTTTTCATTCAATAAAAACTTACAGGAAACATTTTAAAAGGTAAAATGTGTAGTATGGAAACGATATTATAAATGACTTGAATTTAAAATTTTATTTTAAGCGTAATTAATACAATTTGTTACCGTAGAATTTTAAAGTCAGATGTGGGCGGCGGGGCGGGCGGCGAAGTCTCGGATTTCATTTCGCTTAATGTGGCGGTATTCTACCTCGCGTCGTAAAATTTTAATATCTGTAGCGGTAGTGCGCTTTACGGTGGTTGGGTTTGAGGTGTACCGTGTCCGGGTGTAACACTGCGCGCCGCTGTCGTGTGCGAGCGACGTGTCGCGTGCTCGACGCGCGGTGGCAACCCTCCACTCTGTTATATGAAGCTTTTTAAGCTGCGACGACTTTTCGAGACAAAGTTAGTTCCCTTATTTTCGAGGGTTCCTTTTGTGACATATTATAGAGAGTGTTGATGTGGTGGATTTAGATTATTCTGTAGCCGATTGACTGAGAAGGAGAAAAAACTTTTAACACTAAAATCCGGTAAATCGCCAAATTCAATATTCCGTATGTTCTTGTAAATGTTTTCTATTAACTATTACAATATTACTATTACTGTGACTAACTAACTTGAAAGCGCCCCCCCCCCCCTGGCCTCCGTCCTGACCAACATTTTTGCTTATAACACGGAGAAAATTTTTCGTTGTAACATTTTTTCTGAAGCGAATTTTTTGAGCACACCTTGAGTTACTCGCGCACTCGATTAACTTTTGAGTAGCATTAGTGAGACGTTTCTCCAGGAATTACTTTTGTTTTGCTTCTCGTACCTTTTTGTGTAATACGAGCTAGCTTCAGAAGAATGTAACCGAATATTTTCGGAATTACTTTAAAAATAAATATTGTTTTGGGAAAACGCGGCGGTGACGTGAGTGCTGTCGTCGGTCCCGGCGGACCGCGTTCCAGGTAAAGTCTCACATTAAACCTCGCACAGAAAACATAAAAAGTTCTCCTAATGAATGAAACACAAATAGTAGAAGGCCGTTTTATTGGCGTATTTGTCTGGCATACATTTTATTTTTCAATCATACTTTTCCTGATTCGTAACTTGTGACATAACCGGATGACATGGCTAAGTTTGTACTAAAGTCTAAACATAAATTATTTTAGTTTTAGGTTATTATAAATTATGTGTAGGCTTCGATACTCAAAATTGTCCGCATTACAATTTAACATTCAATATTGCACTGACAGCCAGGGTGTAATTAATATAAAATATGACAGGACATGAATGTAATGTGCAGCGCACAGAGTACAGCGCGGTACAACAGTGCAGTGACGTGCAGTGACGTGCAGTGACGTGCAGTGACGTGCAGTGATGTGCAGTGATGTGCAGTGATGTGCAGTGATATGAGTGAGGGGTTGCGCGCTGCACCGACATTATACAACAATATACAGAACATTGTATTCGTTACTAGACCGCCCGAATTTATGTGTTTTTTTAATAACAATAAATAATATGAAAGCAATAAAATTGAGCATTTCGTCACACACACATAGAACTGCTATCGGTCATCGGTGTTGAGCGACTCTTAGTTTAAGTACCTGAGCTGTTCTACTGTAGATATGATATTGAATGTGCTATCTCTTCTTTGTGGAAATTCATGTTCAATTGAATAATTATATATACACTTTCCCTGCACTTATTCCACTTTATTTTAATAGATTTATTACAAAATTATTATAAGCACAGCGTATAATATAATCATTTTGTAATAAATCCATTGAAATAAAGTGGAATAAGTGCAAGGAAAGTGTATCTTATATCTTTAAACGAGCAATTCTTGTATATAAATATATAATTGGAATCTCGGAATCGGCTCCAACGATTTTCATGAAATTTAGTATATAGGGGGTTTCAGGGGCGATAAATCGATCTAGCTAGGAATCATTTTTAGAAAATGTCATTTTTTTCGTGTTTTATCGAATACCGAGCAAAGCTCGGTCAAATAGCTAGTGACTATTTAATTGTTCTACTATACATTTTATATTGTGCCGCGCCACCCGCCCTCCATCCGCCCTCGTAGTGCATGCAAAACGCGGATCCCTGTACCATCTTCATTTAGTTTCAGAACACAAGAATAAAAACATTAACATTTTTAATATTTATTGTAAATAAATCGAAATATATTATATAACTCAAAAGTGACTGACATAGTGATCTATCAACACACAGCCCCAACCACTGGACGGATCGGCCTGAAATTTGGCATACAGGTAAATGTTATGACGTAGGCATTTATATCCGCAAAGAAAGGATTTCGATCAATTTTACCCCCAAGATAAAATAGGGGATGAAAGTTTGTATGAAACTTTTTCAATTTTAAACCGATCGAGCTCAGACTTTGATACCTAATTAATAATAATACATCTTAACGCGAGCGAAGCCGCGAGTAAAAGCTAGTAAACAATATGCGAAATAAATAAACGTAATTAATTTATTGGCAGAAATATTTTATGTGGAGGTGTTATGTTCAACGAGGCCTGTGCTGACATGGTGGCAGCCTGGTGGACACTGGTGGGGCACCGCACGCTGGCGGCTGGTGGGTGTTGTGTGATGCGGCGTTGCCATAGTGACGGCGCGTCGTGGCCGTCACCGATGTCACCATCATCAATCTCGAGCCGCAATAACTTTCCCCCGCCGTTACGGTGTCAGCTAATCTGCAAAATTAATAAAAAACCGGCCAAGTGCGAGTCGGACTCGCGCACCGAGGGTTCCGTACAAACCTGCAAGGTTTACAAAGTTCGTCAATTAGATCTAAGTATTTGATATGAATTTCAACTTGATAGCTCTACGCGTTCATGAGGAAAAAAGTAATAAGTTTATATTTATTAAAAAATATATATTTTGTAATGTAACTAAAAATTTAAGGTTTTCGGAATTTTTCCTTTATGTGTGCTATAAAACGTTGCTTCATGCCAAATTTCAAGATTCTAGGTCGACTGGAAGTACCCTTTAGGTTTTGATTCCCTTGCGAGTACTTGCGAGTTTCAAAATATGCAGCTTAAATTGCTGTTTCTTTTGATTGCGTTGACATAGAAGTTTGATTTTGTTACAGCTTAAAGGTATTATAGACCTGAGTATTTGGTATGAATTTCAATTTAATACCTCTACGCGTTTATGAGGAAATGGGTAGTAAGTTTAAAATTATTAAAAAAAAATATATTATGTGATGTAACTAAAAATTTATGGTTTTCGTAATTTTTCCTTTATCTATGCTATAAGACGTTGCTTCGTACCAAATTTCAAGATTCTGAGTTCACGGGAAGCACCCTGTAGGTTTTGATTCCCTTGCAAGTGTCGAAAATTTGCGGCATAAACGGCTGTATCTTTTGATTGCGTTGGCTTAGAAGTTTGATTTTTTCACAGCTTCAAGGGACAGTAGACCTGAGTAATTGATATAAATTTCAGCTTCATACCTCCACGCGTTCCTGAGAAAAAGGGTCTTGACAGACGGACGGACGGACAGACGGACAACAAAGTGATCCTATAAGGGTTCCGTTTTTTCCTTTTGAGGTACGGAACCCTAAAAATGCCGTCAACCCAAATTAAAATGGATTTTCATTTTAATATAGATTGTAACTTCTTAGGTTGGGTTGCACCAGAGGCGTGGTTAAAGTTAAAGTTATTTTTATAGTTAAATATGGCGCCCTTTAGCTTAAACTTTAACTTTGACCGGAGAAATTCACGTATGAGCGGAGGTAAGGACGCCATATTTAACTTTAACCAAAGATTGACATTTTGCACTTTACATGTTACAAGTTACAGTTAAAGTTAGTTGGTGCAACCCAGTCTTAAGAAGTCGCCTCGCACATACAATCATATTACTAATAGTTTTGTTTCGAAACTTTAACATCACCTGATTGATTTTCAATAATTACTGTCTGTTTAACATAACTTCATCTCCCTCGCTTTAATCGTACGACGAATCTTTCTCAAAAGAGTAGGCATGTTGTTATAACGACGCATAAAAACTCAAGCAATGGTGGAATTTCATCAGGCATTTTTAATGCGATTTTCTTCAACCTTTTTTTTGTCAGCCTTTAACGTATCTTCAGAGTGAATCTGATCGCCTCGGTAAAAAGGTTTGCGGGTACTACGTTTACCGTACACCGTACACAACGACCTATTATTCGGTAGAACAACTTCACTCATACATAATATTATTGTTCCGCGAATAAGTACATCAAGTACTAGTACGAGTACAGTTTGTTTGGGTATGTGGACTGTGGACTGTGGAGCCGCTTAGGGCGTGTTGTTGGGTGAGCTGAATGTTACGGCCGTACTCTGTAACAACAGCGACCCCCGGCGTGTCGCGACCTTTGCTCTCCCGACTGTGACCTCCAACACGCCCCCCCTCCCCACTCCCGCCTCCCGCCTCGCCCCCGCAACTAATGGTATCGGCGCGGGTTATCGCGCGGTTTACGAGAGGCGCTTAGCGGCGGCGATATAACGACCATTATAACCGCGGAGGGAGTTTATATTTGTAGCTTCAGTCGCTCTCACCGGCGAACGTCTCTCGCTTGAATAACATTCGCCGTCCTCTCGGGCTCCATTATGCGAAAGAATTACCACGTTTTAATTATATTTCAATGCCACCGTTTCGGGGCTTAAAACTTAACCCCCGAAACCACGGACACGTAGAACGAGTCCGTGATAATATTATTTTAATTAGCGGGCGATATTGTCGAAGGTTACCCCGTGACGGAGGTCGGCGGGCCCCGGGGACCCGCACGCTGACGAATGGACCCGCACTAATCCCGCCGGCGACCCGGCGCCGCGCAAATATATTCTCATGGTACTAGGCCTACTATTATTACTTGAATATTTGAAGCGACATTAATTAAGGCCCGCCATCTGTATATTACAATAAAGCAATTTTCGTGCAAAACTTAATCCTGCGTGATAAATGGCTTACGGTTAAGAAATAGCCGACGAGGAAATTAATATTGTCTTTCATAGTACATAAAATACGTAACACGTAACGGCTAGTAGGTATAGGTACCTCAAGGATCCAATCTTGGTCCCCTGTTGTTACTTTTGTTTATTGATGATTTGCTTTTTATTATAGTGAGTGAATGTTTAGCATATGCAGATGATATAAAAATTTATCGACGCATCAAATGTATAAATGATTGTCTGACTTTACAGAAATATATCAACTCTGTCGTACAATAATAATAATAATAATAATAATATCTATGGACGCTTCACACCACTTCAGTCTGGCCCCGTGCTAAGTACCTAAAGGACTTGTGTTACAGGTACCAGACAACGGAAATATATTTAATACTTTTATACTATACATATATTTAAGATTTTTATTATATCATACACATATTTAATACACATCCAGACCCGGGAACATTGAAAACTTTTTGTTCCGTCGGCGGGATTCGAACCCGCGACCCCCGGCTTGAGCTACCGACGCGCTCACCACTGAGCCACAGAGGTCGTCAAATGGTGTAAAAATAATCACATGTCGCTTAATATTAAAAAAAAACCGGCCAAGTGCGAGTCGGACTCGCGCACCGAGGGTTCCGTACAAACCTGCAAGGTTTACAAAGTTCGTTCATTACGACAATCGAGTCATAACTATGGTATTTTTATTGCAAAATGAAATTCATAACATTACAATGGGGAAAGATGGAGGAGCATAAAAAGACAAAGATCTCTTTATCGTTTAAGTAGTAGCGCGTTCATGAGGAAAAAACCGGCCAAGTGCGAGTCGGACTCGCGCACCGAGGGTTCCGTACAAACCTGCAAGGTTTACAAAGTTCGTTCATTACGACAATCGAGTCATAACTATGGTATTTTTATTGCAAAATGAAATTCATAACATTACAATGGGGAAAGATGGAGGAGCATAAAAAGACAAAGATCTCTTTATCGTTTAAGTAGTAGCGCGTTCATGAGGAAAAAAGAAATAAGTTTATATTTATTAAAAAATATATATTTTGTAATGTAACTAAAAATTTAAGGTTTTCGGAATTTTTCCTTTATGTGTGCTATAAAACGTCGCTTCATGCCAAATTTCAAGATTCTAGGTCGACTGGAAGTACCCTTTAGGTTTTGATTCCCTTGCGAGTACTTGCGAGTTTCAAAATATGCAGCTTAAATTGCTGTTTCTTTTGATTGCGTTGACATAGAAGTTTGATTTTGTTACAGCTTAAAGGTATTATAGACCTGAGTATTTGGTATGAATTTCAATTTAATACCTCTACGCGTTTATGAGGAAATGGGTAGTAAGTTTAAAATTATTAAAAAAAAATATATTATGTGATGTAACTAAAAATTTATGGTTTTCGTAATTAGGGTTCCGTACCTCAAAAGGAAAAAACGGAACCCTTATAGGATCACTTTGTTGTCCGTCTGTCCGTCCGTCCGTCTGTCAAGACCCTTTTTCTCAGGAACGCGTGGAGGTATGAAGCTGAAATTTATATCAATTACTCAGGTCTACTGTCCCTTGAAGCTGTGAAAAAATCAAACTTCTAAGCCAACGCAATCAAAAGATACAGCCGTTTATGCCGCAAATTTTCGACACTTGCAAGGGAATCAAAACCTACAGGGTGCTTCCCGTGAACTCAGAATCTTGAAATTTGGTACGAAGCAACGTCTTATAGCATAGATAAAGGAAAAATTACGAAAACCATAAATTTTTAGTTACATCACATAATATATATTTTTTTAATAATTTTAAACTTACTACCCATTTCCTCATAAACGCGTAGAGGTATTAAATTGAAATTCATACCAAATACTCAGGTCTATAATACCTTTAAGCTGTCGGAACCCTCGGTGCGCGAGTCCGACTCGCACTTGGCCGGTTTTTTTTTTCCTTTATCTATGCTATAAGACGTTGCTTCGTACCAAATTTCAAGATTCTGAGTTCACGGGAAGCACCCTGTAGGTTTTGATTCCCTTGCAAGTGTCGAAAATTTGCGGCATAAACGGCTGTATCTTTTGATTGCGTTGGCTTAGAAGTTTGATTTTTTCACAGCTTCAAGGGACAGTAGACCTGAGTAATTGATATAAATTTCAGCTTCATACCTCCACGCGTTCCTGAGAAAAAGGGTCTTGACAGACGGACGGACGGACAGACGGACAACAAAGTGATCCTATAAGGGTTCCGTTTTTTCCTTTTGAGGTACGGAACCCTAAAAAGAAATAAGTTTATATTTATTAAAAAATATATATTTTGTAATGTAACTAAAAATTTAAGGTTTTCGGAATTTTTCCTTTATGTGTGCTATAAAACGTCGCTTCATGCCAAATTTCAAGATTCTAGGTCGACTGGAAGTACCCTTTAGGTTTTGATTCCCTTGCGAGTACTTGCGAGTTTCAAAATATGCAGCTTAAATTGCTGTTTCTTTTGATTGCGTTGACATAGAAGTTTGATTTTGTTACAGCTTAAAGGTATTATAGACCTGAGTATTTGGTATGAATTTCAATTTAATACCTCTACGCGTTTATGAGGAAATGGGTAGTAAGTTTAAAATTATTAAAAAAAAATATATTATGTGATGTAACTAAAAATTTATGGTTTTCGTAATTTTTCCTTTATCTATGCTATAAGACGTTGCTTCGTACCAAATTTCAAGATTCTGAGTTCACGGGAAGCACCCTGTAGGTTTTGATTCCCTTGCAAGTGTCGAAAATTTGCGGCATAAACGGCTGTATCTTTTGATTGCGTTAGCTTAGAAGTTTGATTTTTTCACAGCTTCAAGGGACAGTAGACCTGAGTAATTGATATAAATTTCAGCTTCATACCTCCACGCGTTCCTGAGAAAAAGGGTCTTGACAGACGGACGGACGGACAGACGGACAACAAAGTGATCCTATAAGGGTTCCGTTTTTTCCTTTTGAGGTACGGAACCCTAAAAATGCAATGTTATATCATTTACCAAGAGCAAAAAGGCTTTATTACATAATTATACAATTGATGACATCACAATACTCGTACTAAAGTAGTGCGCGACTTAGGGGTCATGTTTGATTCAGATTTGTCCTTTAGACACCATTACGATGTCATATGCAGCAGAGCAAGTAAAATGCTATCATTTATTATTGGAACTGCTAGACCGTTCAAAAGTACTAAAACATGGATTGTACTCTGGTAAGATCAATCTTAGAATATTGCTCATCAGTGTGGTCCCCAATATATCACATACACATTGACAGGATCGAGTCTATACAGCGTCGTTTTTTTAAGATCACTGTGTACTAGATATGGGATCAGACGGAAGATCCCGTTATATGAGGACAGACTTAATAAATTCTCCTTAAAGAGTCTTGAAGGCCGCAGACAGATGTTTGACTTATGTAATTTACACAAAATAATTAACGGAACCGTGGACATAGAGATCTTGAATCAGATATCGGTTAAAATTCCTACCCGATCCGTACGTATACCTCAACTGTTTAACATCCCTAAGTATAAAAACAATGTAGCTAAGAATAATCCTGTTCAAAGAATGTGCTCTCTTTGTATTTGTTCAGATTTTGACATATTCCATAGTAATCTACACTTATTCAAAAAAGACATATTAAAATATAACTTAAAATCCTAATCAATAATATAGTGACATATCTATGACAATAATTATCATTATTAATTAATTATATTATCTATTCATGTTTATAATAATTCTCTGTTTGACATCTATTAAATTACTTATTATGATTTTGTTTTTGTGTGTACACATTATAATTCTGACTTTTTGCTATATTCCATTGACATGTTTAATCTTAATATAATTTAATTTGCAATAATATCTCAATGTAATAAAATAAAATAATTATTATGTAATAATAGTTATCATAGTTTTAAGTTATACTCAGAAATTTTGTTGTTAATGTAATAATGTAGGTAGGTACTTTGCTTGAAAATTATTGTTAGTTAACAATCACTAAGTAATTGTTCTTCAGTTTAGTAGTTAATAATTTCATAATTTCATATTGTATTTTGTGGAGTTTTGATTATAAATGCCGTGTCACCTGCTAAGGTACATGCATTAGAAAAAATTATAATAATTAATATGCTTATTTTAATGATATTTCGATGTATGTGCTGTTTGGTGTCCTGATTAAATAAATAAATAAATATGTCAGTCAGTCTGGCCGTCATGATGATCATCATCATCAACAATAACCACGTCAAATGCGCAATTTAGGTCTTGTGTGGGCGAGATGGGTAGGTAACAATTTAAAGTCCGATCGTCATTAAACACCTATGTACCGATTACCTAATGACGCTCAAGTTAATAGTAATTTAAGTTAGGAACATAATATTTTTAATTTTAGCCGTTTCACCTACACAATAGAACTCTTGAAAGTGCAAATAATTTTTTGCATTAAGAGTAATTTGTCTAACGAGTCATTGAATGTCGGCGGGCGGCGGCGGACAGATCCATTCTCGGGAGATGATTTATTAGCTGATGACGTCGCTCACACCCGCGTCCCGCACTCCCCCAGCGGGAAAAAATCATCATCACTCCGCAGTCCAGCTGCAGGTCTACAATGACCACTTCGAGTTTATCGTATAATACTTGTTGAAAGTAGTCGCTCCACAGTTACTTCTCAGTTCTAACATAAACATAATTATTAAGCTCATCCCTTCTCCTCACACTCGGCCTTAAGGGGGCGACTAATCCAAAATTTTCGATTTTATAATTCATTTTTACACTTGAAAATAAGTCCCGAATCGTTTCGTTTCTTAAAATTATATACAAAATTATATAATTTCCAAGAATTTGATCAGCAAAAACACGATATCTTAAAATTTTCTCGATAGAAAAAAATCACAAAGATGTATCTAATTTTCACGAATTTTTCATTTATTGCCATAACCGTGCATTAAACTAAGTTAATATTTAACACATTGTATAAAATTCTATCATTGAGAAACCGACCTAGCGGAGTTGTATGTTTATCGAGTTATTGAGAAAAAACTAATTTGGCCATAAATCCGCGTCGTCCTTTTTCACCTGGCATATGAAAGACGGGCGTGAGTGTAAAGAGAGAAGGACGATGTTTGATTTTTTGGGTAAGTCGCCCTCTTAAATAATAATAATTATATTTTATATGGTCTAAGTTGACTGTCGAATTGTAGAGAATCGTTTATATTATTATTTTTCAATGAGAAGTGTTACTATTTTTAAGAGACTACTGCGATGGTCTAATACGTTCGTGTTCGGTGGTGACGGTGACTGGTGGAGTAGGCGCGGACGGCGGACGTGACAATTGAATTAGCCCCGGAATTCAATAAGAGTCGGAAGGCCGACATTTTCATTGTGCCCTCTCCGATGCACACGCCGAGAGATGCGACGTCAAATACATACTATATTATTATAATGATTATACGACGTAACACTGCTAGTATTTTAAATATTTTCGGAATAATAACAAGTTTTCCTACAAAATGTCATAATAACAATAATAATATTATTATTATAGGTAATAATAGTGGCAAGAACCAATTTGAGTTTAAAATATTTTTTGTGAGGAGCGGATGACTCGAGAGTATGTCGAGACTGGAAGCGAGTCTGGTGATTTCCGGTTGAAAAACAATTATAACGCCTCAGAGGCCGTACAGCGAACTGCTCTTAGCGGTGGGGGGGGGGGACATTATCGTTTTAGAGGGAAATTGTGTCGCATCCAAATGTCCCTAAATGACGCTCCTCACTCAATTTTTTCGGTTAAAGCATTGTCGAAGATTCGCTTAAATCGTTTTTAGAGCTCCGTCAGTTTCACGTTGAAATTGAATTCAACAATCGTTCAACAAATCGTTGAGAGTAGTTGAGAGTTCATAAGTTTCAATGCGATGTTCTATTATTCTATTAGACGTAGGCGGCACGGGCGGCGGGCGTGGCGATGATGCTCGCTCGGGGAGAACTTAGTTTAGTTCGGACCATTGTTGACCAACTTCAGTTAAGGTGGATAGAATATTATGGATGCAAAATGTAGATACACTACATACTGAAATAGCGTTCTTCTCTAGTCTCTGTTCCTGAGACAGTGGACGTGGACGCTGGAGCTCGAAAAAAACGTGTGAGGTTAGATGAATGGATGTTACTCTTCCACGCCAAGTTGCTCATGTATAATATAATATTATCTATCAGCTTACAGCTGCCGACCACCAGTTTCTACAAAATACTCATAATATAACTGACTGGATTTTCCAAACCGCTTTTTTGCGCGGCAAGGCTGAAAACTATCTTATTTTTTCATTTTTTATTTTAAAAGTAAAACATAACGCTTATAATTTGGGCCCATCGTTATTTTTTTAAAATAATAATTATTTTCCAAGAAAATAAACATAAATAGGCGATTTCCAATTTTGGTGGCTTGTTGCCCAACTATTTTACTCAATATCTAGACCGATTATGAGAAAACTTGATACTGGATTAGATTTTTATTTATGTAGTCGTTTTATATAGTTGACTTCATAATATATGAATTTAATTGTACTAATGTTGTTTCTACAAAATACCATTGATCCCTTAAGCATAAAAAACGCCATTTACGTCATTCAGCCACACGCTAACCAGTTTAGGAGGTGGCTGTGGGCTGGGTCGTACCAGTTTCCAGCCAGAAATGAAACAATACTGTTTTATCACAAAACCCCCGATTTTATGCAATTTTGGTGTACTTAAATTATCCTACTTGTTGCAATAATATCATGTTGTTATTTTGAATATCGGTAGAGTTTTGGTTGGTTTATAGTTAAGTTAATGTGTTATAACTTTAGTGCACGTAGCTTTTTTTTATTTTTTTTTCTCGCAAATTCCAATTTTGGTGGGTAAATTTTGGTTGGTAAGAGGGTGTGTAAAACATTATTTTTACGGAATATCATTGATT